>NC_081148.1:9850233-10450233 GCF_958295425.1 Solea solea
CTCAAACATCTTTTTAAAGGAATATTTTTGACATTTTGGAAAATATTGACGTAGGCGACAGATAAATGAGATGGTAACTAATCTTTCTGAAGGATGAATATGAAGCTACAGCTGCTCTGCTGAGATTCACACTCACCCACTCATCTCCTGCTCTCTGCAATGCTAAGCTAACTGACTGCTGGCTATAGCTTTGTATTTAGCGACAGATTTTAGCTGCCAGTAATAACCTGTTTCCCCAAATGTTGAACTATTCCTTTAACTGCCGGCAGATGAATCCATCCACATTTTCTTTTTTATGTCTTTACGGATTATTTAAATGAGCACGGTTAACATCTGCATCAGTCTTTTACATGGATCTCTAACCTCAGGCTGCCGTCTCATACGTCTACTTCTCTTTTCAGTGTTCACAGATTACAATCAGGCATGTATGTTGGATTCAATATTTAAATGAACTTTGTATATGTTTTATAGTGGATCAACTTAACAGGCGGTTGGTTTGGTTTGTTTTTTAGAGAAGGGTAAGTTGCTGCTGTAAAGGTTTGATGTTTATGGAAACGTATTTGGATTCTGAGTAAACTGACTGTCGAGTGGGTTAGAGACGATGTGTGTCTGCCTTTTAAGGATCTCTGGTAATTTATTTTTCAATAAAAAATGTTTACCTTAAGAATAAATCATTAAAACAACTCTTGTGGCTCCGTTGTGATCTGTTTAGAGAAGCACAAGAAGCAGCTGATGAGGTGAGTTATTACATTTTACGTTATATTTTTGGTCGTCATTTTTTTTAACACACTCACCTGTCTCTGACAAACACTGAGCACATGCTAACTGCAAGAATCACACAGGAAACAGGACGAGTCTCGTTTCTCATCAGTCTTTAACATTTTGACTGCAGGAAATTATGATGAATCTGCTTTATTATTATACAATGATTTTATCATTATCACATGACAGTCCTGAGTGTATAAGCCTGTAACTTTTTGGATGTGGGAATAAATCCACATGCGAGGGGGGATATGTAGTAAGAAAATGATGTCAGGGAAAGGTCAAAGGTCTTGGAAGCAGCAATATACTGCTCTGAAGAACAGAGTTCTGGCGTCAGTGTTTGGAACATTAGTTGAACTTTGAGACTATTTGAGGAAACAAACTAAACTGTCGTCCAAGACTTTTGAACAGTGCCAATGTTTAAGGCTAAGATGACCTTTCCCAAATCACTGTGTTTACCAATAGGAGGTTTCCAGTAAGTGAGTTTGGCTGCCAGGAAAATGTTTGTGATATTTTTGCAGAAATAACGAGGACTAATGAGTCATTCTGACCCAAGCGCTCATGTGCTCATGTGTTCATTACACGATAACTGGTTGGAATCTGCTCAGGGGAGGCTGAGCTGACTTGGGCTCCACTGCTGTGACATGTAACTTAGGCTGTAAATTCTTCACATCTGTCTTTGCTGTCAATTTTCTTCTTCCTTCTTTTTTCACGAACAGCGCTGCAAATCAAGGTAAGAGAGTGTTCTCTTATTTTTAGTGATGCAGCACAATATGACCGTGAAGACAGATGTGAAGTCGACTTTATTTGGCTTTATTTGGCTTTGACCTTTGCCTACATCATCTAGCCATCTCTACTTGTTAAATGCAAAGAAAAGAATTCCAGAATCTGGAACAAACAGCAATGAAAATATATTTCTACTGTGAACATTAACAAAAATGTGCTTATAACAGACAAATTACAAATGCTTTCTAAATTAAATTAAATTGATTAAATTAAATGAAAACCACAACGCCATGGGACCCAGGTCCACTTCGAGCTTGATGTTTTGGAAGGTGGTGTTGAAGTCATGATGGTGAGATCATGGGTCAGAGATCCAGAACCAGTGACTGACACAGAGGCATTTTCATTTGTATTTAGTCACATGCAGCAGCATGAGGTAAACACTGCGTCTCTTTCTGATTTCTTATAATTATTTGCAGCAAGAAGACCCAGGTTCCAGCCCCAGTTGGAACAAGGTTCTTTCTGCATGGAGTTTGCATGTTCTCCCTGTGTGTGCCTGGGTTTTCTCCAGCTTCCTCCCACAGTCCAAAAACATGCAATATGGGGATTAGTTACATTGGTCACTCTAAATTTACCATGTGAGTAAATGTGAATGTGAGAGTGAAAGGTTGTTTGTCTCTATTGGCGAATTTGCACCGGCTCTACTCGCCACGCCACGGTTTAAGTAGCGTTCCCACTGGCATAGGCGAGGTTCCGAGCGTGCTTAAGTAGGTACTATGCGATGATTGGTCAGGCTGCCGGCCGCTGATTGGCCAGAGTCCCGTCACAGGAAGAGACGTCCCATACAGAAATCAAGCCGAACAGCGCCGAACTGTAGATCACTTAAAACTACTTTACAATCCTAAAAACGCGTGTTAATCTCCAACAACTACCAGGGAAACTTCATTATTTAACAGGAGTCTTTTAAAGTGGAGTGGTGTATTTAGGGACAGCGCCGCTGATCGCGAGCGGCGTCACAGACCGCTGCCGCTGTAGTCTGTGGAGTAGGAGGCTGTACTCGGCAGACGTGTGGACAGAAATCAAGCCGAACAGTGCCGAATTGTAGATAAATTAAACTCGTTAATAATCCTAAAAACGTGGGTTAATCTCCACCAACTACAGAAGTCTGGTGTAAAGTCACTAGTCACTCGTGTGTGTGTGTCGCGTATAAAACGTCACCGCAGTTTCACTCCGCCCACGTTAAGTAGGTACTTTTTTGTAGTGGAGATGCAACCTAATCGTGCCGTGTTGTGTGTGTGTGTTAACTAATTAAAGGGCCACTACACCCTTTTTTTCTAATTTACATAAGTAAATGTGTGATTCGATGCTCAAACAGTGGATCTGAGATTCTTTACATGTCACATTCCCACAAGAGGAAGTTGGGATTGAAAAACAGTAAATTAAATTGACAAAAAGTCGACGTCAAAGTCCCTTCCTTCATAGAAAATAAAAAACACTGCACTGACCTATACCGTGTTTCTGTCGAGTTTTATGAGTAAAAAGATCTGGGAAAATAAATAAGAGATAAATGGGTGAAACTGCTCTTTAATGAAGAAATGAATGAAATGTTAAGTTTAACCAGTGATTTTCAATTTTAGTCAGAACCAAGTAAAGCTGCATTGTAACATCTGCTGCTGCTGTTTCCAGATGTTTCATCTCACTCCTCTCACCCTCACCACCAGTGCATTTCCAACAATGACCAACAGGAGGAGCCAGATGTTTAAAAATACGGGTTTATTTTTTTCTTAAGCTGCAACATGAAAAACATTTTCGTAGCATGTAACTTCAAATATGGAAGAGCAGACAAACATTGTGCTTATAAACAAACAGGCTGTTAAGAATTTTCAATAAAAAAAGCATCGAAAGGCCACAAAAACACAAAAAAGAACAGGCTGATGGGGAATCTAATCTCCTCATTCATTTTGTATTAAAACAAAACTACTACTTCTGGTACAAATATTATCCTACATGAGAGTAGGTTTAAAAACTCACATTGGCACATTTAAAGTCATAACTGTATTTCATCAGGAAGACGCAGTAACAAAAGAAACAAGGCCTGAATAATGTCACCTCCGTTTGAAATAACAGGGGTTTTTCTTCACTTCAAAACAACAGGAAAGCTTACAAACAATCGCTAACAAAAATAAGAATTATATACAGAGGTTTCCATCGAGTTAAGTGGCCCAGATTATTTGTTTAAACCTCGCCTTTAGGATTCTGTGCATTCTTAACATTCACTGAGATTCTGATCCACTTGTTATGCAGCATGTTTTCAGACGCTCTGCATTAATACTGAAAGAGTCGGGAGGGAGCAAAGCGCTTTTTTTGGACCTCCCTGCAAAGTTCCTCGGTTTTCCCACACGTCTTTTGTGTCATTTGATTTAAATGGAGTTAGAACGTTGCACTGCTCACGCTTACAAGAGGGAGTTCAATTTCAAACAGTCGGCCGCAGACGAGCCCAACACCTGCGTCACAGAGCCTCACGTGTACAAATGTGTTTAAGACTAATGACGTGTTTAACCACCGCGATACAATCCAACCCTTTTATTTTGACTATGATTGTGTGCAAAAGAACGTTTTTATGTATGAATGAGGATTCTGTGACGGGGCTCATGCTCGTCTACAGTCACTGTTTGGGCCTCATGGCTTGGCAGGAGTCTGATATCTGGCACAATTTGAAATACACTAAAAGACTTTCTCCAATACTTTTTACTTTTTTACACATTTGGTTTGAAAAACACTCTATTTGATCAGTAGCATTAATAAAAAAAAATAAAAATAAAAGAAACAGGCTGTTGTGTTTACAGGAAATAAAAACAAAAACATTCAGTAACATTTTCAGCTCATTTTGTTGCCGTGGTGATGAGACGAGACAAATCTCCACAGCCAAAGGCCGAGCTTCTCTGGTCTTTGGCCGCACTGCCTCCGCTCAGTCAGAGAGTTGTTGCACAGTTAGTCCAGATGTTGACAGGTTTCTCCCTGGAGGGCGAGACGTGGTCTACTCTACTTCTGCTGCAGGGTTTAGATTATGGCCCGGAAAGCAAACGACACTGCAGCGCCCAGCGCCAAGCCCAGGGACAGGAAGAAGGCCATGATGGCTCCTGCCGTCTCTGCTTCATGCTGAGCCACCTTCCTGTTGAGACACAACAAAGGGATTTAGTCATTTAATTAAATGATGTCTGTATTGAAGATCAACTGCATGTCATTAAAAGCAATGGTTTGACATTATGAAACGTGTCCAACTTTTAAATATGATCAAATGCCATTGGTAAAATTGTTTCTCAGTGTTTTCTTTTCACCCTTTACATTCCTGCTCTGCACATAATCTCGGCTTCTCACGAACACGGTCGTCCAGTATTGAAATGCTGCCCATTTGATTTGTGCAGCTCTAAACAACTGCCTGACATAGGCCTGCATGCTCAACCACACCTGTTCCTGCTGTTTACTGGATGCTGTCTGGACAAAATTTACACATAACTAACCAAAATATAATAATTACTAGAGCTGAAAGGATTACTCGATTCTTAATTTCATTTCATTTAAAGCTTTTTTCATGATTAAAACAAGATCTCTGATTGCTTCAGCTTCTTAAATGTGAATCATTTCTGGTTTCTTTGCTCCACATAACAAAGAAATAATTAAAAACTGAATAATTTTGACCTCCTTGCAAATGTAATAGTGACTTTTACTGTTTGTACTCACTGTATGGGGAGGGGGGGGCGAAAGAAGGAAGGAGGAAAAAACTGTATATGATGTGAATATATATATATATATATATATATATATATATATATATATATATATATATATATATATATAAATATATAAATATATATATATATATATATATATATATATATATGTATATATATATATATATATATATATATATATATATATATATGTATATATATATATACTGCTTTTTTTTCGTCAATAAATTTTTTTGGTATTTGTTTTGGTTTGTGGACAAAAACAAGACATTTGAGACATTTCCACATTTGACAAACACTGATCAATATTTTTTTAACATTTTCTGACATTTTATGGACCAAACGATTACTCGATTATGAAAATAATCATTAGCTGCAGCTCTAAATACTTTTCACACACTCACTCATTAAGAACAAGTCTGGCAGCAGGGAAAAAGGAAAACATGAAACATTTTAGCCTGAAAAATTCTATCATCATCAAGGACATTTTCCCATGTCCAATGTCCATGGAGAAAATAATCAGCATTTGTAGCTTTCAGGGACACAGGAGACGCTGTTCTGCTGCTGCTGTGTTTGATACATTTGTGTCACTTTGGTGAATCTGAACAAGGGATTTCAAAACAACGAAGTCACAAAATAACACAGGTGAACGTACAGATGGATGCAGCAGTGGATTCACAACTCCTGTGTGCCACGATGTAAAATCACTGATTTTCTTTATGGACTTTGGTGTGCGAGAGTGAGTGATTTACAGTCAGATGATTTTGAAATTTGACTGAAGCAGGTGTAAATTTTATGAGCTGAGTCTTTTGTTGAGAGGCTGTGTGTGTGTGTGTGTGTGTGTGTGTGTGTGTGTGTGTGTGTGTGTGTTATTTACTTGGGTCCAAAGCACATGCAGAGGCTGGCCAGGTATCCGTTGGAGAAGGCGAAGAAGATCATGAAGATGATGTACCAGGCGTCGTGGCCAAACAGCACAGGGAGGTAGTGACGAGGCATGACGTTACACAGCATGAAGAGGGGGATGAAGATGACGCGCAGAACCACCAGGACGGGAAGCCACATACTGTCTTTGCCCGGCTGCAGAGAGAGAAAAAGATGGAGAGAAACAAAGAGAAGAGAATGGAAAACGTAAGGGGGGGCTGATCTGTGAAACTAAGATCTATTTATTTGATTCATGTTATTTATTCGAATAAATTGCCACAAATTCATCTGTGGTTTGAAATATGCATCATTTTCTAAACTGTTAGAGATTACATTAGTGGCAAATACAATCATTTTAAATTAATCTACAGGGCTGAAACAAGTAAGTATTTTGATAGATGACTTGTCGTCGATCATTGAAACGATTAAATCGACTAATCGGGATAATTTGGCTTGTGCGAGTCAACTGAGCTGTATAAATGAGAAAGGCTGAACAATACAGCGAAAATTGATAGTTAACACGATATCAACATGTACGATGAACATTGTGGAGAAGATATTTATCCCCATATAGCAACACTCTCATACCCCAAGTACTTGGTGGGCAGAGAAATAAGAAGAGACCTCGTTAAACAACTGCAATGAGAGATATTGCAGTTAACATGCATCTAAACATTATGACTCCCTGTATTTATTGACAAATATGTGTTTTTTTTTGGGTTTGAACCAGCCAGTTACAGTAGAGTGTATGTGAGCGTGTGTGCCCGACAGTCAGGATCCTGTTATCCAAAGATAAATAAGCTCGCATGATCCCGGAGCAGCTGACTCTCCTGCCATCTGCCTCAATTTGGCCCCAAGATGCTGCATTCCAGTGTAGGTCAGACCACTTTAAACTCACTGTACTCACTTTGTACGGAGCCACTTGACTCAATTGGACCATTTGCTGTGGATTACGGGGAAATTAGACATGTGTGTGGCTTTTCTGCATTCCTGGATAAGGTTTTGAGGATGGCTGACTTAGCGATGACTGATAATTCAAGGAAATATGTCTATTTTGATCATTAATAATGTCCAATGTTCAATCTGAGAAGATGTTCCTCATCCTGTATCTGGAGGAGACACAGCTGAGAAGTCAATCCATCTACACCTGCAGCGGCACAGTAACAAATGCTGACCTATTTGTGTTGTTCTTATACTTTCTACAGTATTTTATTGTTTTATTGTTTGCTCTTAGGTCTATTAGTTCTTATGTTTTTATATTTTATTTGTTTTATTTATCTCTGATGTACAAGCACTTTGTTTCAGCTGTTGTTTTTTAAAGTGCTTTATAAATAAAGTTGGATCAGATTGGATATATACACACACACACATATACACATATATATATATATATATATATATATATATACACATATACACATATACACACTACATAGTTTAGTCCTACTGAGCATGTTGATAGACAATGTATTGTGCGTTTAACTGACCCACATACAGACGGCCGTCAGACTCCTGCCAGCCCAGTCCATCACATTGAAGAGGAGGAAACATGACACGGGGATGAAGTACATATCTGTAAAAACAAAAATGGAGCACAACAAAACTGCTGTTAGCGACCATCGCCGCTGTGGGTATGAAAGGTGGAGTGCAGAGTGTGAGGAACGGTTGCTACTGTCAGTTTGGGTTCACAGCTGTTTGTAAGGATTCCAGCTGTGATCTCGATTCATATCAAAACATCCTGATGTACTACGTCTCTCGCTGCTTTGTAGTTTTCATTCTGTGACTCCAGGTCGTGTGAATCCAAACCCCAGAATAGAACTGTGCTCCGTGTGGGAAAAAAAAATCTGCAAACTGTGCAGAGCTACACTTCATTACAAGCCGACATGGAAATTAAATCCAAATCAAGCAAACGTGTGAAATTAAAGCTTTGAAACATTTATTTTTCCAAGCCCATCTTTCTAGGGTGAGGATTAAATATTATCCCTGTCAACAATCTTCACATTGGGGGAAAAAAAGAAGAAAATAAAAAAGGCTTATTCCATAATACATTTGTGGATGACAAATGTTTGTAAAAGGGATAAAAATGTGGCACCTTTCCCTCTGAATGTTTTCCCTCTCATGTGTCTAAATTACTGGCTCACTAGGTCTGGCCAATGTGGACTAAATAAATAAAATCCCACTATATTTTGGTTGAAAAGTGATATAAAAACACACAGACTGTGTGACTGTTCCCTGCTCCAACATTATCCTTCACTGCACACACACTCACACTCACGAGAATCTGTGGTTTCCTCACATTGTTTAGGTGCTTTTACACACACACGTTTAACGTTGTCATGCTCATTAATTGCATCTGTGATCGCAAGGTGAAGCACTTTTATCGAGTCTGAGGATGTGTCCATTGTCATTGTGTGCACGTGTGTGTTTATGAGTGACATGGAGGGAGGGACTGCTGTCATCTAGACGTCGTTTCTCCCCCCCCCCCCCGACCAAAAACAGATCCAAATTTCCATTTATTCCACAAGCCATAAAAGCACTAAATGAGTTAAAATAAGCTGGTAATAAGTCATACAGCTGGCCCGGTCACACCCATGGTGCAGAGCGCTAGTGTGGGTAGAAAGAGTGTTCCTTATGTTGTCTGTTGTTCTCATGTGAATATTTGCTAGTTTCTGTGATTTTTCAGCTTCATAAATGTAAATATTTTCTAATTTCTGTGATTTTTCTGCATATTAAATGTGTATATTTTCTAGTTTCTATGATTTCTCAGCTTCTTAAATGTGTGCTGCACACCCAACTGCCCCACAGAGATAATATAGTCATCTACTACTACTAGAATAAAAGAGTTTGGTAAAAAGTAAAAACATGCTTCTGAAGTGTGGCTGTGAGAGCACAGCTGTACCGTTTTCTCTTTGATGCCAACCTGAGCATGGCTTTACAGTGACAGTGCTGTGGAAAACGGCCCAGCCCTAAAGACATACATACTCACCCCAGGCACTTCCATTAGCAACTGTGGACCGGACATCGGCGGTCACGGCAGGAAATGTTCCGATGGTGACGGTGAAGATGCAGCACACGGACAGAGCCATCACCCAGATCTGATTAAAGCATCAAAGAACATCATCAGTTTCATGATGGCAGGCTGCATCCACAGTAATAACGGCATGATCTGAAAACCAGTGGCGTGATAAAGCCGTCCTTTCACCTGTTTGAAGATGTTAAACACAGACATGGTGGGTTTGGCCTCGTCCTCCATCAGACCCGCAGGTCGCTTCTCTGCTGGAGTTTCTGAAAAGCAAACGAACAGTTCTCTCCATTATTTTACTAGCCATATTAAGGCAAATATCTCCCGTTTATTTGGGGTTTTCATGCAAGATTTCCTTTGTTTTGTAACATGGAGTTCTCATGACTCTCTCACATGCTAGACTGGTCTCACTGGTCAGAAGGACTGAACCAGACAAACCACGGCTAAGTAAAACTTGAATATTTGAGCACATTGAATGTACCTTTTTTAAGTAAGTCCATCTTGTTTTCCTCGTCAGCAGAGGGCCTGGATCCATTACTCTCCATGTAGTACTGGAAGAACTCCTGTTACAAAACAACGACAGTGAGGCAAGTCCTCTGAGCCAGTGGAGACAAAGGACAGGAGGTCACAGACTACAGAGACATCATCGTACAGTTTGCACAGCACAAACTGAATGAGAGTGAAATGCGGTAGTGGTGGTAAAACAAATACAAACGTACTAGGAAAATAAAACAAAGTCGTTTAACTCAGTGAAACAGTCTTACCATCCTGGGCAGGACGAAGTAGGACAAGATGGCCAGGAGAATGGCAACACAGGCGGTGATGAAGTAACCAAAAGCACTGTCCTGCAAGGCTGAACCACCTACACACACATCAAACACATATATAATCATTAGTGTTGATTTAAAGAATCAGTCAATTTTAAAAACTCATCTTGTTGAATTCAGTCTTTTTACCAACACTGAAAGTTTCAATTAATCTACCAATTATACTATACTTAAAAAAAACACTAGCCATACTTGTTGAGTAAGGCAAATCCATCAAAACAAGAAGCATGTAAAAAGGCTTCAATTATTATTATTCACCGTCTGACTATTGCTATATACCCATAGTTGCAAGTGATGTTCCCTTCGCTGATTTAATTTAAAAAAAAAATATGTACAGTATATTTAGCTCTTTTAAACGCTGAACCATCAGTTCTCTCAGGCACTTACATGGACTGCCTGTATACTCAAGTTTATTCAAATATTTGCAAACTGTGGCATTTGTTGTCGACGCCCAATGACAAGATGGTTATGAAGTTATTTTTATTATTTATTACGTCTTCATCAACAGAAACACCCCAACATTGTTTGTATGCTACATATTCCATTGAAAACAGGCCCTGCCAAGCAAAACTATCAGATCTGACCGAGGCAGCGCAGAGGAAGGTGAGGTTACGTCAAACTGCTAGACAACCAGGTTTTTTCAGCAGTAGAATTAACTTCCAAAACTTTTTTGTGGGCGTTTCTTTGCATTTACGGCCGTCTCGCTTGACCAGCACGATGCTAAATGACTGAATCTACACATGGCTATACTGAGAAACACAGAGAGCCATGTGGAGCTGGTCAGCTTAATCAGCATTGTGTGAACTGATTTGACAATGGTTTGAACATAAAGGACATTTGGTTATATTTACAACTTACACACTGTGGTTTTAAGAACAATACTTTTAATACTTCACCTTTGCAGCTTATTTTTCTGAAGCAGCTAACACAAAAAAAACTGAGCAAATAATTCTATATTCCTGATTCATTTTAGAGGAAAAAATGTCTCAAACAGCTGTCAGTATATGTTGCTGTTGTCCCATACTACCTCCTAAAATTGGTCCGTTGTGTTGTACACCATTTCGTGACAGTATTTATAAGAGAGGAGACATCCTAGTGATGTGTGTGTGAGACGTACTGGCCAGCGCGCAGATCATGGAGAAAGCAGCAAAGGTACCGGCCAGCCCCTGTCCACTCATGATGGGCGTGGTGTAGGACGCAGGCAGGATCCCTGCCAGACCGAACAGGCTGCCCTGAAGAATCGCCCCAAATGCTGGGGAGGGAAAACAATAAAAACATGTTTTAGAACCAGAAAAAAAGACCCTAAATATCCAGTACCACCTCAAAGAGAAAGTTGACGACCTTTCTGAAAACAACATGGAACAAAGTCAATGTTTTGAGTAACTGTTGCACCGCCAGTAGATAAAAATGTGTTACACATGTTTGGAAATCCATTAGCTTCAGAAATCTGGTAACAAGTGTCCACAAAAAGGAATGTGCCACAACAGATATGAAAGCCTCGAGGTCACAAAGTCCTCCTCTCTAAATGAAACATGATGGGTTGTTCCTTATGAAGATGTGGGGGTCAGGAACGGCCCAACAGAGAACAAGGAGGAGGATGAGCTTATCCCTGCTGCTCGTGGAGTCTTTGTAAATAAACAAACACAGTAAGTTTACAGACTGTTCTGAAGCTCAGTGTCGTCCGACTGTGTGTGTGTGTGTGTGTGTGTGTGTGTGTGTGTGTGTGTGTGTGTGTGTGTTCATTCACGAGAGAGAGGGATTTTCCCAGCACAGAGTGGATGCAGATGATTTTGATCAACAACAAAAACAAGAAAAGAGGAAGACGCATGGAAGTCATTCATCAAAATCATTTGATTGACACTACATCACTGTAGTAGATGTTTCCTTTGTGAAGGCAGCAGATGCATGGTTTCTGTTTTTTAGTGAATGCAATGTGTGTTGCTCTATTGATGGATTATAAGGAGAGGTGTTCCCCTTTCTCTAGCCTTGCTGGTGTAAATGTGGTCTGCTGCCAGGCTGTGTCACATCTGCACTTTCTTAGAAATCCTTCCACACCCACAGTAAAAACAAGAGTAATTAAAGTTGACCCCTTTTCACTCTGGTTACAGAAACAACGGTCAACGAAGGAATAACAATCAAAGTTTGTGGGGGATGATCAATAAACCCGAGTCCATCTTATTACAGCAACAAACACCACACGAAAAAGAGCAGATGAGGTTCGAACAGCCGAAGGGCTGTTATGTGTCCGTTTGATACAAGCTCTAACTTTTCCCTCAAAGAAGATATAAAGACTTCCTGCCGTGATCACAGGCAGACGATGTTTTGTGTGTGTGAAACTCACAGTTGATGCAGATGATTTTGATCATGGTGAGGGTGAAGAAGGGCATTGGCTCAATGTCCACTTTGACGAACACGGCCGTCAGCAGGAAAACCACTAGAATGACCGTCAGGCTGCCAGAGATCCGCAGCTTCTGAGGGATCCTGAGACACACGCACACCATGTCAACAATCCAAGCACAGACACCAATAATTCACATATAAAACATGGGAAGCAAATTGGGGAAATGTGACAAAAAAAAAAAAAGAAGCAATGTAAATGTGGTTTATAATTCTATGCAAGATAGAGCTCAGAACTATTTGCAACATATAGAACTAGAAACAAGAAACAGGGGTTTTATTCTGAGAAGTTAGATGTCATTTCAACAGAAAAAGCAAAGAAAATTGAAAAATAGAAAAGTTTATGAGAATGTTTGTGAGAAAAAAAAAGGGTCAGCATAAATGAAACAGTAAATATATTATAGGGAGAGACAGCGGCAGAAAAAGCAGTTAGGAAGAGAAAAGGGGAGAGATGAAGGAAAGCAGAGAACATAAATAGCATTCCTTGGTGTATTTGTGCAGGGGAAGAGGCGGCCATGTTCGGGTTCCACCCAAAATCTGTCTCAATCCTACTCTGATTAAAGCAAACATATTGTAAGACCTTCACATAACAGGACTATGAAATGTATAGCGGGTGTGTGCGGAGGGAGTGAAATGAAAGATAAGCATGAAAAATAAGGTGAAGAGTTTGCCTTGTCAACCACACACACACACACACACACACACACTTTTGTGTGAACATGCGAGAGTATGACAGGATGGATACCTCTGGTGTATGAAGGAGTTGAGGCAGGTGAAAATGAGCAGAGGCACCATGGCACACAGGGTCATCACATTGTTAAACTTCGACTCCAGGACATTGCGAGTGTCTCCCCCCTTCGCTGTGATGTTGGCCGTCTCGTTGAACGACAGACCGGTGGGCAAGTCCTTCAGTCTGCTGGTGAAGTACTGGAGAAACAAAAGGACATTTCATCATCATCATCTTGATGATGTTTCAATAGAAACAGCTAACATGGGACGGAGTTCATATGAATTGAAAAAGTTAGTGTCATATAGCTGCTTTAGGCTGTATTTGTTTCTGCTAGGTGACAAAAAATGAACAAAAATAATGAACTAAAAACACATTATTTCATGTTGCATGGTTAGGGTAAGATCGCCTTGCTTTTGGGTATACAACCAAAGTATTGAGTTGTGTAACTGAGTTAAGTGCTGCAAGCTGTTGTGACTGCAGCCCAAGGGCAGGACCACATTATCTCTCCCAGGAAAATTAAACTGAAATCCACTTTTTAAGAGGTTTAACCCTTTAAGACTCAAAGAGAATGGTGAAGGATCAGAGGAATCCACCTGGATGGGTTCAGGTCAGCCATCCTGAGTGAAACCAGGTGGTTTTGAAAGGAAAGGTAAATAAACAATCTTTGTTTGCTTGTTTTTTTTTTTTGTTGTTTTTTTTTTAAAGTTAAATGGAGTGGACCACAGGACCACCAACAGGGCTCATTCCAGAGGATTACAACTTTGTTTACCATTGTTGCAGTCATGAAGAAATTCCATGGTAAGAGGGTTCCCAGACCCAGGATGAAGAAAATGATCCATACTGCATTGTATCTGGGAAAGAAAAGAAGAAAAAGAATACTCACAAAAGTACATCAAATAAGCCCTTTAATGTGTTCAACTATATGTAATCAATAAACTATTTATTCATTTATCCAAAACTAGAGATGGGGCATGAACATTCTATCATTTGTATGAATATGGAAGGTCAATCATTTAATGTGACTATACATGAGTATAATTAAAAGATACATTGTTAAGAGACTGATGATTCTATCTCTTATTCATCCTGGCCACACGATGAAGCTTTGCTTTAACTCTAGGTCTAAGTGCTACAGAATGTATGGAGTCACTGTAGGTTTACATTTTTATTTTGTTTTAAAATCTGTGTTTTCCGGAGAATTTCCTCTGACCGCTCAGATGATTCAGACGCACAGAGTGTTCACACATGCTGAGAATTCAACCTGGTTTTCATGTTAAGTCAATTTACAATTATGACCATGTGTGTGTCCTATCAACTAGCATTTTTTGTATCCAAAACTCTGTGTTCACCCTAAAGCTGATAGTGACAACTTGAATTAGCAAAAAATAGATCTTCACTGAAACAAAAGACAGATTCTCTTACTTGTCCTGCGGTGCGCTGCTGGCCGTCATGGTTGTTGTTTGTAAGGTTAAGACACGTGTTCAGTCAAGAGATGGATCGGGGGCAGCAGCGAGTCTGAAATACACAGATAACAAACGTGTTTTCAACTCTTCAAATGTCTGTGCCTAAGAGACATTTTTATCATCGGCTGTCATCTGTCTCTCTACTCATCATACGTCATTACCATTATATTTTAAAGCACCACTGTCGTGTATGGACCGAACACAGCAATTTAATAATTGGCTGCATAATGTAATTTGAACTGAAAACAATGACAATGAACCAATTCAGCATCAGATATGGTGCCTGCATATCAACAACAGTGGTAAAAAAAAAACTCAAACTTTATAATACAGGGCTCCAACAATTTCAGCAAATAATTGACAATTCAATTTGTGTAATAAAGTCAAGTTCTTGGCTTTTCAGTTTCAGTGTGAATATTTCCAGGTTTCTTTGCTCCTCTATGACAGAAAACTGAATGTCTGGTTTTAATGAGAATTACAAGTCTGTGCACACAAACAAGGAATTTGACTTGGTTCCACTTTTCTCTTTAATACAACAAACGGAGAACAAAATTCCTCTACAATGAAAATAATAACTGGTTGCAGACATACTAACAACTTGACTTCCAAAGGTTTGTGCCATAGTCTTTACAGTTCTACGAAACATGCCATCAATGGTTAAAACAAACTTACTTGCAGCAGAGTACAACTAGCGGGAAAAAATGGCCCCTCTTTTCTCTGGTCAGATCCAACTGATAGAAAGACTGAACAAGCTCTATGTGCTTCAATTTATACCATACACAGGTTTGGTCAGTTGACATACCACTGTCTGCGGCACATTGAACCCGCCCCTCTTTGCATCTCAGTGCTTGTCCATCCCTCCCCTCTTCCCTTTATCTCAAAACAGTCCATCAAACCTCTTCTACACATCCTTAGTTATTATTATGTGCCATTGCTCTCTGACATCAACACCCACTCCACAGTTGTCAAATCTGTTCCTGAAGAAATGACGTTTGAGAATGAAACATTTGTGTGTGTGTGTGAATTCAGAGGAGAAAAAATGATGGGATGCATTTCAAATTGTTTTTGTTTTTCAGTGTCTGGCTTTTATACTTTTATCTGTTCTGAAGCCGTTGACATTTTGAAAAAAAGCATGATAGAAATGTTTGGTGATGCCGCCCAGCACTGCATCATTCTAATAGTGTATCAAGCGTGAACCTTCTCAGATGCTGAAAGTGGCCCAGGAATCATGTCCTCCTCTGCTCTGTCACACACTGTTGCCCAACTCTGTCTCAAGTTATTTCTCCTCATGTAATCCACAGCTGAAATGACTGCTGTGGCCTCCAGCTGGCTCTGCCTGATGCAACAGATCTGTTTCAACTATTCACGTCCTCTTTGTGGGTCAAATGACTAATGATGAGTGCATGCAGAGGGACATGGTTCTGTTTCATAACCAGAACCGCAGTGCGATTACTGGGCTTCCTCTAACTCTGGTCCAGGCGTTGACTGAAGCCTGTGTTGGTTCTCAGTGCTCCAAAAAATACTCCCAGATTTGAGGCAAAACCTCGATAAAAAAAAAAATGTGTTCAGTCTGTTTGCATAAATATTGATATACATTGAACCTTTGTTGTACTTCTATATTGAAGAATTATATAAGTGGCCCAGCCCTACCCGTGTTTTCTACATCAACATAATTAATTTCATATGATGGCACCTTTCACAGAAATAAAATTCACTAGCTATTAAAAAAATATTAAAATTTAGAGATCAAAACATTAAAAAGGGAAAACCTAGGCAAAAAAAGAGACGGAAAAAAAGACAATCTATAAAAACAGAGTAATAAAAAGACCAGTGTTCAATTAACTCTACTTATTGTTTGTATGCGAGTAGCATAACTTAGAGAAGGCAATTTTTTAATGACATGTTTGGGGGACTTAGGTTAACGTTCAAGGAAGCAAAAGTTCGAGTTTTGTGGTAGTTCATTGCCACTAAGTGACCTTGGCAGAGGTTTGTGCTCAGAGTGTTTCTCTAGTTCTCTATTCTGTTTTATTTTGCAATTATTCCCACTGGTTTTTTTTCACACTATTGCTCCCTTTTTTCCTGGCGTCATTTGCTCAGAATCTGATGGAAGACATGTGCTCAGATGACTGTGTGACACCTTGCCTAAACAGAGAAACTCGACAAAGGTCTCTTAAAAACAACACACAACAGACCAAATCAAGCTTAACAGCACAAGTCAAGTCAAGGCTGTCTCAGTGGATATGTGGACCCTCATGATGGATGTGAAGGAAAAACAATAACGGAATGTCACCTTTAAAACATTTTTAAAGGGTAGGCTGTGGAGTTATTGAATACCACGACAGTGCTATGAATGGATTATTGGTCTGTTTGTTCTCATGCAGGTCAGTTATGTGACACACTTTCATTCCAATGTTTTCTCTCAGGGAAGGGAGGAAGAGAACAGTGGGAAAAAAATAAAAAGGTTTTAGATGCTTTGGAAATACAATTCGATGTATGAGGCAGAGTTTAGGGATTTCGGGTGAGTTATGACAAGGGTATCGATATTTTTTGTATTTTGACAACAATGATAATAAGTCAATATACTTAAATTGTTGCTTGCAGATTATATTAATGGACACAAAGGAAAACAAAAATCAAAGTAATGAAATACAGTGTAGAAACATTCTAGAAAACATTTAGATGCTCCACTGCAAGTTAAACTGTGCAAGCAAGAGCAAATAATACAATAATTCCAAGAATAAATTGCAGAGGCTGGTGTCCCCTTGTTTTCTCCCTCTTAACATACCCATGGGTGGCTAACCTGTGTGACAAAGAGGATGCTAGTGAAGGGTCATGTGATCACGTAGGTCCACAAGTGGTCATGTGACACTGAATCCTGCTCACTGCTAATGTGTGGAGTTTTACTGGGTTTTTGCAAAGTCATTTAAACTCAATAACGTCAACTTGCACATCTTTCAGTCACGACATTATCTCAGAGAATACATCTTGCCCATCCCTAGTTGACTGTCAACAAGAAACTCCACATAGACGTATAGATGTAAACATGCTAAACTTGGACAGTTACAACTTTCTAACATTTGCAAAGGAGCTTGTGTTTAATCCTCTTCATTGACAGATTTTGGCAAGCAAATAACCTAAAGCATTCGTTATTAATACTGTGTAGGGCTGGGCAGTAATTTGATAACAATGTCAATATAATTTTCATCAACAGCAATGCAACAGAGGTTCAATCTATAACAGTTTTATATCTTCTGCACAACATTTAATGCACAAACATGCTATGAATGTTTTGCCTCAGATTTGTTTGTTTGACAAGCAACAGTTGTTTTCTGTCCTCAAAGAAGTTTAAAACCACTATCACCCAAGAGCAAAACTCAATCTTTAACTAGCTCACATTTTTTATTGTGAGAATTATTGGTAACTGGCCATGTGTGTATATATACACTCAGCAAGGACAGAGACTTCTCTCTAAAAAGGGGCACACACACACACACACACCATATCCCATTAGGTAAAGTGCATCTAAGCCATACCACATGAACTGGGCCTGATTGGGAGACGACTGTCTGTGAGAATGGTCTGTAAGGTTAGGTATGCGAGATGGGACAAAGGTCCAACAGATAGAATACTATATGTTAAACAGCAAGCATGCGCTTACTTAAACAGATTTTTACCACAACACTACGCATACACTGTGTGAACCTGAATGATAAGTCAGCAAGCCCAAGATGCCGAGCCATCGCTGATGTGTCTCGGTCAGGTTCTAGAGGTTCAAGCATCTGCAGTACATAGTTTGACCACTAGAGAGCCACACTGAAGTGTCCCTGCAGACCCACCTGGGGGAGCATGTGTGTAGACAGCGGCAGCTATTACACTGACACAATTTTTCAACTGTGTAACAAATATTCTTCTCCCACAGAACAGCTAAGATGATGTGTATAGTGAAGCATGCACATCAATATATAGGATTTATGGATTATATTGGACCTTATATTATATCTGTTTCGGTATCTGATCCAGTGATTTTGACCATTATCGGACCGATAACGAGTATCATATGGGCTCATCTCTAGTTTGAATGTCAATAATGTTTATATTGAAATGTTACACACTACCGTTTTAAATTTGACATGTTAATAGAAAATCTCAGCCAATTAACTATTTCTGGGGTTTTGTAGCTGTCCGTCCTTTAAAACACTGAAGCATGATGTCTTGGCAAATATGAACAATGCAAAGATATGTGAGCAAACTATTAAGAAGAAATTTAAGTAAACTCAGCTGACCTTCTGTACAGCTGCCCTGAATTAACTTAAACCTTCCTCCTGCCCTGCAGTGACTTAAACTTGGTGCTCACTCCAGCGTAATCAAACACATCAAAAAGAGAGGCTTACAGCTGCCGGTGCCACTGCTACAGGTGGTCTACAAGTGTGTATTGTCGGTGTTGTGTGTGAATTATTTGAACAGTAGATCAAAATAAGGGACAGAAATCCCTTAAATGACGGAGAATTCTCAGTTAACACGCAACCCCAGTATTATGCGTCTTCCAGGAGGAGATCTGAAAATGTCACCATATCCAACTTTTAATGTAACAAGGCCAGCTATTAACTCAACACAACATTAAAACTTATCTAAACGCCAAAGTCAATATTCAACTCACAGTTTAGGACAACTTGGCAAGCTCTGAAAAACCCCAAGAAAGATTAGTATTCTCACAGATCTGGGATTGCCTTTATTCTCTCTTCCACTGTTATCATGACAGTCAGATCTTGATCTGCAACCTGATTTTAATATACTAATTTCTAATCCTCACAAATTTAAAGGTAATTCATAGAAAGTGGTATAATATCCTCACCTAGTTCCAGATTGTGGTATAATGCCCCCATCTCAACCAATCCGACAGTTATTTTCTCAATCTTTCCCTTGTTTTTTCCATAAATTGTAAAAAGTGTCAATCAGTGTTTTCCAAACTTGAAATATTTTCTCCACAGACCAAAGCTTTTTCAGTTTACTATAATAATACTTTTGAGAATGTTAACATACAGTTTCAACAAGCATCCGATGACTCCACAGTTCCAAGTTCTTTAAAGCAGTTAAGCTCTTGGCGGCTCCTGTGAAAGTGCAACTTCACTAACGTGTAATTCGATAAATCCACCTGTGTACACGCCTTCTCTTGCTTTTACTGACTTAATCGCGAGGCATAGATCGGTTAATAATGAACGAACATGAACGAACAATAACAAGGTGGTATACTTAACTCGAGGCGCTTTGTTCCTTTCATGTTGAAAATGATTTTTCCTTTTAACTATAGCTGAACGTCTTTAATAAAAACATCACCATTGATTTACATATTCTTCAACATTACCACTGTAGCTATGAACTAAAGATACAACACCAGTCAGTCAACATTACATTTTAGTATCGGCTCAACTCGCTTGGAACCTCGCAGAGCAGGTACTAAAGCACCAGGTACTATCACTGTACAATGGAAAAGTGCCAAATGAATCACTTCTTATCTGATGATGTACTTTGATCTTGGTGTAACGTCCTGTATACTCACTGGCCTGGCAGTTAAGATATGAAACAATGTTTTTTTCCTCTCTCTCTCAGTTCAACCGAGAAAGTCAACAATATGAACACCTCACAGTCGCTCTTAGACATTTTTACTCGTTGTTGAGCGTTGTAAAAAAGGAAGACCCTCATGATGCACGACAACAGGCTAGATTTTCACTGCTTTCTGCTGTCTTTTGTGGGACATAAGGTTCATTTACACGGCACACCGTACTGAAGGTTTTCCACAGAGCAAATTAATTGCAATAACTCTACTACAACAATGTGTACGGGGAATATCTGCCAAATAACCCTACATTTTACATAGAAATACAAAACTTGATGGTTTTTGAGAGATGTCAAAACCTGAAGATGTCCCTATTTTCAGATGTGTGTCTGAAAATAGGGAAATCATGCTTTGCAAAAGTGGGATGTAATCATTGTATAAATAAGAGCCGGGAACAGGAAAAAACAGTCGCCAGGCACTAATGACAGCAACATGCAGGTCAGACAGCAGGAAACACTGCTGTCCATTGTTTGTAATTGTTTTGAAAGGTGTAGATGAAGAGCTGAATAATGACATGACAGAAGCAACTCCACTGACTGCACAGCACTGATGAATAAGACCAGGGACCAGACTCAAGTTACTTGCTTCAATCAGCCTGAAGGGGTGCTAACAAATGACACATGTCTCTTGATTGGAGCATAGCACTGGATAGCTCTGAAATTCATCAGGTGGGGACACCTACTCCTTTACAACAGTTGCTAATATGCTCTCAGTGGGAGGCCAATGTTGCCATCACGTCAACTGTTAAATGGAAACAAACGCGCTACTCTGGTACACTCATCTTTCTTCAGGGTCAGGAGAGTGGCAAACAGCACTGGCATGTGAGGAATCCCTGACTCACTCATAGCACACTAGATTTTTTAAAGAATACCAGAAACCTTTCATGTACACACAACAAAGTGAACTACATTCACTGCACACAGGTAAAAAGAAAAACCCGTGAGCCACATGGCACAAGCAGTGTCTGAGCTGCCCATTAACACCACACTTCTGCTTTGAGTCATCACTAACGAGCTTGAAATGCTTTCAAGTGATTTTTCCGCAACTTTTTCTGCCATCAGGTCCTGTGATTCAACAACTAACCACATGCTACCATTGCAAATTTCATTACAGCCACTCACGCACATGCTTTCTCTGAAGGCAGCAGAAGCACACACACACACACGTCCCATGATTTCCCACCATGGCTTGAAATAAAACATTTGATTTCTTTGTTGTGTGGAGCAAAGAAATCAGAAAATGATCACATTTAAGATGCTGAAAAAATAGAATCCTGTAACAATTAATCAGGTGCTTCAATTAAGTAGATTTTCAAATATTAATCACAATTTCATTCACGAACAGTATTACAGCTGAAGCTGCCAATGACATGAACCGTCAATTTTTTCTGTTATTAAATAAATACTTGACAATTTTTCAAGTAAAATAGTGAAAATGTCAAAAAAAAAATTTTAAATAAAGACTATGTCCATGTGCCCCAGAGTGTCCTCAACACAAGTGTGGAACACGACACAATGTGGACCAACTGGTCAGAGTTGACACCATATTACGATGTGTCTGTGATCTGCTGCACTCTGGTGCCCACGTTCACAGTAGTGACCTGCTCACCACACCCAAGTGTTGTAATTACAGTACAAATAATTTACTGTACTTAAGTACAGCATTAATGTATCGGGACTTTGATATTACTTTTACTCCAACAAATTTCCCCTAACCATCTTTGTTACCACCATATAAAATCAGAATAAGAAGAGTTGATAAATGGTTTGTATTAATAAGCTGCTTTACACTACAGTTTTGCCATTCACTCCCACACTCATACAGCTCATCGTTTACATGCAGCTCATTTTCTATCACACCCATTCACACTCTGTCATCAGGAGCAACTTGGGCTGAAGTGCAGTCAAGATAAAGACAATAACACTGTCTGTGACTTTATGTCACTGGGGATTTTTTCCTTTGATTTGTGTGTGGTGATCTTTATGCTTGTGGTTCCTGTGACTGTCCGACACAAAACAAACTGATGGAATTCAAACTGAGTTTCCCCAAACATTGCCCACCACATATTGCCCTTTGTTCCCTCGTGGTGTTTTGGGGGGGTAGATGAATCTAAAACAAAGCAACTCAAATACTTTTAACTTTACTAAGTGAACATTTTGTTACATTTCTCGTATCTGTAAGTTAATAGTTTGTAGTTGTGTATTGCTGATGGAAGTAATCAAGCATCCTGTGGAGATACAAGTATGCAAATTAAGCAAAAACGACAATACATGTTGCTTTTCAGAGTGGGAATTTGTTCGTTTTCTCTCATTGCATATAATATTGTGTAGTTTTGTACTGTCGGTGGAGCTAAACAAGTAATGAGGGGACTTTTTTTTTTTTAATTACGCAAAACACATGTCATTTTGTGCCACCGAGTTGCCATCTGTCCGACAACAGCGTGACTATGATCAAACCTGTAACGGAACAGTGGCAGATGAACCACGCTTCTTCACGTTGGCGCTAAATTTAACTTCCCCCAGATACGGTGAACAAAGGAGGACACACGCGTTGCCGTTCGTCCTGTGACAAAGAACGGGACCGTGTCCTTTCTGTTCTGTCTCTCAGGAGAAGTCAAAGACACCGAGGCTGAAAGTTAAAAACGGACAACAACGGGCCATGTGGGAAACAGGACGCAAAAGCCACGCGCCAAGTCACCCGCGCTGACATTATTCAAGCACATCCGTCTTCCCGCGTTAGTCTGGACAGAGACTCCTGTTTGGTTAGTTTACGGTGTTTAAATTAAGACAGAAAACGTGTCCTACCTTAACAGAAAGAGTGGGTGAAGGTTGAAAGAGCCTGGACAAGTCTGTGTCCTCACAGTTCTGCTGTTGTGTGTGAAGCGGTGGCTGTAACGGCTGCGTCCCGCGGCGCGGCGGCTGATATAAACTCCGCCCACATTCAAGTGTGTGTGGATACTACACGTGGGTCGTCGGTTTGTGTATGGACGGTACGGTGGAGACATGTCCCCCACCAATACTTGGAGAAAGACAGAGTATCCCTGTCAATATGAGAGACAAGGAAATGTGTAAGTGTGCGGTGACACGAGAGCGAGCAAGCCGATTTTACGAGCGTCAGTGAACATCACAGCCGAGTCACAGATGCGACGAGGGAGGTGATGTTCAGGTGATGTTCTGTTCTGTTCTGACAGTCCAGAACTTCTTCACACAAGCACATATTCTCGTCTCCCCCTTTCTCTCTGACATGCACTACTTAATACACCGCGTAATTCTGTCCATGTACACTCATTTTCTTCTTTTACAGACAAAAAAGAGGCATATCAGCACTCAGCGGGCCACATCAAAGCAGTGTCCCTACACTCTTAAAATGGCAGTGAAGGTAGCATTTATTGCATCACTACTGTCTGACAGTGTTTGATTTGTCTGACGTCCCTGACTTCTTGACGCCCCTGAAGGCATCTTCGAGCGTGTACTCTACAGAGGCGGGGAAAAAATGTTATCTAATTTTGAAGTGGGAAGACATTCAAATGTCATGTGCTCCCCATGACATTTGGGATTTGTTTTCTTTGAGTGTATATAATGATCTAAAACTACATAAATCACAAGAGAGATGTATGTGTATATCACTCACAATGACAACTGCATTTATGTAGTTTTAGATCATTATATACACTCAAAGAAACAAATCCATGACACTACATCACATTATTTTCCATGATTGGGAGCATTACTCACAATGGCCTGATATATTCAAAAACACTCATTGGTGAATATGGACACAGAAAACAGTGGCTACAGTAGTTTGGAGTTTCTGTCTGCTCATTTATCCTTTCACATATCCATAGATAGATAGATAGATAGATAGATAGATAGAATAAAATAACAGCAAAATAGGAAACATGGTTAAAAGAACAAGAAGATAAAATGATGTGGTGTGATGACTGGATGGATGGATATTTATAAAACTATATGTGTGGATTGAAATAAAGGAAGTTTTTTTTTTCAGATTGTCCCATGAATACAGTAAGTCTGCATTATTCACATGTAACCATGCAGGCATTTAGTACATAGCAAATCAAATGGCTTAAGACTTGACAGATGTATAGCTCGTAAAAAAGCAACAGCTTTACAAATACTGAATTCTTGACGAGTAACTGAAATAAAAAGTTTGTGCTATTATACAATACAAATGCCCTGTAAACCTGTCTGAAAAAAACAAAGCAAACATTACACAACTTTCTCTTCTGCGTAGTTTTAGGGCACCTCTTGTTTTCATAAGTGTCTGTGAGAAGTGACACCAGTGTATAATTTCATCAAAGCAAAGCATGTGTGTCTGTCTGAGCTGCCATACCAAGGCCTTGTTTTCGTACTGTGTGTGAGTCTGGACACACCAAGTGTTGTCTCTACTGTTTGCTCATAAAGTCGTGGTAGGTGCACAGTTATCCACACCCTGTCTACCCCTGTCTAAAAAAAGCCTGCTGTGGTTGAGGGCACAAATCATCTGTGAAGGAGTTTTAGTCCGTCTGCTTCCTCACTGACCAAAAAACCCAACGTGCAGAGGCCAGAGCCACAGAAGACTGAGGGGCCACTGTGTTTTTCTGCTGGTGTGAAGACACAAAACTACACTTCATTTCCATCTGTGACTTTATTTGGTGTAGCTGAATATGTCAGCTGCTCTGTCATTACTCTCGGGGTCTCAGACTTGTTTACTAGATTGCGTAGCCAAAAACGGAAAGTAGTCAGCTGCGTGTCAGTGAAAAAGGGCAAAGCCTTGACAGAGTATTTCCATGGACAGAGGGGGGAGAAAATAAGAGAGGGAAGAGTGGAACTGTGAAGTAGAGGCAAGAATAAGAATGAAAGGAGAAGACGCTTTTATCAGAGGAACACATTCAACAATTGTACAGAACAATGAATGAATTTGGAAAAAGGAAATATGGAAAAACATGATGAAAAAAAGTAAACTTGAACAGAGTCTCAACTGCAGCTCTGCAGATGCAAATTCCCTTGGGCGTGTTCTTTTTGAAATAATGATCCATTTGAATGTTAAAAGGTTTTTCTACTGAGACATTTTAGACCATGTGTAGCCACTTTTAGTAATCTTATTCATGATTGACAACTACTTATCTTTAATTGAAGAAAACAAGAATAATCACAGTCTAGCCAGGCTGACTCAAGAGTCACAGCTCTACTGAGCCGTCTACTAGTCGTGACGAGGTAAATTGGACTAAATTGACCGTAGATGTGTGTATAATAAGAGTGAATGGTTGTTTGTCTCTATGTTGCCCTGTGATGGACTGGTGAGTCAGTTGAGACTGGTCCAGAGATTGGACTTCACAAGCTTCTTTGTAAATAAAATAACATCATTTAGAGGAAAAAAACAGTGGTACAGATTTATTGTCCAGTACAACAGCTTTTACTTTTTAGCTGTGCTCGAGCTGAGGCCGTAGTCTGTCTATGTCAGGAAATGGGACAACTTTCAGAGTCTAAGTATACAGTATATGAGTTAGAAAATCGATTTATTGGCCATGTGCATCTGACTCCACCGCCGTAGGTGCCGCTGTATCTCTCTATGAGCTAGTGTGTATTGATTCAGTTTCCTGTTGATCTTTATGTCACAGAAAAACAAACAGTGAATGGCGAGATGGACCATGCTGTGGTTCTGTATGTTTCATATTCATACATGTTAATCATGATACAAATTAGATGGAGCATGTCTCTTGTGGTTGTTGCGTTTTCCACCAACAGTACTGCAGTTTATACAACAGTTCCATATTAAATCATGTCATTCTCTCCTCATTAACAGGTCGTGTGTACCCCAAGCTTTTCAGGGTCCTTTCATCACAACCAGCCAAGGCAGACGGCTGCATATCTTTGAATCTGGTTCTGCCAGAGTTTACTTCCTTTTAAAATTTGTAAAAAAATAAGAATTTTGTTCTCTCCAATAACACCAAGTGTTTGCTTATTGTGTGAGCTGTTGGGTTTCTCCTCTCTCTATAATATTGTAAGGTCTCTGTCTTACTGTGTAAATTGAGATAATGCATGTTTGCATGAATTGCACTATACAAATTCAAATTTGATTTGATCTGATTTGAGAACTTCCTCCTTGTATAATGTGATTGACGTTGGAAGAACGCTGGATGACATTACATGCTGTCAGACGGCAGAGGATATGGTAGAAGAGCTAACTTTGAGCCACTTTTTTCCCCCAAAAAACAACCATGAGTAGATGATGACGTTGGTTTGCCAAGAGACCACAGGAATGAAGACTAAGGGACACCACTTCTTATTCACATGGAGATCATCGTCATCATCCCACACCACCATGCAGGAAAAGTTATTTTGCCCCACTGTGGCATGTCACATGGTTAAATTGTTATTTTGTCCTGCTGTGACACAATTAGGGTATTATTTTGATCCGCTATGTCATGTGTGTATGTGTTCAATGGCCAACTCACATGTGCAAAGTGGAGGCATCGACTGAAACACTGCTAATTTATTTTGTGGGGCAGAAGTTGAGGAATGTTCAACTTTCCAAATGACAGCGCAAGCGTCAGCCAATCAAAACACTTATTTTGTCAGTCAAACTGCACCCAACAATGGTGGACATTTACTGTATGTGGTATGCTGTTCTGTCACAGTCGGTTGTATGAAACTCTTTTTCCAGGTTTAGCCATTGTTCACAGTCTGAATCCAACACTGAGAAACACGTGATAATGTGTCTAAATTGTTATTGGACTCATTTAAAGTCTAAAATAACTGTGCATGCAGCCATGTACCCATGTAACACGTATGTGAGGAGGAACCCACGGAAACCTCTTTCTGTTGCATTTCTATTGTCAACCCTCTTTCACTTCCTGCGAACCCCAGACAGTTCCCACATATGCCATTTTTAGAAGCACATGTTTATGAGCAAATAAACATTATACATGTCGTCTTGTGAAGTCAGTCAAACTGCAAACACGTCAAGCTCAGCAGGAGAGCACAACACTGGAAGGACAGGAAATGGCTACCGCTTTACCACAAACTGAGTCAAAAGCCCAGGACACATTGCCCCAAAGGTCAGTCGATGGCAAAGATTGACAAACAACCACAACGCTGCTTTAGGTCAATTAAATTTCCACTTTGCACACACTGCAGCAACAACAGGAAATGGGCAATCAGCACCTACCTTTTGTGCCTGCATGAGAGGAAATTAGCAGGTGAAGAATGCTAAAACAAGTCCTGATTATGGAAGTGCTATGGAAGGTCATCAATGTCCCCACAGCCAATTGTCAGGATGGTGTGTCCCGAGCTTTAAGAGGACAAAAAAAGGAATTCCAATGGATCCCCCCCCCCCTTCAATGCCCCCCTTCAACCCCTTAATGGTCCAGGAGACACAGAGTGGGTGAAGTAAATCCCAAATGAGATTAAGAACATTTGAGTCCTGACTCCATTTTAGAGGATTAAGTTTGGACTGAAGAGACGGGCAAACAAAGAGAACTCTTCAGGGAGGCTAGGGAGTCTAAAATCTCACCCTCATCTTTACCTTTGGAGCCCCTTCAAATTCCCAACAGAGTGTGAGCGGCCTGCAGGGGTTACGCACTACTACGAAATCCCTGTCACGAGGGTTGATCCACAAATCTGCTGCATTTACAGATGTTCCATTATAGGATTTAACACTTCAGTTTAATTCCAGCACCTTCTAAATTGGCCTTAGTCCCAACATCAACGTCATCCAAAAAACATCAACATTTTATTGGTTGAATTCATTCCTTTCACCCCCAACAACCTTTACAGCTTATATAAAAAAGCAGCCTTTGCCAAAAACATTCAAGATTTAGGATCCTATTGCTGAAATGTTTATCGTGAGAAGCTGAAACAGATCATGGGAGATCACATCAATCATGCTGATTTCAATATTACACAAGGATAGCCCAGTCTATCTCCTGTGATGGGGAGACAACAAACATTCCTGTTTTATCTGCATTCATCTGTTTTATGAGTGAATTTATCACAAAAACACGGTTCTAATCCAGAGAGTTGGTGTCCAGTCCACACGCAACTAATGTGGGCGGAAAACTGCTGCAGTCTAAAGGAGCTGAAACCTCTCCCTACACGAGAGGTGTATTTTTTCACTTCCAACATACACAACCACAGCACGGTCCATCTCACAATCTATCTCGCTGTTCGCTGGCCAATAAATCGATTTTCTCCTCCGTATGTATACCCGGATTCTTAGTCAGACTAAGGTTTTAGCTCGATTAAACTGCGCATGTAAACATTCTTATTGTTTAACCACAAGATTTCTATAAAAATATGTGTTTAACAGCTTCCTTTAACATTGAGGCAATTATACTGTGCCATTGTGTTCTTTAAGTTAGTTTAAATTTACTTTAATAACTTTACATTTTTCAACAGCAAGCCTTTTAAAGCTGGTGGTTGTAGAGTTCTCAACAGGTCGGGCCGGCCCAACAAACCCGACCGGACCCGTGTGTACGGGCCTGAAAAATGTGCAAATGAGGCGGGTCGGGTCTGGCCTCGGGCTTCATTTTCCTGCTCATAAAACACATTTCTTGCAGGTTGTAAATTATATGTTGTTTGTTGTGAATCATTGCTGTTCACATGTGGTGAAGAGTAAATCTGGCTGCCTGCTTGATGGAGCGGGGAAGACCTGACGCCGCTGTGTGCGTAACCCCCGACACTTTGGGCATGGTAGTGTCCAAAGTAGATCCCTTTTATGATGCTCAGCGTGAATTTGAGGGGTACAATTCATGCTGGCATGTCGGGCTGCGTCTGGTTCGGACTTAAAGACCCGCGGGCCGGGTCGGGTTGTAATTTTCAGGCCCATTGAAAACTCTAGGCGGTTGTGGGCAAGTAGAGTTTGTCTCACTAAACTGCCGAACAACAACCAGGTTTTTTGAGCAGCAAAAACTGAAACTTCATTGTGTTTTCAATCACACTCCGGCCTGTTTGCATCCATCTCACTATTGCCTCAGTCTCAACATAAAACAAATCACTTTCTGTGTGCAGGGGAATGTCGCCAAGGGACGCAAGATCTAAACACCACTATCTTAAGAAACACAGAGACAGTTGTGTGGAGCTGATTGGTTTAATCAGCCTTGTGTGAACTCATATGACAACAATGTGAACTTAACATGTGACATTTAAAAGCTATGCACAAGGGTTTTAACAGCTATGTTTGTGAGTAAATTGTTGCACTTATCTATTCAGTGATTACATAGTCTATCACAATTCCTGTTTAATTTCAGTGGAGGTTACTAATAGATGGTGTTTATCATGGTCCACTCTGCGTCCACCACAAACACATGTGAGATGTTGAGGTCAGCTCATTCCTTCAGATACAGCTGAAGTCAATATGTGTGGCCGAGAGTTTACTTGCGTTAGAGTGCAATGAGATATGTTTGTGCGAGTGCATCATGTTCCCCTATACATAACGTCGCCTGTTCAATCAATTCAGGAAATCTGAATTCCATGTTGACAGTCTCAGCTGTTAAAACACTTCAGCTCCTGTGTCTATTTTGACAATCATCCTTTCCATGATTGTAGTCTCCTGGTTACTTTGTTAAAAAGATCATCCTTATCAGCTCTCTTCCTGGCACATTCCTTTATCTTATCAAGTTTTATCATAATCAAGCAGAAGTCACTGAAGGAAAGGTCTTGTTTTCATTAGACTGTGGAGCACTGTCATGTTTTTTGTACTTATGTCCATTTCACATTTTGTTTGCCAATTTGAAAGCCATTCCTCAATTGTTCTCTTGACTGTTGCGTGAGACGGCAGCAGTTTTATTTTCTAGTCTTAGTGACACCAGCCCACTGGTCCTTGAACGTTTGCAACCTGCTCCCTATGTTTACTTGACTCTCTGGAAGCTGGAGGCCATCTGTTGAAGCCATCAGATCCACAAATTATGGTTAGGACTTAATAACAAGGTGAAAAATAATACAGGGAGTAATGTTAAGTATTTTGTTGTCAAGTTTATTTCTAAATCACCAGAAAAGGGTCCACACTTTCTATGCATGAGTAACTCAAATGAAAACAGACAAATGTGTTGTCTGGAATATCCAATACGAACAGGACACTGTTCCTAATAAACCTTCTTACTGATGATCTCTGTCATATTGTTTTCATATAAATCAAATAAAGACATATCAGGACACATCTCATTACTCTGGTAAAATATCAGCATGACTAGACACTACAGAAGGTGCAGTGGCCATCCGCTTTACAGAAATGTGTACTAAATTGTGTGAGAATAATACAATTTGTTTCTACATGTCATAACGTATGCACAGTTAGACCAAGAGTGTTGAGCATGAGTTATTTTTGGACGTATAAGATCTGATTTCATAAAGGGATAGCTCAGGTTTTAAATAAACAGGAGCATAAACATGGATACTATTTTCTGAATTAAATGGAGCAGAGAGAGTAAAGAACCTTATAGCATCTGCCCCTTTTCCCAAAACTCATCAGCTTAATTTTCTAACTGGACTCAGGCCAACATGTCTGCACGCACACACACACACACACACACACACACACACACACACACACAGACAAATATTGTCTGTGTGTGTGTACATTTCATTATATTTCACCAAAATACTAATTGTTTTTAAATATTTGATTTGGAATTTTTGATGTTTTACGATTTTATTATTCCATTCCATTCCAGACATTTTTAAAGATATTGGTTCCTTTTAAGTTATAGTGACTTTCTCTTCTATATGTTAGGTGTTGACTCATTATCCACACTGACCCCAGATGAGCTGCACCTGAGTGGACTTACCAAGGTTGTGCAAAGCGGCGTCGGAGCGTCACTAAACCCCCTCCGAGGCAAACCCTGTGTCCAATTTGGAAAAATGCCAAGAAGTGGGCAGGGAGCTGTGAGTGACAGGGGTGGAGAAAAAGGGGCGAGGGAGCACCACAGGGGGCGTGGTCATCTGTACAACATAAAGGCGACACACACACAACATGTGTGCCTTCAGCTGTCATTTACAGCTGGTTTTGAATGCGATAGTGTTATTTTTCCAATAAAATTAGCAGCTGCACTGATACACTGAGACTAAAAGGTCATTAGATGTCGAGGATTTTCTCCGCTCTCTAGTCTCCTTGACTCCAAAAGAGAAATGATTAGTGACAAAAGAGCATATGAATTACATAGCAGGGTGTGCCAGCCAATCAATGGCAAAGTTCAAATGCATTAACTGGGATTTGGCCAGAGAGAAAGTAGATACAGTTCAAATACTTTAAATTACACTGTCAAGTTTTGGACCTGGATCAATATACATTACTTGTGATACCCAAATACACTGATTTTCACGTGAAAACAAAACTGGTTTAGGGGTTTAGTTACGTTCTCTTTCACAAAACTGTTGCAAAACAGCTCTGAATGAGAGGCACATGTTCATTATGTGGTCTTTTTTCTTTTCTTAAAGGTGGCCAGTGTTGTGCAGGCTGAGGGAAAGCCATGCCTGTGGCTGTTACCAGATTCCTCAGCTGTGTGCGGATGACATTGTGGTGTTACACTCATGTGATCAAGTGAGAAGCATCTGCCACATGAATGTTAAAGGCTGTGCATGAAAACGTGCCACAGACCACAAACCCCCTGATTTGTGAAATTACACTAAATTGTAACTAATGAATGTGACTTTCAAACAACATGTGAGTTCTTGTCCATAAAGATGTCTCTCAGAGTCAAATGCTTGCATTTCAGACACAGCTTTATTGTCGGGGGTTGTTTATGTAGTTGTCCTAACATGGCTGCAGGGTCACAAGGCAACACAATGGAAGGTGAACTCTCAGTTTACATTTGGAAACCTGACAGTGGTGGGTATTTTAGATAAACTGAGCAGCAAAGTGTAGGCTAACAGTGGGCAACAGGATGTTCTCTCTTTAATCTATTTAGGGGAATTTAGCTGATAACCTGTGTTTAGTTTACATGATGTGTCTTTGAGTGACCTCTGTCACAGATGATTAAAGTTACACTGTGGGAATGTTGACCACTGGAGGCACTGTGAAGCACATTTTTGTGATAAATTGTGTTTATTATGAGGTCAGCTGGCAGACTACATTTATGCACTTTGGTGTGGGAGAGTGAGCGGTTTCAAAAACTTCAGTTTCCCGTTGGAAAAGACTTTCATACATAATAAAAAGCATAGTTAATAGTGAAGGATGAAGGAATGAGGAAAGGACGAGGATGACGATGAAGGACGACTTCTGACTACAGACCTCGGAATGTGATTAGGGACTTCACAACTAGCATTGCACCCTTTAAGTGTACAGCCTGCTCAAATGATTGGGAAAAGAAGATAAAAGTCTGATTTAAAGGAAGCTCCTGTTTCCAGTTTTAATCACCTGCAAAAGGAGGACGAAAAAAGAGAGAGATAAAAGTGACACAGTTATGAGGAGGGGATTTTTCTTCTCTTCACTTCCTTGCTTATATGTATTTTTCTTATCAATTATGTCAAAGGTGACTGTTACTGTAACAGCAGCTCTTCTGAAGAAGTCTTCTCTCTGCATCAAATCCGACTAATTAAGCTTTTTTTAAAATCGCTTCATGTTTCATTGTCTTTCCTCAGATTCACATTTTAAAGCAGTAATCCACTAAATCTAAAGTCTCAAACTTTTTCAAATGTGCTATATAAATAAACCCTGGATGACATGGGGAAAAATATTATCATGGTAAACACAGTAAAATCAGTTGATACAGACAATTATCATGAGAAATATCATGTGATTAAAAATAGATTTTTACTCCTGAGTGAAAGTTGAAGAAACCAGTTAATTGACATTTAACTTCAGAATGGATGTGTATATATACATATAACATTAACCCATTTGAATATTAAATATCAGGTCTTTTAATTATACTGAAATGAGTAAAAATAGGGCTGTACACTAAAGAGGCAGCAGTACACGGGAAAACATAGAAACGTGGGAGTAAAAGTAGAAAAAAGACAGTGAGTTAATTTAATGTGTTTAGGAAAGGTTTGGGAATGTTTTAAGGGGAAGATGGGGAAGTGGAATTTTTAGAATGTTTTATGGTTCTGGAGGTTTTTTATTGCAAATTTGGAAAAACCTTGTAGCTTGTAATTTACAGTAGTCCCAGACTGGGAGGGCCTGACAACAACAAGTCAAGAGAGACTCATTAATGTCCCTTTACAGCTTTTGAAAAACATCCAAGAATTAAAAAAAACAAAACAAAAAAAAACACTGATGTAATTTTGAAGATAACCACAAGTGAGCAGAGTGGAAAAAGTAAACTATTATGTGTGGTGTTAAATAGAAGGAACCCTTTTTAAGAGAATTATTAAAGTGAAAAGAGATTTAGGAGGCGCACCACTAATGTTTTTTTTAAACAGTTAATTTCACGTTTGATGATACATTTGGGGAACATCACATATGGCCCAGGTAATTTCCTTTGTAGCTTCATTAAATGAGGCAGAAAATGGCAGCAGCTGGAGCATGTGGTTTTAGAAATTAAGCCCTTAAACCAACTCAGCCTTATAATTCATTATCGCTGAAGAGCCGCAGGCAGCAGCAAAAAAAAACAGGTTAGTTGACCTGCAGACGTAAGGTTGTGGTCATTCAGAGAAGAATGTAGTTGCACCACATTGATGTTATAATAAACATCAAAAATGACTGAAGAACATTTATACATTTCCCTCCGATTCAGACTCAGATCTTAAGTTGTCAGTCCGACCTGGAAAAACACGACCTCAAGACATTTTATTGTTCCATGTCCTCTAGCCATAGTAATGAACCTAAACAAGCCTTGACTTCTCCACGCCAACAATCAAGTGTTTATTATTGTTACAATAAAGGTCTGCTGTGTCTGCCACTGGTGTGTTCCTACATACATGTCATATCCCAGGGTAAAAAAAAGTTGGAGGATGGTTGCAGTTTGTTGCCCTGTAGATTGTGTTTGCTGTTTCTAGCTCCAGGTGTACAATAGAATAGTGCCATATGTGTAGTCTATACACTCTTTCAAAATTTCAAAACAAAAGCAAATCCTTTCAAAGAGATGTCCTTCTTGTGAGCGGTCAAATTTGAATCCATCACCACTAACATTTGTCAACAAATGAAACCCTGGCCAGAAACAAATGCTCCAAATACCTGGATCTCTGATTCAACCACAACCAGATTCAATCCCCGGGAATGATGCCCGTTATTCAAGTGCAACGTTAATGTTTAGCGGCAGAGCAGGAACTCGTATGACCATCATGTGAAGAGGCGGAAAGTACAGTACGTGTGGAGGTCATGGTGATGGATGTGTGGCCTTGCAGCATGTCAGATTTCATTGCAGGAGACTTTATAGTTTGATTCTAACTGCAGTTAATGGGCCATTCATGTTTGCTTGTTTATTAACCACAGTCAAAAGGAAGTAGAAAAATCAGAGCTCTAAGGTCTGCTGATTTTCTTCCACCATTTTCACTGCAGTGACGATTTTGGATTGATCCATGTTTATTATTTATGAAATGTATCTTTACTGTCTTAGCTGCTGTTACAATGTAAATTTCCCCACTGCAGGACAAATGAAGGACTATCGTTTCTTAGCTTATTTTATCCGGCCCACATAACCCTCATATGGAGGATAAGACCGCAGAAAATGAATGAATGAATATCGACTAGCCATTCACAGAGAATGATGAGAAATGATTTGGTTGGTGTTCTTTAGGACTAGAAGTCATATTCTGCCCAGTTTAAATTCATCTAAGACTAAAAGTACAGAATCTACTAATGTAGTAAAGAGCTGGGGTGATTGTATTCATGTTAAAAAGCTCTAAACTTCTTTGTGCAGTCAGTTGACTTTAGTACGATGCACTTGAAATATTAAAATGGCAAACTTATGTTTCTGATTATCAGATTTCCTGATCCACCATGAATAACTTTCACAAGCTCATAGCGTGATGAATAATGGCTTTTATGCTCTTTCACTTTTCATGCAGAAAAATTAAACCACATGTGCCTGTTGTGAAATATAACGCATTCATCTCAGCAGCGTGACAAATATAAATCTGCATGGACATTTGTTATCTAAGGGTACACTAATGCTAAACTCAACAAACCCATGTTGTATGTGTGCGTGTTTTTGTATAAGATAAATAAATACAAAAAACTAAGCTTATTGACTTTTGACTATTGAATTGAAGTGCTCCTGACCTGGAGTAAGACATTTTCTGAAAGACCAAAGTATTTTACCGTAGGAAATTTTTCAGGTATTTTCAACTATAGGATCTCCCTATTATTTATTATTATTATTTATTATTCCATCTTTCATACGCCCAACATCAAACTACAAACAACCTGAACATGAGAACAGACCTTCCCCAGTCCAAAGATTTTAATCTCAAGGTGATTTCCGTGTAAAATGAAGGTGAAGTGAGTACATTGATGGTAAAATCATGGCATTATGACAAGTCAGCAGAAAATAAGTAATGTTTGTGCAAATGTGTTTGGGCCAATCTTGTGGATGTTGACATATCCTTTGAGCGACACAGGTGATGTTGACCTTTGACCTTGCCATCAGTATGGAGCCACCACGGTGCCCTTTGTAAGTCACCTGCTCAGTTTGAACCCAGTCAAGCAAACCTTTGCACATTCACGTGATTAACAGAAAGACAGATGTTACTCGAGGATTGAGCTGCTTCTGCTCTGGCTCTCTCTACTGTATATATGAAGGGGGGTTGTAATACTTTACCTTCTTTAAAAAAAAGAGTCCCTATATAAAAGGTTGGGGAAACACTGGGCTTAACAACCAGCAAAAGGATTGACTGGTTTCCACCAAATAAAGCCTGCTCTAGCGTTGCCCTCGACGAACCTCCTCGCTTGTTTGTATTCATGACTTTGCATCCCATCTGGGTAAAAAACACAATGACCCCTTTGACGATCCAGTCTTGGTCAGCTGGTTTTACACCACCGCATCATATTACGCTGCAGCATGCTGCTCCCCACCCCCCGCCCGCCTGATATTCTCTTTACACTCTCTAATTATAGTCGCCCTGTTGTCTCAGGACACAAGCGATCAGGTGATGCACGCAGACACAAACCGGGAAAGTACATCTGGCTACGAGGCAAAGGCCCTAAACCACTGAACATTACCTCAGTTATAGTTTGTAAAGAACTGGAAAAAAGCTAGGGATGAGCCGATCCTATATTATTACTATCAGTCTGATATCAGGGAAACACCAGTTAATGATTTAAATAGACAAAATAAAAGTGTCTCCCGTTATTGTTGAGTATTTGAGCACTTTGCAACTCCGACTTTGTGTCCTTGAGCTCAGCATCTTGAACCACCTCCTGCTAAACGTGAACATCTCTCTGCTGACTGCAGGTGGAAAACGGACAGCAACAACAACCCAGCTTATCACTGTGAGAATAGCAACGTTCACAAAGACGCACGAGCCACTGATAAGCAAGCAGCCTCAAGAGTTATCAGACACATGCACCAACACTGTGGAGAATTGTCTGAATTGTTAGGTTGTGCAAATTTTGGCTAATCTTCACAACTTGACAGGGTTTTCAGTAATTGCTTTAACAGTGGGGGTCTCTACATTAAATGACCTGGGGACAATAACTAGTCTAGTCTGGTCAGGACAGGACAGGACAGGACAGGACAGGACAAGAAGGACAGGACAAAAAGGACAGGGCTGCTCAAGTGTAAAAACTGTCTAACTGTTTGGGAAAAACACAACTGCTCAGCAGGGGTGGGCAACACAAGTTTTTAATTTACATCACAGCATTCCATTGTGATATCACAAGAACAAAATCCATGACATCATTTCACAGAATTTCAAAATAAAAGTGTTTGTTATGTTTGGAAAAAAATAAAGGGGTTAGTTCAGAGAATGCTGGAGAATGCTTTACGTCTATGAGTGTCCTCATAACTGTGGAGAGGAGTCTGTCGCCTGAGCTGTTTCACGCAGTCCTGCTGTGGAGTGTGTGTGTGTGTGTTTGTACGTGTCTGTAGCAGGCTATGAGGACATGTTTCAATTCATCTTTGTGAGGACATTTTGGCTTAATACTTTGGGGGTTGGGGTAGAATTGGGTTAAGATTGGGGTTTGGTTAAGGGGTAGGGTTGTAGTTGTGATGGTTAAGGTTAAGGCATTATATCTATAAGTGTCCTCACTTAGATGCAGCACAAGTGTATGGGTTTGTTTGTTTTTGTGTGTACATGTCTTGACCTGGTTTTAAGGTTACGGTTAGAATTAGTTTAGGTTAGGTTAAAGGTTAGGGTTAGGGGCTGGGTATTGTATTAAGTCTATGAGGGTCCACACAGTGTGAGTGTGAGACCAGCAAGCAACCTTGAGTCCAAAAAACGAGGTCAGCTTTTAACTTCCTCCACACAGCTATCACAACACTGTGTGCTGGGTTACTCTCACGCACATATTCCACGTATACAAGGACCAATAGAGCAGCAGCACTCACGCACTTAAATACAGTCTGATATCACACTATTAAAGATAGCATGATCCAGTTTAGTCACTGTTCAGCTGGCAGGCTTTCACTACAGTGCGCAGCAGGGGGTGGTGATGGTCTACTCATCTCACCAAACGGCGCACCGCGACTGCATGACCATTTGACCTTGTCACCGTTTCAGCTGGAGCTCCACCAGCTGAGCACAGAACAACAACATGCACATGGCGGCGGCGAGGTGTTTTTGTGTCAGTCTGCACATTACGTCTTTTCACTTTCCAAATGACGCACGAGAAGCGCAGACTTACCTTCATGCAGCCGGTCTGATGTCTTCACATTTCAGCCAAAAAAAACGTCCATGTAGGAATTCGACCTGTTTCGTTTTCCTCTCTCTCCTCTCATTCGCCAGTAAAACCCAAAACCAGCGCTGCGCATCCCGTGCAGTTAGAGCAGAGGGAGCTGCAGGGGGAGAGGCAGGGGGGGTCTCTGACTGGCCCAGATTCCCACAAATAGCAGGCCAGCTGGTTACTTTGGACTATGATCCCTTTAAAACATGCATCCGAGACCAGAGCCCAATTCTGGCTCAGAGACAGGGGACAATGCTTTCCAAGTCAAAAAGTCTTTTCTCACACAGCAAATCCTTCTCTGGTTCTGGAACACCACCACTACCAACAGTCTGGGAGGTAGCAGTGGTGCTCCAGCATGAGGGTCATTAGAAAGTGATTAGGGAAGGTGGTGGGAAAGCAGAGCTTATAAAACAAATAATACAGATGACGAGGCTCTGTATCCTGCCAAAGAAAGGCTAAAAAGTCAGTGAAACATTGGCCTCGTTTAGACTGCAGCCTAAATCGGATTTGTAAGCACCAATTGTTCATATTATATTAATACAAATGATCTGTGTGTCCATATTGACATAGTCTCGTCTTCCACATAGATTTCTATAGTATACAGGCCAAGTAGTCTAAACAATAAACTAAATTGACAACAGTAATCTGTGCCTGTTTCTGTCCTGTTTGACTTCGAGTCGTGCCATAAGTGACGCAGTAGACACTTTGGAATCCTATCTGACCGACCGAGACATTCAGATTGAAATTGCTCAAGCTAGATACAATCTGAATATGCTTACAAACCCTATCTGGGCTGCAGTGTAAACAAGGCCATTGTGGTTTCAGTTTTATGTTGACTTTTTCTGCAACTCTTTAACTCAATCGCAGAGGCTGTAAATGCAAATACACAACCATTAAAAAGTCACTATGAGCAGATACCGAGCGTAAACTGACTTAACACTTAATCAGTAATACTTATAGTACTCAAGTCCAGCACTCTATAAACTACAACAGTTTATCAGATAAACATTTTTGTATAATTTGGGGCTGCGTAGATACATTAAAAGGATTAATCTGCCACAACGTTAATTGACTTGATTCTCTTTCAAAAGTGAGCAAAGACACTAGGGTTTGTTAGAGAACAGAGACAGTGCCTCAATACGCAAGTGGATTGCATTTGTTAGAAAAAAATCAACTACTGTACTGAGTCAAATAAGGTAATCCTGACCCTGGAGAAACATTGCTATGTCTAGCAGATCTGAATGGGCTTTCCTTCTGAACAACCGCAAAGTCCTCAGGGGCCTGCGTAAAGTCGACAAACTAATGGTAATACCATATCTATGTGACTTAAAGACAGGACTATCTCCCAGTGTCTTAAACCCAGATCTGAAAAACAGAAAAAAACAAATTACTCGGAAAAAAACAAACCAAAAAAGAAATTACTCATAAAAACAGAAATAATTATTCCAAAAAACAAACCAAAAATTACTTTTTTTCAAGTGAATGCAATGCGCTTCCGCACAATAAAAGCGCAATAAAACAAGATCCACTTTATGAGACACACGCCCTGCTCCTCCGACAATAGTTTAATGAGAAGTGAGTCAGACAAATATTAGCATATTACACTTTGAAGTTTCTGGGAATGAACAAATACAATAAAGAAGTTCAATTTCCTCTCTGTTGCAGAACGATTGGGTCTCATTCTTTCATTTCCAAGAAAAGTCTTTAGACATCTGTATAAACGGCAGAAGTGAGTTTTGCTGAGCACTGAAAAATAATAAGGAAGTGGACAGATAAGTGCTTCATGTATTATATTTCTTTGGGGCCTGTATTGTAAATGGGCGTTTCTCCCTCGGGGGTTCCCTTACATCCTGTTTGTCAATCATTATCCTGATTGAAATCTTTGGTGAATCACACTGTACAATAGAACGTGTTAGGTGATAAGTCAGGTTTCATTCAGGCTGGTAGTTACACCTTTAGAGGGCAAGTGACACAGAGGGTGTGTGTGTGTGTCCGCCCGCGAGGATACAAAATGTGTTGGACATCTTCCAACAGCAACAGTAGTGTCAGTCATTCACTCTTTGGCTTTTAATAGCCACGGTCCTCGTTTGTGTGAAAGGTTGAGCGTTTGATTAAAAGTCCCTGGGGTTAGCGATAGAAAGTTAGGAACAAATGTATCCTCTGTGTCGCCTTCTGTGGACGACAAAGTAGAAACAGAAATCCTCGTCATTATTCAATCATCATGTTTATACTTCTGATTGACAGACACATGTTTGAAATTAATGAAAACAGTATGAAAATAACTCGAAACGCCGTGCTCATCCAAAGACGCGTCTTCATTCACCAATTCCCAGTTGAAAATGTAGCAGATGTTTGCTGTCCGCCTCCGCCTCCACACCAAACCCAGCCCCTGAGGATGATCCTGTCAGATCTGTTCCTCCACAATCCATCCATCATCTTTGCAATAGACACGTCTCTGGGCTGCCTCCATCCACACCTGGCTTTGCTTTTACTGTATACTCAAAGCAGGCTGTGGTCCTGCATAAGAAATCCTACTGGGAGGTTTGGCGAGTAACTCAAAGACTCAGTTATGCAACCGAGGGCTATAACGGAATTCCTAATGAAGGTCGTGTGCCAGCGAAATTCTTCAGCTTCAACAGCTCGTATGTGTAAAATGTCACATTTCCCACACAGTGGACACACACACACACACACTGTCCAAGAAACACAGTCTGGCCCACATAAAAAAAAAACCCACCCAATTCCCTTCACTCTAGAGAAGATTAACCTCTTACAGCATTTTCTCAGAAAAGTGTTGGGAAATTAGCCTGGGTCAGGATGCAGGAGCCTACACATTTAAGTTCAAAACATACCGACTGGATCATTTCATGGTCATGTGATAAACTATGATTATTATGGCCCACATGTGAGAAACTCACCCCGAGGATCCAGAAGTGTTTGCAGGTGATTGTCTTTGGAGGTGGTTGCATAATCAGATTAGGGCATTGGTTTTAGGCTCAAGTAGCTCTTTTGCTTTACAATGAGGAATCTAAATCGCCTGAAGCAGCTTCCTAAACACAAGAGATTTCTAAATGAGCTTCTGTGTGGGATTTTTGAGGTCCCCTTACGGCTATGTTATAGGACATGGAAATCCTTCTTTAAGGCTTTAAAGTTCTGGTGAAGTGACTTAAAATTTGACTTGGAGAGAAAATGTTTTTAAACCAAAAGAACTGAAGCCTAAGAGATAAGAGATGAAGGAGCAAGTCTTCCAAGTGGAAATGTTTCTATAATCAGATTTTGATAAAACTATATCTGCTCTGTTAATAACATTAACAGCTATTGAGAAAAACACACAAATAAATTTGTTATATTTGTTTTTATGATAACTTGTGCAGGGAAAGCCCTCACTGACTTGCTAGATAGAGAACATACTCTACAAAAGATCCAACAGTGCCACCTACTGGCAAATCATATTGCTTTCAGACCAGAATCAATAAACCCATCTTTATTTTATGTGGCACTGTCATACAGGTTAATGCAGTTCAAAGTGATTCAGTAACGACCAAAAAAAGCTAATGAGTAAAACAAATACAATATACTTAGTGAAAATATATGAACACAGAAGAAATAAAATAATCAATGAGAAAGCAAAACATATGAGGTGCCATTTGAATCCACATTTAGGTGTCCTTTGTATCTTATAAAGTAAATAAAGAGTAAATATAAGCAGCTGATAAATGTGCTGCTGCTCAGCTGATAGTCACATTTCTAGGTTTTAGAAAAGGGATCTGTTGCATGATTGAAAATCAGTTCTGTGCATGAGTGGATAAGTGATACTTCAGGTGTGCGATTTGTAGATATCCTTTGCCGCAGACGTCACACCGGTGCGGTCTGTCTTCCATGTGGCTTCTAAAGTGCTTCTTCAGGTGTCCGCTGTGGGTGAACGTTTTATTGCACAGAGAGCAGCAGTACGGCCTCTCGCCCGTGTGAATCCTCATGTGTATCTTTAAATCTCCCTTTCGGGCGCACTCTTTCCCGCAGACGTGGCAGCGGTGCAGCTTCACCCCGGTGTGGCTGGTCATGTGTTCCGCCAGAGCGTTGGCGCTGTTGCAGTATTTGCCGCATACGTGGCAGCATCTTAAGCTCACGTGTGATTTAAGATGCATGTTGAGACTCTCGGTGGACTCCGACGCCTTCCCACACACAGCACACACAAAACCTTCGTCCTTTGAATGCATGCGAAGAGCATGATTTATCAAGTAATGTTTGGAGGAAAATGATTGATGGCACAGAAGGCAGTGGTGCCCGGGTGGGAGTGAATTCAAATGAGAGCTCTCAGAGGATTCTTTGGAGATGATAATTGTGCTCTGGTCTTGTTCTGACTTTGTTTGGTTTGACATAAAACTGGCAGTAGGTTCGTCATTTTCCGGGCCATCTTGGACCATCTTATTTTGCATGGGAGATTGTGAGGGTTGAAACGACGCAAAGGGTAACACAATCAGTACAGTTTTAGTTTCTTGTGAGTCCCCAAACTGCTTCTCACTTTCACTGTTTTGAGTCTGAGGTAGTAAACTGGGTTTTGTGTCCTCCTCCTGCTCACGTGTCTCATACACAACTGAATGAGGTTGATATGAATGATTGACATCCTGGAACTCTTCAGCCTGTTCTCCGTGTTGACTGACCCAAACTTCCTGATCCTCCTCTTTAATGGCTTGATCATCTGGATCTCTGTGATAGTGAGTGAGGCTCAGCTCCTGCTCAGTTTCCTCTTTACAGGTGGATGCCTGAGAGAGGACTAGAGGAAAAAGAAAAAGCAAAAGCAAAGAAATTAACTTCTGCAATCTTGTTCTTATTTGTGTGTTTTTTGCCCTTTAATTAAGACACTATTTTCACTGGGTGGGATACATTTACATGTGTGTTCATGGTGTGATGGAAATGTTATCAAATGTGTCACGTCTGGCTCAGATAGGACAATGTACGCCTGACCATTACACCAACATGATGTATTGAAATACATATACAGGTATTTAACATGGAGTTAGTCCCCCTTTTGCAGCTGTAACAGCTTCTACACATCTTTGCAGATTTTAAAGTGTCTGTGTCCATTTATTCCGTAGAGCATTTATGAGATCAGACACTCCAGTTCATCCATAAGGTGCTCGATGGGGTTGAGGTCTGGACTCGGCCAGTCAAGTTCTTCCACACCAAACCATGTCTTTATAGTCCTTGCTTTGTGCACTGAATGTACAATAGAATGTGTTAGGTCAAATGTGAGGCTTTATACAAGCTGGTAGTTATACCTTTAGAGGACACGTGACACATAGAGATAAAAATGTGTTGGAAATCTTCCAACAGCAACAGTAGTGTCAAGTGTCAGAAATGTTGAAAACTGGAAATGATGTTCTCAACTGTCTTGTTTTGCCCACAAACACAAATTCAGTTTTAAATATTATTGTTTGTCATAGAAACCAGGAAATATTGACATTTAAGAAGCTGCAAAATCAGAAAACGTGTTTTAATGATGAAGAAACCCTCAAACCGACTATCAAAGCAGTTGACGGTTAATTTAGCAATAGATGAATCGAGTAACTGTTGCAGCCCGACTTGCAAAACATAAAAATAAAAAAATCCCAAATGTAACGTATTTGTGGTCAGGGACAAGCATGTTTAATGTGGTGTAATTTGGACAATAATCCTTTCAGTTATTGACCACTTCCTCTTGCCTAGTGAAATGTCAAAATCTAACACGAGAGACAAAACTGGCTACAACTTAAGTATACACTGACCCAATTTTGAAGTCAAATAGGCTGCTGTTGGGAGAAAATGAAGTAAGTATGAAAAGAAAAATCGTTAAAATAAAATAGCACAACATTCAAGATGGCCGACTTTGTGTTATGTTTAGGATGTGAGTCCAGGAAAATGTTTGATAGTCTGGACCTCACACATAACGAATGCACTTTTAGAACATCTAGGACATATGGGTTTCGGGCATGATTTGTGGTGGAAAAAGTAGAACAAAATGTAGACATTTTAGCCAAAGTTCAATAAATTCTCATGCATGTTGAAGCCCGATCCTTTGGTGGGACAAAGGGAATTAAAATAAGGGGAGGGAAAAACTATAGTATTTATAGAGCTCAGGCCCTAAAAAATGACAATGATGATGGTGTTGATAATGATTAGAATGCGCTTGAATAACAACAAACCTCTTTGGTTGGAAAACTCCTGCAGCAGACGCGTGAGTCTCTCAATCTCCTGTTTAGAGCTCGTAGCGTCTTCTTCGTATGTTTCTATTGTTCTCTCAAAGAACTGAAATATTTCCTCAGCTGCAGCAGAAAGTCGCTCCTTCACAAAAGCTCTCAGAAGCAGTGGAGCAGACATTTTTAAAATCAACCGACCTGTGGAAGGAGATTTTCCGTCTTTTACTATGGCGTTAGCTGACAAGCTACGGAAGCAGCAATAAACAAACCCCAGGGCGCAAGTCCGCTGCCCCCTACAGGACAACAGTGGCAATGCACGGCAGCGGAAGAGGGACATACCATTGTCTCAGGAGGATACACCGCAGAATAAACCAATAACACATTCAGTAAGTATGTTTTGAACTGACCAAGAAACTGATTTAGCAGAATAATATTTGTGTAATGTTAAGTCATGTCATACCCACTGCTCTCAGTAAACTATATTGTCTACACCCATTTGACAATTTACAAAAAGAAAAAAAACATTTTAAAAGTTATACTCATCAGCCTTTACTTTCTGTTGCTTCAACATTACAGTGTTGTATATTATGCTCTCAGATAATCCATCACCTATCATTATTGTTATTCTGTGCTCTAAATATGATCACCACAAGAGGGAGCCAAATTCAGGTTCTTACAGTCCATGTTAAGGATATGGTTTATTCCGTGGTGGTTCATGCAAGTAGTTGGAAAAAGATATGACAATTTCAAATACTTAATTTTACTCTGCTATTTCATATATCGCTATTTGTTACCTTTTTGTTCTATTGTTCACTCACTGCAAATTGACCTCAGTAAAACTTTGATTAAGCAATGGAACACTGATGAACACTTTTTTTAAAAATTGTATTTTACAGTATGTTATACCTGTTGAATGAAAATGACTTTGTGTAACTGGTTGAACTTGTTGCTCTGCCTTCACTTATGATTCCTTTCCTCAGGCAAATTCAATGTTTTGCAAGCAATTGATAACAAACCGGAAGTGTAGAATCCCTCAGTATTATTGAAGTTCACCAAATTTCCGTTGATCTCCAACTGATTCTTCACACCTACCACTGACTACACCTCCCAAATATGTCACTGTACCTAAAGCTCCAGTATGTAACTTCTGTCACCAAAACACTGCTATTGTAATAATTGTATTCCCAATTGAGTAAGATATATACTGAATACTGAGATACCATTACTTGATACAGAGATCGTAATAGTTTTAACCTCCTTTAAAACTTTGTTGGACACCTGGATATGTCAGGGTCTTTTTTCCTCTTTGCTGCCAGTAACCGATGGGTAATCTGGAGACTGAACATGTCCACCGTTGAATGATAGGAAAATATTGAGAGCAATTTTAAGTTCTATGCAAGAGAACTGCACATTTGCTCATGTTAATATCTGCCTCTTTATTTGGTTTGCTTCTGTAAACTAAACATCAGCTTAGACAAATGATTTAAATGTGTTAAACCTGGGTTTCAGGAAACAATGTCGGTTCTTTTATACAGGTGACATTTTATACATTTGAATATTCAAGTCATATTCAAAATGAATGGTCAAATCTACTGACGATGATGATGACACACACATATTATAATGTTATTATTGTTATTATTCTTTTAATACAGTTATTATAGCCAATCTAGGGTTCTAATTTTGAGTCAGTTCACTCCTCGGCTACACAGTAGGTGGGAGTGTCTTCAAAGATCGTGTAATGATCAAGATGATTCACCTGCCTTTTAAAATTCCACAAATCTACGCCCACAATCTTACACTAGCTTATTACATGCGATACACAAAAAGACGAGACTAACAGTGACTTATTTAACTGAGGTATAATGCTGCAGCAGCTCACGTCTTTGAGGTTGTTGTTGAGCAGTCGTTCCAATGTCAGACACTTGTGCGCATGTGCGAGCCGTGAGTTACTTCCTCGCGTCTAACGTTGCCGTGGAGTGAGCTCCTTCGACTCCGACACTGAAGTTCGTTTATGGTTCGACGGTAAAGGAAAACGTTAACAGGAAAATTTGTGAAAGTTTTGTTTGATAAAATGAAGTCTTTACTGCAAAAAAATCACAGTTATAAAGAATATTTTGATCCATCTAGTTTAGGCCTGACATGCAGCAGCTTTTATGTGGTCCTTTTGAAATGATTTAAACTGTTTCCAAATGGTAAAGTAAAAAAAAAGAGTATTGCCCTTTATACTAGTACTAAAATGTACTATTATTAAAGGTCCAGTGTGTGAGGGCTGGATACATGTGTGGAGAGGTTGCGAGGGTCTGTGTGACGTACATTATGTCATCCACCCATTTCTGCAGTGGTTCATTATGCAGATGACCATGTGCTCACCTTCAGTTTGGGTTTACATGGACCATACACACTTATTTTGGTCGAACGAGACAATAAAGAAGGAAATCTGCTGGTGCCCTCACATGTAGCGCCCAGTGAATACATGAACATAACTCCTTGTCAAAATCACTAAAATGGAACGTGAAAATGAACATACCAGCACTCATGCTTGCACTCATGCCAAACTGTGACATAGCACTCTGCAGACATCATGGAATGTGATAAATATAATATTTACGAGGGTTTCCTAGCAGACATTTAACTTGTTGGCTGCCATAGACGTCAATTCGACCACTGCTCTGAAAATGGCTGGCAGCCAAGTATCCTGCCCATAATAAATAATGCAATCAATCAATGTTTGTTTCTATAATCCTTAGAATAAGCCTTGTTTTAGGCTAGGGCTTAGCTTTACAGAGGCCACCATCTTAGTAGATAGAAAAGGAGGACAAATATGAAACTGTGTAAAAATCAACTATTACAGGTCAGACTGTGTTTTTTGGGCTCTGTTGAAAAACACAGCTTTGTCACTTCTATAAATTGGTTTAAATTGAGTGTAACTAGCAAATATTCCTTCAGACAAACTCCGGTTCTATCACTTCTTTTGAGCCACATTTCTCTCTATTCGTTGTGTGCCTCAAATGTCTATTCTGCTATTGTATGCTTATATACTCTGTAATATCTTAATATGGAATATATATATGTATGTATATATATATATATATATATATATATATATACATATATATATATATATATATATATATAATAAGAATTGGAAATATCTACTTCCATTTGTCATTCACATGGAGAACAAAACAGATATGACTGTGTCAATAAGAGCATCATTTAAGGGGGATCTTCCAATTCCCATTTCCCCCTTAACTGTCGAAACATAAGCTAACTTCAGCGGCACTCCGGTCCTCTCATCTCTCGTCAGTGCTGAGTCTCAGTGCAGGGAGAGAAAGGGCGCACAAGTGTAGTCAGGAAGGCAGGGAGGCAAGGAGCAAGCTGAAATGTCGGAGAGTGGGAGTCAGGAAGCGACCGCCGGGGACCCGAACGGCAGCGGAACCCCGACAAAGCGGGGACCGCGAACGGACATCGGCAACAAAGTGACCGTGGTTCTCGGGGCTCAATGGGGCGATGAAGGAAAGGGAAAAGTTGTGGATCTGCTGGCACAAGATGCGGATATGGTGTGCAGATGTCAGGTTGGTGCCGCATTCACTTGTCATGTCCTCGCAGCCGTTGAAGCTAGTTAACGGTTAAGCTAGTGAACCGGGAAACCGCGCAGGTAACGTCCAGCGAAGACACCGTGCAGTGTTTCACGCGGACGGTTAACCACACATTCGACTTAGCTATCACCGCCCTCTCGTTCGGCGTGTGGTTCCCCCCTGTGTTTTGCTAATGTCACCTTGAATTCCTGCTAACTGTTTAGCTTCTCGTACCTTTAATGCCGAGGTGAATCATACTCCTGTCGTCCGCACATGACAAGGTATATACGGGCGCCGTTTGCTACCTGCAGCGCCCGGTGCTTCACTTCTGACCTGGTCACTGTGGCCACTGCGTGAAACACACCGTCACCTCGACGGTAGCACTTAACATTACTGTTCAGTAGCTAATCGTGTGCTGATAATCTCATAATGAGGATGTAATGTTATGGTAATTAAATCTTCTTTTTTAATGTAATTCCCAGGTATTATCTTAGTAATAATAATAGGCACTAAGGAGGTAATAGAACAGGAATACTACGTAATTTCCATAAAGTTGAGGTATTAGCCTGGTCATGACGTTTATATGTAATGTTTGGTTTAATGTGATGTAACAATGAAACTAAATAGAAACATGGAGAACAATTATGGTTATTACATAGAAACTACCACTAGTCTCTGCTTTAAACAGACATAAGGAAGGCTTAATATTATATTTTATTCATCATAGTAATTACCAATTTTGTTTCACATTTCATTACACTGCTGTTTGCCTAAAGTGAGCGATTCTCATTACAAACCCTTTACCTGGATATAACATTGACAATAAAATGGTATGTTTTTTACTGTGTACTGTGTGTACAAGTAAGATAGCGCTAACATAACTATATACGTATAGTATACAATTTATACGTATACAACCATACTACTAACATGTCATTTTGAACTGTAACATACACGTTAAAACTGATCAAGTAATTTGATTGGACGAGAGACTCTCTGTGCACAGGTGTGCATTATAATCAATGCAGGGCAGCTTCCCTCTACCTCTCGCTGAAGAAAACACACACACGAGCAAGATGCAACAGTCACACAGGGTTACACAGTACACCATAAAATAAACAACATTCAAATTAAATTATGAATGGTGGTCAGGAGAGGATGAAGAGAAGGAGCAGGGTTCTTCCGTGCAAACCTCCAGGTGTGTTTATGTGACATCAGGGAGTGAGATCACCGACCAGATGAGATACTTAGTATAAACTTGATGACTTATAATGTGACGTGGATGTGTCTTGCAGATCTGAAAGTTCATTAAAAAAAGTTAAGGGCGACCATCTACTCAGAGCAGGAAACGATGGAGCAGTGAACTGTCAGATCAAGCTGTTAACTCACTGGATTCATACAAACCACCAAAGAAACTCTCAAACACTAACCTTTTTTTCCCCACCCTGGTTGCACTATTAATGGAAACATACGAATACATGGTCATGAATCCCAGTAGTGGACGTTACCTGTGTAGTGTGCAGGATGTGCTCATTGTTTGTGTTGCTAAGCAACGGTCAACTCGGTCTGGTTGTGGGATTATTTTTGTTTAGTGGAGCCGTATTACTGGTTGGATGATAATAATAATAATAATAAAAAAAATTACCGTAACCTTTTTTAACTTGTAATTTTTAACTCTAATATAGTGTTTGTAGAACTGTTGTAAAAATGCAATATCACACTCAATGGCGTGCTGTTGTACTGAATATCACAGCTGTACTGATATTCATACTATACTCCCTCTCATGTGAAATCGCTTAAGAATTACCCTTAATGAACTACAAAGGAGTCATGATCGTGTATTATTGTGATTCTGACTCAGTTGCACTGACTGACTGTTAAGACACCAGTTAAACATAAAGTGTGCAAAGGCACATACATCCAAACCCAGTGAACACAGGTGATGTTTTGGCTCCAAACTCTTCTTCATATCAGTTTACGTAAAGTCGTTTGTCAACAGTAAAATATTTAACAGCTGTTTTGGCAATCAATTCATCATTTGACCTCTTTGCAGCCCTAAATACTTTCAAAGCTTCTCAGAAGTTGTGATGTGTATTATACACACCTTTTAGATTTCAATGTTATAATAATTAAGCATCTAAAGACGGCAGTCAGGGATTGCAAACTGCCACCAAAGCAGCTCAGTTTCCCCACAATGTCAATACACTCATCTATCACGCAATAGTGACATTATTATTATTCTTATTTTTTTTAAATGATCTTGGTCCATGGCTGGATCTTCACCAAACTTAAATCATTTCTTCCTTGGACCGTAACCAATCTGTATTTTACTATGCACAGACAATAAAAGTTAAAGTGCTTCTTAAAGGTGAATGACACCTATCAGGACAGTACGAGATAGACAAACTACATGGTTTGTCTTGTCTTTTTTCACTGCGTCAAAGGAAAAAAAAGATTAACATGAGTTTATTCTGACTTGAAAGATGGAGGAGGATTATCCACAACCTGGAAGTCCAGAACTGTACTCTTACTCTCTCTTTTTGTACTCTTATTACTGGATTATAAATGAATAAATGAAACTGTTGAAATCTATATTGACCACAGGTTAGATAAATTAATAATAAGACTGAAATAGTCTATCATAATATAAACTACAGTGAATACTAAAATGTGATAAAATGTAATTATTTACCATAAATATTAATGTGTTTCTATATATTGACAGTGAAGATATAAACATTGGCTAGATGCTGCCATACAGTTAACACTATATATAACATTGTGCTTTGTGGGGTCGGCACATAGAGGGTGGAAGGAGGGAAACATGATAACTGAGTGTGTCTAACAGATGTAGCCTCTTGCCAAGATCAGTTTAACATCTTGATTTAATGATCATTTACCATGGAAATTCCTTTAAAATGATTATAACTTGTTATTTGCACAAGAAACTGATTGTGCTTGTTATTGTTGTACCTTATCAAGCTGTAATTGTAGCGTGACCTTCCTCTCTCTATCTCTGTTTGTCAGCCCAGGTGTTTTATTTTGCTCACACTCTGGTTTCCACATGCAAAACAGGTGGAGCGGAGAGTCTTGCGTGTCATGAGTTGTTGTCCTGGGCTTGTGGCTTTCACTGCTCTATTCTTACTGTGAACTGTGAAGATGAAATGTTTTGAAAGCACATGATATGATGACCTCAACGGCCTACAGTGCTGAAGGCAGACCAGCCTGTAGAGCACTGGTTACATTACAATGCTTCAAACTGTGACTTAAAGAAGAGTAACCTGATGGCTTAAGTTTAAGTCTTGGTGACAAAAGAACACGTGAAGAACTTAGCTGAGAACAGTTTGTCAAAGAAAGACTGAGCTGTGCAGGCGACTGCAATGTTCTTAAATCCACAAATGAGGTTGTCGGTAAAAGTACAATGTGACACTGGTATAAAATAAAGTAATTCTACTTTATACTGCAACCTGATTGTATGACTTGTTGGGCCTTCAATATTAAAACCAGGAGTTGGGTAGCCATTTTGGACCACCATGGTTTTACTATAGCCCAAAACTGAAGACTACATAGGTACTCCAGCTCATTTGGAAGGGAAGGAAAGAGTGAGGTGATATTCAGCTGCAACATGCAATTTCACCTGTAAATGTGACTGAATTTTGCACATTTCGCCTTTAATTGAGTAGTTGTTAATCTATAAAATGACAGAAAATGTTGTAAAATGTTTCTGAAACCTCTTCTTCAAACACTAACAGAGAAACCAAAAAATCAAACACTCACTTGAAATAGTTGCCGTTATTAATAGATTAAATATTGATTTAATTGCTGCAGCTCTAGTGTTAAAAAAAGTTTTCTTTGCAGGAATAGAAGTTTTAAGCTGTTATTGCGAATTTGTTGGCAAACAACTGCTTAATTACAAATCCAGCAAGGACGTCAATTCATTCAGAGTCGTGTTTCTGACCACCTGCTGAATCTGAACCTGATATTTTCTTTCCCCTTTTTGCGCCATGTTGATTCACTGCTCAGTCCTGAGGGATGTCTATACTCACCAGCCCCTCGCTAACTGTGCTGCAGTCGGGTGAGCAATGCTCTAAAAACACCAAGAGTGAACCAAAACATTCAAGTTTTCAAAACGGATTAATTCACCGATGGATAAAAATGACTGATGTTTATTGTAATATTCTCTTTGGAGTTGGCTTTCAACGAGAACGAGAGAGGAAATAGAAACAGATAGAGAGAGCACTGCAAGCCATAAACAGGTGTTTCTTGGTGCTTTCCCTGCTCCCAGAGAGAGCTGAGTGCTATGAAGAAGATCAGCAAACACGAGTGCGACTCAACTCCAGTTCATCCAGTCTCTGTTTAAAGATGACTGGTTTGGGAGGCTTTCATGACCAGGAACAGGAGCTGGAGTCTCTTTAACTGATAAAGAATATAAACAGAATCACACATTACATTCAAATCAACCCACTCATGTAATTGACAGGGATTTGATTTGCAAATCGATAATAATTTGGTGTAATGTACATTCTAAATGAGCTATGAACTGATAAATGGCCCATCTTTTAATTTATGAATCGGTAATCAAGCTGTTACCTCATCACTGCATCTTCAAACTCCAGAAAAAGTCTTCTAAAACTCACTGTACTCGCAACGTGCTGCACTCATGACAAGCAATTAGCTATGCTTGTGACATGCTGTGCTTATAATAGACTTAACGGTTAAGTTTGATGTTTGATGTTACTATAATCTCACTAGAGACTGTACGAAATGAGTTAAATCATTTTAAAGTCAATTTCACACCTCTCAGCTGTGCCAATTTGTTTTCATTGGTCAGACTAAACAAGTTTTATAGAACAAATTCATTAATCCACATGATAATAATCAGTTGATAAACTATATTATCCTCCCTGATAAAACACCGTGCAACACAGTGCCTGTTGGTAACAAGTGGACATAACGTAGATTTCCCTCAGCCCCTAAGCTTTTTTGTTTCCACACATATAAATAATATTCCAGTCTCAGGCAGTGTCCTGGCACAGTGTCTCCTTCAGAGATAAGAGCGTGTGTACGCCTTGTACACTAGCATGGGCCTTGTTGATGTGTGAGTGAGCACTCAAGTGCTGGAGCTGATAGCGTTGATCTTTTTATAAAATTGGCTGTGCCAGCAGTCTTGCCTGGTGTTTCTTACATCCAGGACCTCAAAGATCCTACAAGTTACAGTCGGGATAGCTAGGGAAAGAAGGTTGTGTCGCTGCGAAACTCCTCACAGGAGAGCGATGGCATGATAGTCAGTAGTCGTAATTGTGATGTATCCTGTTACCATATCATGTTTCACCTTGTTTAAAAAAAGATACAACATATGTTTTGTTCATAAAAGTAACAAAAAAAGAACAGAGAGCTTGCTGATTTCAAACTGTAAGTTATATTAGATAATAAATGTCAGGTCTTAATGGGATGGCAGTAGGGCAGAACAATTAATCAAAACAAAATTGGTCCAATACAGCCCAAAAAAAAGCCAGTAGTAGAGTACAGTATTTCTTAAAGCCAAAAAATGTGACAAATTACCATTTTGGATTAAATATTGATTATCATATTCTATGTTTCTCACAGATCAGCACAAATATCACATTTTAAACAAGTTATTCAAATAACTTGAATTATAAAATAATAATTTTGCCATAATTATGTAAAAATTGCCATTCCCTCTCATATCGTAATCACAATATCAGTCAAAGTAATGGTAATAAGATATTGATTAAAAATTGTTCAGCCCTGGCACGATACCATTTTATTCGTATCGGATACCAATACCGATATCACAAACTCCAGTTTCTGCAGATACTGATATCAGTCCGATACAACAGTCCATTTATACTTTTTTAACTATGACATAACAACTTATTTGTGATTTGCATCTTTCATTTAATTTCAAGCTATTTCAAAAACATAATTCCCCAACTGTGTTATAAATATAACTCTCCCATAAAAAATAAATAAACAGCCCACAACATGAATCCACTAGAATGCTGTTGCAGATTTTTATTTTCATTTTTTATAACAGTCCGTGCATAGTGAAGCATTTTTGGATTGAATCAGATTGTACATTTTTATATCCGATGGCCGATATGTCCGATATCCAGTGATTTTGACCAGGATCAGATTGCTACTGAGTATCGTTTTGGCTCATCCCTATTATAAATTCATATTAATGCACGGTGTTCTTAATAATTCATCAAGTCAAAACCTGAAACCAAAACCTCTAAGTTGCACGTTTGAAGCCATGCGGCAAAGCAACAAGTTCACATCTTATTTCCTGTCTGAGGGTGAAGCCTTCAAAGAACCCTTTGCCATGTTTACACAGTGAGTTGAGCTAGTGTTTTTGTATTTCATGACCAGGATATACTGTATTTGCTATGGGCTGTGTCATAATAATAATAACACCACAAACATATTTACTGTACACGAGTCAGTTGTTTTAAGTTCTTATGGGGTCGAATATGAAGGCCAAACAATGCGTGATTATTAAAGTTGTTGGAGATCCAAAATTGGGTTTAAATAATATGACAATGATAGCAAAGGCCTTTTGAAGTTATACAAGTGGAACATCCCAGACATTTTTTCCAGTGGACCAAGTGAGGTACTGACATGTCAGTCGCAGGTTTATTTACCATTACATGTGTGATATAATGGACAATTGTTCATTTATTAGCTGTAACCTTCGTCCTGACTTTCATCAGTAAGCATGTCTAGGAATGATTTAAAAAAAAAAGAAAAAAAGAAGAAATCAGTTGACTGTTTATCATTGAAAGTCGTGCTGTGATGTGTTTGTTGAATTAGTGTGGAGCTCTACGAGCTCTGGATACAAGTAATAAAATGACTTGGGTTTTGTTTCCTGCCTGTTACTTAAATTCCTCTTTATGTATTGGCTGCCAATACTTATTTACTCTATGTGTCGCTGCTGATAATGATACTGTACATATTTTATTATTTTCACAGAAATATCTACCAAATTCCACATACTGAAGATGATGTTTTTTACTACATACATATTTAAAGAGCACAGGTGGTTGCCAACTTGAAGGCTTGAACTTAAGACCTCTATCTCTATTTGACCTCAAAATTCTATTCAGAACACCATTTCTTTTTTTAACATGTGACCCTTCTGCTCTGAGACCCAGGATAAACGCATTCAATCTGGTCCTTTTTTTGTAAATCGTGAGCATGAACTAAAAACACACCTGACCTGGTATTAGACAAACCTACCATCCATCATTCAAGATTCACCTCAGCCTCCCAGTGATAACAACAGCAGTGCACAAACCACAGTACAGGAGCAGGCGAAGTTGATTTGCTTGTGATAAGAAGTTGATCATGAGACTGTAGGAGAACTTGAGTTAGGGTCTGTGGGGGATGGTATGCATAGGAAATATATCTTAAAAGGAGAGGCATCTGCCCCTCCCATCTGTCTCCCCCTCTCCACTGTCCGCTGTGGCTAGGAATAACCCCACGTGGTCAAAGCACATGGTGAGCTTCATTTATATCCACAGGGAAAAAGCTATAAGAACACGTCCTGGTCACAGGACAGGCCCCTTTGAAATGATCAACTTACTTCACTGACGTCTATGAACAAGAAAACACTGGAGTAAATGTGTTGAACGTGATTAACTTCCATTTTCCAAATTTCAGGATTTCTTTTTTGTTAAAATTAAACACGGCTGAAGAGGAAGTCTTCAGATTATTTTGTTCAACCAAAAGTTGAAACATATTTAATGTCAGTTGCATATTAAAGTACACAAATATTGAATTATCATTTGTCACTGGCTAAGTGGTAACACATTATTCTTCCAGCTACATAATGCTATGTATGATTACAGCTTGTAGTTTGGAGGTCATGAGGTATTTACTGACTGTTTGACAGGTTTGGAGTTGTGGTTGTTTTTGTGCTGGTGACCAGGCATATCCTTAGGTTTAAAAGGTTATTTGTATCATTTTCAAACCATGGTAACATCACTCCATTTTACTTTGGCTTCGTTGACACATCAGCCAGTTTGTTTACACTGGAAACTCTCTAAGCAACAGCAAGTTTGTAAATGTACTTGTTGCTACTCGCTAAACTATTCGGCCCGTCTTCCAGCTCATTCAAACAAAGTTGCAGAGCCTCTGTTTCTGCTTCTCTCCCCCCTCATTGTTCGCTGTGTTTCTTTTCACCACAGGGCGGTAACAACGCAGGACACACGGTGGTCGTCGACTCAGTGGAGTACGACTTTCACCTCCTCCCCAGCGGCATCATCAACCCCAAGGTTACTGCCTTCATTGGTGTGTAATGTACACAGATGCATGAAAACACCGAAGTACATTCTCACATTTTCGCAATGCTAAGGCCATCTTACTATTTTCCTGATAAACTCTTCCAGACCCCTAAAAGCTTTGCACTCGTCACCACTCGCTCTTACAGCCTCCATTTTGACGATATTCTGTTATAGTGAGTGAATGTGATCATCTTGACGTGGAGCCAGACTGCAGGCCTTGCCACATCCACTCATCTGCAGTAATTTCATTAGCTAATGGTGTCTTACCCTTTCTCTCTGGCTCATAAGCCTTCACATATCGACGTGTTCAGCTGTATGATCCGTCGATAAGTAATCATGTTTCTGCAGGCTCACATACTCATACACATATGACAACAACAAACATTTTCTGAGCTATAAGGCAAACATTGCCCCCACTAATAAAGCGTATGCATGCAATCTTTTTTTCATGACAGGAAATGGTGTTGTGATCCACCTTCCCGGCCTGTTTGAAGAGGCAGAAAGGAATGAACGCAAAGGAAAAAGTTAGTGATGTATATTTTGTTTAAAAACACACACACAGTTTATAGCAGACAACACAAAACTCAAAGTGCATTTGTATATGTAGGTCTAAAAGGCTGGGAGCAAAGGCTGATCATCTCAGACAGAGCACACATTGGTAAGTCCTCCCTGGTCTTTTTTTTTTATTAATCTGTATGTGAATGTTTGAACGGACACATGCAAAAGTGTGTGCGCGTGCACGTATGTGAATGTGTGAGCCCTGCATACTCTGAGGTGTGTGAGAGTGTGTGTCCCCTCTCTCCCTCCTCCGCAGTGTTTGACTTCCACCAAGCGGTTGATGGCATTCAGGAACAGCAGAGACAAGAGCAAGCAGGCAAGAAGTAAGGAACCTGTTGCTTTAAAAAAAAAAAAAAAAAAAAAAAAAAAATGGCTGCAACACACACATGCACACACCCTGTCTTTTTGTGGAAATCCAGAAAGGAATCCGGATTGGTGATGCATTATTTAGCCTTGTGATGAAATACTTTAGAGCTCAGCTTTGCGTGATTAAAGCACGTGTGTTTATTCAAGTGAATATTAGCTATTATACAGTATATATGAAATATTGGTTATTCCTTTTTTGTCGCAGTGCAGTGCTACAGCAACACTGTGCCACATATTTCATTAAACACTAATTAAACATTTTAAAATGCGTGACAGCCAGCCAGGTTTTGTCTTTCATGGCCAAGTTTGCAGAAAGAATGGCCAGGTTCATCATTCTGCATCACTCTGCCAACTCTCCTCAGGCTTGTTTGTGTCCCAGCTGCTGTCAGCGTGATGCTTGATGTTAAGCGTAACATATTTGCTAGTGCCCGTATCGGAGAAATATCTGCATTTCTCACAACAGTTCTCTCACTTTTACTGTGTAGTACAACACAAGCAAAGCCCATGGCGTTACTATTGACGCCTTCCACGTGGTCATGTGAGTGCTGCAGAAGGCTGCAGCACAGTTTGCTTGTAAAGAAGGGTGATAAGCAAATGTTATTGACATTTGTTCTGACACGGAAACAAGTCGGTGAGTTCATTAGTGGGGAAGTTAGCAGCCATTTCTCTCAGCTGTTTGTGCGAGACAAAAAAACTGAGCAAATAGGGGAGTGAGTGTTGGAATTGCATTAGACCAGTGAACAGAAACGTTACTCAAAGTAAACAATAACTTTGCTCTGTAACTGCTTGTAAACAAAAACAGTTAATTAAAATCGCAACAATTTTAAAGTTGATGATGACCCAGTTGAGAGCTGGTATTAACATCCGTCACATGCATATTGCGCTAAGTACAAGTCTGAAAGCTCCCAGTCTGTCCTGAATGTGTCTACAGACGGACACACGGAGGTGGTTTTAGGAACGCATGCGTCCACATTCCTGAGCAAAAACAAACACCGCCCATCCTCGGTACGCGTTAGAGCCCGCCTCCTCAAAATCCAACAAAAATGTTACAGCAGCACGAGTAGAGCTTTGATTTACTCGAACTTCTCCCATCTTTTTTTTCTCTTTCTTGCTCTCCTTGTCACTTGCACAGACACACTCAAACACACAGACAGACACACCCATCACTGATGACGAAAACACCTATACAGTCGGACTCGTTACTCACATTATTTTGTTCTTGCAATCTCACATGGTCACGGGAGACACACCCAGGATGAGTTTTAATGACAGGTGTCAACAGCCGTACTTAATGCTATCCACATGCATCTGAACACGTCGTTGGTCTAAAACAAATCCACTGAGGGTTTTATACACATACCTATTCAATAGTACACTATACTTTAAAAATATTATAAATGGAACAGTCTCGACATGTACCCAACTCTGGTCTCGATAAATGATACAATGTTATGGTAAAGCTTTAAGTTAAGATGGAAAAGAAATACAGAAATATAGTACATACATTATTAATTAGCATAGACATGTGGTCTCACCCTCTACAAGTATGTTAAACACTGTCCACTGTGACACTCATTATGGCTTTAATGTAAGGAGTCCTCTGCCTGGGGGTGTCCTGTCCTCAGGGTTGTCAGAAAGGCATGTGTGCAGTGTCGAGCAGCAGACAGAGAGACTCTGCTTTATCAACAGACCAATAGGTCCCACGCTCAGGGATTCCTGCAGTAAATCCTGATATTCAGTAGTGTTTTCACGCCGCACTCTTCTACAACTTTGTAAAAACAGAACCATGTACTGTATGTGTGACTGTAGAGGACATTGAAACTCATTAGAGGCAACCAAAGACCCAGAACACCCAGCCAGTAACTGTGTGTGCATGTGTTATGTACTGTATATGTGTGTGTATGAAAGAGAGAGAATGCATCACAGAGCCTTAATGGCACCGTCATTTTAAGCTTTCAGCAGATCGTCAGACAGGCTGGTGGATTTGCAGCTCTAATGCTGGAAGCCAGAGCAGAGTACACTCACACTGTCTAGACGTACATGTTATTGTATCAGTCAGTGGGTGTGCTTGAAAACTATCATTCCGGCATTCTTAGTTTCATAGGTGTATTCAATGAATTCTTTACATGTGAATTTTGTACCAGGTTTTATTCTAATGCCTTCAGAATCAGCTTATCATCATGGTATTCAAAAGTCACACTATCAAAGGCTGTTTTTAATGACTCGCTAGAAACAGTGGGACATGACCTCTCCTCCTCGGTGCGAGCAGTGAGTCAGCTGTGTGTTTGATGGTACGAGAGCTGAAGGAGGTGACACAATACCACAATACTGTAAACCATCAGGATCTCGCACCCTAAAACGCCTAGTGGTATAAAATATAAGAACTTACTATTTGATTTAACAGAACCAAGTTAAACATACAAAAGAATAAATGCACAGTTCAGGAATATAACATTTCTTGAACATTAGCCAGAATTTAGTCTTCGGTTTCTATATTTTTTTACATACATATATAATATAATATTATATAACATGATAGGGAGAGGGAGGGAGGGAGAGAGAGAGAGAGAGAGAGAGAGTGTGTTTCATGTTACTTTAATTTACACATCTATGCCACTGCATTACAGATGAACATATGATTTCTCCATCTAGTAGCTTTGATACTTACTTCTATAACTTTCAATTTTTCAAAAATGGTAAAATAAAATAGTATTTTCCCCAAAGAAAGAGCTTGGAGTGGAAAGGTATTAAATGCTACAAAATACTAAAATAATCATTTGAATGCAGCACTTTTACTTTCAGCAGGTGATTGGATCCTGCATGTTTTACTTAGGCTGCTGCTAATGATGAAACTAAATAACCAGAGAAGATCTTCAGTTATTTCCCCCTCCGCTCCTCACATGACGGGTGTGGAGATTCTACGGTGTCTTGCCTTGGCTGAGCTATAAGAGGAACATGTTGAGGGTGTCATGTTGAGGGTGTAAATGCTTAACTGCCGTGACATGGTATTTTTGTTCTTCTCTTTTCCTCTGCCGTGCATATGGGGACTGTACTGTGGAAGCAAAGTCTAGTTCCAAATGATACAGAGATGAAGTGTTGAACTTCAACCCTAACCCAAAAGGTTTTTGCTGTAAGAGCTACAAGCTCTGTTTGATTCACCAGGTTTTTTTAAATATGCCAATTTAGGTGACGTTAACGCAACACTATGTAACTTCTGTTGGACCTGTAAAAAAAGATTTTTGATCACTTCTAAGTGTTTTTCCTCCAATTCAGCATTACACTTGTTCTTACTAGGCCTATTTCTGGCTGTTGGAGTCACTAATGTCATATTTCCACCGGCTCTACTTGCCTCGCCTCGCCACGGCACGTTTAAGTAGTGTTTCCACCAGCATAGTACCTGGTACCAGGTACTATTTTTAGTACCTGCTCCGGCGAGTTTCCAAAAGCGTGCTGAGTAGGTACTATGGGATGATTGGTCAGACTGCTGGCCACTGACTGGCCAGGAAGATACTTCCCACACACAAATCAAGCCGAACAGCGCCAAACTGTAGATCAGTTAAAACTACTCATCAATCCTAAAAACGTGGGTTCTCCAACAATTACCAGGAGTCTGGTGTAAAAGTCACTAGTCACTCATTTGTGTGTGTGTGTGTGTGTCAACAAAGACAAAGTCACCGCAGTTTCACGCAGCTGTGCATCGATGACTCCGTGCAGCGATTACTTTTCATTGTAGTGGAGATGCAACCCGGACCGTGCTGTGTTGTGCCGAGGCGAGGCAAGGCTAGGCGAGTAGAGCCGGTGAAAATGTGCATAACTATCATTAAAGAGGTGACGGACAACTTTGTCTGCAGTGTTTTGGTCAAGTTTAAGGCCATCTTATCTTATCTCAGTTTGAAGTAACACACTTATCACAGTGTTCTTAACCAGTCTCTTACGTCATGCTAGGTCAGAGGTTCAGTTGCAAAAAAAGAGTCATCATAAAACCTGTTAAATGTCAGTCCTCCATCAAGAAGTTGCATTCAGTTGCTTATAATAGTCCAACGTTTTCACAGTAATTTGGGAGATGAACCTTGAATCTATATAAAGAAAACAGCCATGTTGTAGATTGAGATCGCTTGCTAATGCTGCTTCTGTTTTTTTATTTTTCCCCATCCCTCCTCTCTTGGCCCCGCCCAGTCTGGGAACAACAAAGAAGGGGATTGGACCAGTGTACTCGGCCAAGGCAGCTCGAAGTGGCCTCCGGATATGTGACCTACTGGCTGATTTCACTCAGTTCTCTGAAAGGTCAGTTCCATAACTACAGGATTTATGGGTTACAGTCAGGTTAAGCTTTGCAAAGACCTTTGTGTCATGAGTTTGGTTTAGTTATCAATTAAAGTCTGCGATCAGTATAGTACTTATCATGTTCCCTTCCTTTGAGGAAACATTTCTTTTCACCAATGAGCTCAGGAGCCTTTCCTGCATTTTGACCAAAAGACCTTGGAGCAGCAGGTCTGGTCTTACTTTTTTCCATTAATGCCAATTGTGCATAGTATTTTCCATCACTGAGCATCCAAATGCAAAGCAGACAATCTGCTTCTTGTTCTTGTTCAATTATTCATGCAATTTGTCTCATCTTCAGTTTTCAAATGTGTTGGAAATGTGAAAACAAAACCCTTAAGATCACCAGCTCATATGATGAACAAATGAATTAAAGTGGAACAATGTTGACTGTTACAGGTATAAAGTATTGGCCCAGCAGTACAAGTCTATGTACCCAACTCTGGAGATTGATATCGAGGGAGAGCTGATTAAATTAAAGGTAATATAGCATTTGTATTGTGTAATACATGACATCATTTTTGTCTCATTTATGGTGACGTTTGCATGATTTTGTTTTAGGACTATGTGGAGCGGATTAAGCCCATGGTAAGAGATGGTGTGCACTACATGTACGAGGCTCTTCACGGTCCTCCAAAGAAGATCCTGGTAGAAGGAGCTAACGCAGCACTGCTGGACATAGACTTTGGTCAGTATGTCACTGTGTATTCATGTGTTGATTCTGTGCATTTTGCAATGATTCTGGTGACACTGAGCCAAATGATCTGTACTAACCAAAAGAATAAATGGAATTCGATGTGTAGAGCATATAAACTGATCCAGTGATGTCACGCTGAAACATTTAAAGTTTTGTGATGCTCTTTGCAACCTGGAGCTCAGGCTAAGAATGACGGTAAGTCTGCCGAATGCTACTGATGTGCTCTTGCATCAAGGCTTGACGTACACGCTCACAAGTAAAAACACAAAAGCGCCACAAGGCCATCTGTGCATGAACACAAACGCACAGTGAATCTGAATCTAATGAGGTAACAGACTTGTCTTTTATATCTCATTGTGTCTCAGGGCAGTGACGACACGGAGCAGATTAAATATGAGTTGCGGTTCATTGTTTATTATTAAAGTCATCATGTTAGTTAAACCTCTGGTGTTGTGGGGTCACAGTGTTCTGAACACTGATAGTAATGCAATCTCACTTACTGACTGGCTGAAGCTGTACTTCATTAGAATTCCTTGCAGTAGCACAGGCCCTTAACTTTATCTGCACAATCAGTCTTATCAAGATTCGAGGGCACACTTAGGACCTCAGTGTTTTACTAAAGAGCCGCTTTGATTAAAGACACTAGGTCTGTAGCAGTCACCAAACCTGTTCTGTTATTGCACAACAGTCACTTTGAATGTTGGGATGATTTGCATGTGCGCTGCTATTACACATTTTTTTTCAGTTGTTAAAACACATTCTCCAAAGCACACCCTTTTCTTTAAAACCTCTGAGGTGATTTAGTGCCAGGTTTGCTGTCACCCTAGGGTATGTCCTCATGTATCGCTAGACAATTGACACGATTTCCAACTTCACTGAGCCTTTGTTCTGGCAGATAGATAGTCTTCTATCTTTTCAGGAGTCCCAGTTATCTTCAAACCAGCATAGCCTTAAGTCAAATACGCTCTCAGATTCACAGAGAGGGTAGAGTTAACTTTCTGGTTTTGAACCAGGCAACAGGTATTTGTCTGCAAGGCTATGATAAGCTACTGTGTAATGTCTTATTTCCAACGGCTCTACTCGCCTCGCTTCGGCACACACACACACACAAACGAGTGACTAGTGACTTTACACCAGACTCCTGGTAGTTGTTGGAGATTAACCCACATTTTCAGGATTGTTTAGAAGTTTTAACTGATCCACAGTTTGGCACTGTTCGGCTTGATTTGTATGTGGGACGTCTCTTCCTGTGACGGCACTCTGGCCAATCATCACATAGTACCTACTCAGCGCGCTTTTGGAACCTCGCTGGAGCAGGAACTATGCTAGTGGAAACGCTACTTAAAGCGTGCCGTGCCGTGGCAAGGCGAGGCGAGTAGAGTCGGTGGAAATACGCCATAAGTGGTAATCCACTTTCATGTCACCCATTGATTTGGTCTCGGCTCATCCTCATCTACACACTACAGTGGATGGCAAACTCTTTACTTGTGCTCCAAGAGCAAAGTAACCAAAGTACTCCTAAGGGAAATGCTAATGGAAGATGAAGCTGCATTAGTATGCCACACTGACTCAGGGCTCAGGGACTGATTGACTGGCTCTCACATGCAGTTGTAAGTGTAAACAAACAAAAATGAGTTTACATTTTTGTAATGACGCACTAGCTTTGTTTAATCTCCCGATGATATAAATGTCCTGTGACATGTCTTCACGTCTCATGTCATTGCAGGTACGTACCCATTTGTGACGTCATCCAACTGCACGGTGGGCGGGGTCTGCACCGGGCTTGGTATGCCGCCTCAAAACGTTGGGGAGGTGTACGGCGTCGTCAAGGCGTACACCACCAGAGTGGGCATCGGAGCATTCCCCTCAGAGCAGAGCAATGTAAGAGGGCGCGTGCACACAGTAACTTAAAGACTCTTTGTGTAGGAATTAGTGACATCTAATGGTAAAACTTCAAACTAGGCATCAAGGAACTATGGTGGCCTTAGCATACCAAAAAAAGACACCGTTCTCATTTGTTTGGGCTGTAAGCTTCTGGCTTTTTTAAAGCGAAACCCATGTCTAAAATACACGTTAAATGCTTATTTAAAGGCAAAGGAAATCAAACTATTTCTATTTTAAAGCAATTATACATTTTTGTAAACGGTATATTCAAATTTCTACCAATAAATGCTCCTAAATGTTACACACTGGAACCTTAAACCAGCCATCAGTATGCAAACATGCTGTATAAACATTAAGCTTAGCCCTTAAAATACTGTTTTTAAAGTAAAAATGTTTATAACAACTAATCCAAGATGAAAACATATCAGAAAACTATATACAGTACACTATATACTCTAAAGTGATGACTTCTGATTCTTTTTTTACAAATTGATTTGTAATTTTATCTCTACAGTTTCAAAATAATTGCCAAACATATCAAATGTCATTTGATAGAGAATCAAAAGACATTTAATGTGCTCTCATGAGGCAAACTAGTAAATTCTTGTTAAAAATGATGAAAACAATGTTTCCATTCTGGAAGAAGTTAACTTTCTGTCTATTGGCTGAACCATTTGTTCATCCACACCTTACACAGTCAGCACAGTTGTGTTAGTCAACTTTCTGCTTAAAACCTGTTCTATTGACATGTCGAGTAGTTTTGTTTTCAGACAGCACCACCCAGTGGAGAGTTTGCTGCACTACCATGAATAACTCACAGTAAAGTAGATTTGTTAAGGTCAATAAAATTTGCCGAGACACCTGGTCACAGAGGCCAAGGTTCAATGACAGACTGAATATTTTTGGCTTCTGTCGTTGATTCACTCAGTCGTCACCTTAAGTCAAGAAAAACAGAATTGGAACTTCCTCTTTAAGAAGTGACACTGACTTTGTTGCTTGTAGGAGATCGGAGAGCTGCTCCAGACTCGAGGGAAGGAGGTGGGCGTCACCACAGGCAGGAAGAGACGATGTGGTTGGCTGGATCTGGTGCTCATCAAATATGCACACATGATTAATGGCTTCACAGCGTGAGTACAAAGTGTTGTCATTTATGTGGTTTTTAATAAGATTTGTCAACTCCAAATAGAATTTGAATATAACCTTTCCTAAATTACACACACATTTATCTGCTCTGGCTTTGACATGTCATCTAAATCAACTTTAGAAAGGAGAATAATAAACTGCTCTTTGGTTTGTTGAAAAGCCTCCTCTCTTGTCTTTCAGTTTAGCACTCACCAAACTCGACATATTGGATGTGTGCCCGGAAATCAAAGTGGGCGTGGCCTACAAAGTCAACAACCAAACTATACCTCATTTTCCAGGTGAGCCAGTCTTTAACTTTGGACTCTCTAATGAGAGACCAAAGGTGCCTCTCATTAGAGAAAATACCCTCTGTTGTCCCTCTCTCCAGCAAGTCTGTCATTTCATTCTAAAAATTGAGTATAAACTGCTGGGTCACATGGTAGAATAGTGGCTAGCACGGTTGCCTTGCAGCAAAAAGACCCATGTTTGAGGATCTCTGGGTTAAGGGGTTATTTTTTATTAAAATGTTAAGGCACATTGATAACCTGTCTTCTTATTGATCCTGTGCCACCAGCCAATCAGGAGGTGTTGCATCGCGTTGAGGTCCAGTACGAGACGCTGCCCGGCTGGAACAGCGACACCTCGGCTGTTAGAAGCTTTGAGGAGCTGCCTGAAAACGCCCAGAAATACGTTTGCTTCATCGAGGAGCACCTGGGAGTGCCTGGTACAGCATTTCTTTATTTTCACGTGTCGATCATTTTGTTCCAAATATCCTGATTGTTTTCTCGGTTAAGTGAGTAATTGTTTGGCTCCCTCACTGACACTGACTGAATTACCATTGGAAACACTCTCTCACCTCAGCCAGCACCATATGAGCTGTGTTTAGTATTTTATGTGAGTGACTTGAATATGCTCTCACAAACTGGAGGCTGGAATTGTGTCAGCAAAGCTTTGCTACCAGCAGCAGTGTGAGGCAGCATTGGTGTAGCAAGAAATGAGAGAGGAAGGAGTCGTCCCTGGTGTGACACTGGCTGTGACTGCAGGGTGACTGATGGATTGCAGTCAGCTGATAACAGCGAGAGCGTATGACAATGAACTAACGCAAAACTTATTGCTAGAGATTTATTACAAACTGCCAAAAGGAGCAGTATTTATCTTTTTAGTCATTTTATGACCTTTTAAAATGAACTGATTTAAGATTTTAAAATAATACATGTATGTATGTATCCTTGTATGTAACAATGTAACTTTTATTTGTTAATGTCAATGTACATAATGATATAATTGTAACTTCTAATTTTTGTAATAATAATAACAGTAGTTTGAGGATATGAAAGTCTGTATTTGTGGACATTTTTTGAGGGAGACTCTGTGCAGGGGAGACCCTAGGCTGCATGTCAGAGAGGACTGAGGTCTGTAGGTTACAAGCTCTGCTTGTATGTGTTTAATAACAACATTTAAGAATATGTGAACAATAACCACAAATATATGGTGAATTATTCTGCTCAAGAATTTATGTTCATATCGTCACATGCCAAATGTCATGTGTTTATCCTCTGACCTCTGACTGCACTGACAAGTATAACAAGTAAAAGTCAGGACCAACACAGTGTCTTCCATCATAAGTGCAGTTAAAACATGAAACCCATGTTCCCAGGACACAGAATTGATCTTGTTTTTAAGGCACAGTGTGGTCACACCAACTACTGATGTGTTTTAGATTTCTGTTAGCTCAATGCTTTTATAAATGAAGAAAATAAACCATTCTTACTTTGCAGCATTTTTCCCACACCTGCCTAAAACCTTTGTGTGTCTCAACACCTCTGCTTCTGTGTTTCCTCAGTCAAATGGATCGGAGTGGGCAAGTCTCGGGAGTCCATGATCCAGCGGTTCTAGACAGAGGGAGGAGGGACAAACTCAAGCAGAGAGGATGGATGAACAGCAGTGACTCACCTCGACCCTCAGCCTACTGACCTACCTTTCTTCAACTCTCCCGACTAAAGACACGACCACTACGTCTGTTCTTAACGCTCTGCACCTGTTGGACTCTACCGTGTCTAGACCAGACTCACCTCCTCACTTGAGCAGCTCCATGTGCGTTTTTAACAGTTGTAAACTTTAGGGTAACAACCTCCACGGTCAAGTCTCTATTTACTTTGTCCCAGTTTATACCACAGCCTTTTATTTCAGCCACGCGACACCAGCTGCCCTCAGGACTGAGAGAGGACATGAGGGACACACACACTGACCACAGTAACTGCCCACAGGCGTTTGCTTGGTCAAACTTAATTAATGTTCTTTCTTTTTTTTGTTCATCTATACTGTGTTCAAATGCACTGTGCCAATCTGGTGTGAATCAGTTTCTATTGGTTTTATCTTTTGATTCTTTAGCTGCTCTGGAATTGTCCTGCTTCATGTTTAACACACACACACACACACACACACACACAGACACTCCTGACTTGATAAAGGGATCCCTTAATATTTTAAATGTGTCTTTTCTGTGTTTGTTCAGGTTTTTTTTTTTCTTTTATCACAAAAATGTTGCCTTGTCATTCTACCAAATAAATTAGCCTTTAAAATTCTTGTAGGAGGTGCCTCCACTGAGCACTGTTCACGGAAAAAACATAGACACTCATCTTCCCACGCTGTGGAACGTGCTTATGTTTTTATTTATTGTTTATCCATGAATCTGTACAGAGTCTGGGATAAGAAGGAAATCGAATCATTAAAGTAGCATCTGTTTATTTACGAGAAACTTATCTACCCCTCTCGCTCGCCATCATGCCGTGCCCTGACCTGTCCAGTCCTCTTCATGGCACGTGTTTGATTACCTGTGGGACTCTAGAGGATGACAAGTGCTTTTTTTTCTTCAATTCAATTAAAATGTATTGATCGCTAAAATGTTATGAGAACTGTGTGCCGTTGTAAAACCTCACCAAAAGGAACGGAGTAATGCAGCGTTTGGTAACGGAAATGGAGTTACATTATTAGTTACTCAAAAAAAATCAAGTAACAACGTTACGTAACAGCGCTACTAATAACGTGTTACTACCCAACACTGCTCACAAGCCTACAGTCCAGCCATTCTGAAAGCAGACAAGACCTCATAATAGAAATACAACATACATTATATAGAATTCAGATGATGGGACTCACAGTAATATGTTTATGGATACCAGCACACATTGGGGTTAAAGGGAACACAATAGCAGACAAGGTGGCAAAAGCACCAACAGGACATAATAATATAGATTTAGCAATAAAATTAAGCAAAACAGAAATCCATCATTAAACAAAAACTAAAGGAGAGATGGCAAAAACAATGGGAGGAGGAAAGGAAAGGAAGATGGTTTTACAGTATCCAAAGAAAAGTGGGAGTGGCTAGGCACACGGAAAGAAGCAGAAAAGAGGAAAATATAATATCGAGGATCAGATTTGGCCATACAGGATTGAACAACACATTATTTCTCATCAATAAACACAATACAGACGGATGGGATCACTGTGGGCAGGAGGAATCCATTCATCATATTATAACACAATGTCAGAAATACCAAAGGGAGAGAGAAGTAATGATTAAAAAAACATTGATGAGGAATTGGAGTTGGTAGATGTATTGCGGAAGAACCGGAGTGAGTGTTACAAGATATTACTTCAGTTTCTTAAAACCACAAAGTTGATTGGGAAAATATAGGATTTGTGTGTGTGTATGAATACATATATAGGTTTTTTGTGTGTGTTTTGTAGTATGTATATCTGTATATGTATATATATCTATATATGTATATATCTATATATAAATATAAAATAAATAATAAGAATTATAATTATGTTTATATATATATATATATGTATATAATTATTATTTATTTTATTATTTTTACTTTTAAGTAACAGTTCAGTTAAACATTTCGAGCCACACTCCATACCAGATGGTGGCGGTAATGCACCAAATCGTTGTTTGCCAACAGCAAAGAAGAAGAAGAAGCATAAAGCGGAGACAACACACCTGCTCGTCTTCGCAGGTGTTTTTCAATCAGCTGATGACCGCTGCTTCTTTGAAGAGAAGCTGCACGAGCCGTGGAAAAAAAAAAAGACGTGAAAAAAGTGTCTGCTTAACTACTGAAACTGTTCCGGGAAGAAGGAACTTGTGGCGTTAATGCACCAACCGCGATAAAACCTCAAAAAATGAGGGAACTTTAAAAAACGAAGAGGAAAAAAAAGAAAACTACCGCGGCGTGACGTCAGACGCCGAAAAGGTGGCCGCGTGCATCAGCTCCTTTTATAAAAACGCAGCAAGGCGCTTTAGGATGGCGTGTTCGACTTGGTCCAGATTGGTGGCCCGTTTAGAATGGTGAGTAACTTTTGTCAAGTTATGTAAATGATGACCCTGCTTGCTGAATTATATGATCAAACTTAGCTCAAAATTAGCCTTACCTCAATATTCAAGATGTGCCTCATTGTCAGCAAGTTATCTGAATTGGCAGCCGTTTTGTCTGGTTACAGTAGTTAAATCATTGGTTTAAATTGGGCTGCAGCTAATTTCTATTTTCATTAACCTGTGATTTATTTTCATGTTTGATCCATAAAATGTTAACTGCTGTATACCATTACTAAATTTGGTTATATTCTTAAATTATTTGGATTCAGTGATTGCTTAAATAGAGCAAAGAAATTAGGAAATATTCACATTTAACAAAATAAAAACAATCTGAAAGTCAAACACTTAAACCAATCCATTATCATAATAGACAAAACAAGAATAAAAACAAGTTAAAATGGCTGCTGTGCTATGTTAACTCACTGTTCCACTCATGGTCATTACTATTATTTTTCACTGGAAAGACTTATTTGTTTATCGTTATGTTAAATGTTTAAAAACACATTCAGGGTAATACATGTCTTTTATAATTCTAAACTTTTAATGTAGTCATTAAAATACAAACTTTTTTTTTTAAAGGAACAACCTGCTTCCTGTTCACGGAGACCTGGTCGGACCCGCCATATACAAAAGCCTGAGGCTGTCAAAAAAAGGTGAGTGACACCTTTAGAGATAATTTACTACATCATTGAAAATGTTATGGCTAATTTTCATAATGTATTTAACTGATGGCAATATATCATATTAATTTAATCACACATGTATAATATACGTTTTTTTGTGTTTTTAAAGATTGTGGCTACTGACATTTCTATACTTGAACTTAAAAGTCATTCCATAAATCTTAATCAACTTTAATTTACATCACTTGTGATTATGTTAATTTCTTTGTTTCATTGTTAGAATAGAAATTGTGCTGCGGGAATGTTTTCCCTGAAAATGAGTCTTTATATCTCAGGCTGGGTGAACCATGTCTGTACCTCATACAAACACATTCTAGAACACCTTACCTAGTTATTTTACACCTGTAACTGTATGAACTTGAACATTGTCAAGGCTGGAGACTGGACTCTAACATGTTTTTGTTTGTTTTTTTCCCCCCAGATTGATCTTCATGAAGATCATCAAATAGTAAGGTGTCATGATTTAATATTGGGTGGCCTCTGTGTCCCCACTCTTTCTTGGCCGCTGTGCCTACATCTCTCTGCATTGTCCAACATGGCCACGTTCTTTCTATTCTCCTGCTTTCCATCTGTCAAATAGCTGAGGGTTGTACATGGAGCATTTGCCACAGGTTGGTTTTGTATGTTCCTGTCCACTTTATTGGGTGGTCTGATCTGGTCCTTGTTTATATTTTTGTGGAACTGCTGAGCAAGTGATTTGAAAGAATGAGGTGACTGATGGAGGGTTTGAAATTCTCTCTCTAAATGAATGGGTTGTGTGTGACTGAGAATCCTGGATTGAATAGTTAAGATGGTCTGAGAATATGATTATGTTCAGCAGTTCACATTAAAGTAGATATGGTTTCTTGAAGGGCTTAGATGATTGATAAGTTATAATGCACTAACATTTCCTTTTTAGGTCCGTCTACAAATGGTGAGTCCATATTTTTATTTATTTCTTCTCTGGGGGCTACCGTCTTGGCCCCCATGTGTGGTAGGGTTTGCAGAGTAGGGGAATAAACAAAAGAAACTTGTGTGTTGTTTTTTTTTTTAAAAGTGAAGGTACTTAGGTGTAGGCAACTGACTTGCTAGTCTGGCTGCCCACAGCTAACGAATCACATGCAAAGGTAAGAACACGCCTCTGTATGTAGGCGTTTTCTTGCCTTGCCACTGTGCCCTTAATCACTTTTTCTTTCCAACTGTTACACAGGCCGCGGGCCATCGCTCTTCCGGCCGCCGTGTCGATCTTTCCTGGCCCTCCTCGTGCCTTTCCTCACTTCTAAAAGGGAAAAAAAATATTAACTCGAACTGTTTTCTTTAGCACTAAAATATAGTGATGTTGGAGGACCAGATCTTAAATGAGGTTTAAATGGATGTTGGTGTACAGTTAAAGCTAGATGGTAGAAATAAAATGAATGTTGTGCCTTGTACACTCTGTCACAAGGCTTAGACTTCTTGGCCGCTGTGCCTTTTTTTTTTTTTTTTCCTTTCCATCGTGGCCATTAATCTACCGTTAGCCCTAGAACGTTAAAATAGATCCTGGTGATCTACAAACACAGTACCTGGCTTTGGATGGCAGCCCTGCCATTGTCTTTGTATGGCCATACGTCCCTTAATGCAAGTAGGCCATGATCGCTAACTGTGCCCGTGCCTTTGTGGTCTATTTGTGTTATTGTACGTCTGGCCTTGCGCGTATAGTCATTTAGGCAAACATGGGTGCCTTCCGCGTCCATGCACAGTAAGTGAACTAACCTGTACTTTTCTTTTAGCATCAATCAAGAGGAGCACCGACATCCCTGCATGTCCATCTTAATTAGATTGCGTTTTAGTTTGAGGTAAAATTTCAAATGGTAAGTGCAGTTTTTCTTTCTTGCTTGGCCGCTGTGCCATAACTATACCTGCTCTGACCTCAATCTTGATTCTTCATGGCCACTGTGTCATGACTGTACTTGGTGTTTATGCCAGTCTATAATTTCTGATCTGTTTTTCCTACTAAGGTTTCGTGTGTGTGTGGTATCCGTCCGTCTGTCCTGTGTGTCTGGTATCCGTCTGTCTGTCCTGTGTGTCCGGTATCCGTCTGTCCTGTGTCGAATTTAGTCACTTTTATAGTCTCAACTTGATGAGTTGAACTGATTTTAAAGTTGATTGGTCTTGAGGCGTCTGATTTCTGCAGGAAATCATGGTACCTTATTTTGAAATGGCTTTAATTTAAAAATGTAATTTTGGTCTTGAATCTCAGTTATCATAGTTGCAACTTGGACTGTTGACAAACGTGGAAGCTGATGAATCATGTAGTAAATGCATCAAAGTTTACTGTAGCTTGTTTAAAGTTCTTTCAAAGTGCTGTAAAAATGCAGTAATTGATTATGATGAGCTAGACCAGGTCTTCCTTTATTCTCAACTGGTAATTGCTTTGATAAGATAACTGGTTCCTGATTTGATAATGAAGCTAAACTTTTGATTTATATGCAAGTGTAGTCACATTAGATTGTAGGTGTTATTCAGCCCATGGATAATGTTATATAGTTTAAATCTGGCATTTGTTGGCACACTTTTGATATCCATTTTAAGTCTTAAACTTTCAGTACTGCCTTTGTAGTCGCTAACTGAAATCGTGTTCAATATTAATGCTGACTTGTCTCACTCTGCCAAGTTTATTTCCCTCTAAAGGAGTTGAACCTTTTTGTGTTCATAGTCTTTTTGCGCGTTATGTTGGGAGGCCTCCCAGCAGGGGGTTTATATCTTCCCCTGCAAAACTATGCGTTACTCGCCTTAGGGATGCAGGGCTATCCTGCATAGTTTCTTTCAAAAATGAGATTGTAGGTTGCAGGATTAGAGCGCGTTTCTTTTCTTTAGGAGGACACAAACCTGGCAGAGAGACAACTCGGATTATTTAAGTGAAAGTTGCGCCAAATGTTCAAACTTTTTATCTATCGATACGACTTGAAATAAAACCTTTGTGAGGTGAATTCGGACAGAAATCAGACAGAATTTGGCTTCATGTTAAAGACTGTTGTGCAAGTACCCTCTTGTAGCAGGAGTGAGCAGCTGCAGCTTTTTAATTTATTTTTCGTTATTTGATTTGTTTCTTGGATTGACTTGGTGTCTGGAGCTTTGTGGTTAACAGTGATCATGTAAATGTGTAAACACAAGTGGTCTTTTGCCTCTTATTTGCGAAGCTGGCAGCTGGTTGAAATGATAGGACTTTATGGCTTGCCCAAAGTGGGATTTTTGATAGAGCATAGGGTTAACACCTCACCATGCACTAGCTATTTCAGCGAACAAGTGTCTGTAGACGGTTATTACCCATGACTTTCTTTCAAATTTCACAATTTAGGCAGCTTGTAGAGTCATTAGGAAGATGCTTAATCCCAATGTCTTGGTTGGTTGCATGAGAAACTGCTATCTCTTAGTTGTGTTGGTGAAGTTCCTCCTCTGATTTTTGTAGACTTGCCCTAAAGTTTCTCTCCGCTTTAACTCTTGTTGAGCTATGCATTAAATGATTCCTCCAACTTGTCTACATATCAATTTTTTTCTCCCTGCAGCCTTCCACCACCACTGCTGCTGTTGCATCTGCTAAAGGTAGCCGTATCCTGATTCACTGCGTCTTCATGTGTTGGGTAAGAAGTGTCATTAGACTACTAACAATGTAAACACCTTTTAAATACTTGATCTAATTTACCCAAATGGTTTGTCAGTTTAGTACAGAAAATCATTGTATTTGACATTCTTGGGGTCAGTAACTTGACCTCTAAATGTTTGGGAAACCATGCAAGAGATCGCAAGCTCTCTGCATGACCCAACAGCATCGATGTTTGAGTTATTTAATTGCTCAATTTTTTTAAATCAGTCAAGATTTTATGAGCTGGGTCTTCTTCACACAGCAGAGAACAAGGTAAATTGAGTCGACTCGTAACATGGTAAGGCATTTCGTCCTTCCCCTTCTTCTCTGTGTGTGAGGAAATCTGGCCACGGATCCTGACTGAGTGGCATACCGTGGCTGTGCAGTTTCCAAAATCAGACAAGGATCCATCTGATTTTGTGACTCGGCCTGTCATGATATGCATGTATCTTCCTCCGAAACCATCGATTGGAATGGACAGGTTTGTAGTGTAAATCACATCACTTGAGATGGTGAAGCATTTGTTTAAATTGTGGTCAAGCATTTTCAGGTGTCTGCTTTGTCAATACTCTTGTGCCACATCTTGCTAAACACACAAGAAGCTCTGAATTGTGAAACTGCTGCCTCTTGCAGATGTTACAACAGCAATGGCTGTTGAAAGGTTGCAGGGAGTGAAAATGAGATCTGAGGACAGGAAAGTGGAATTGATTTCATGCTTAGCAAAATTAGGGTTTCAGCAAAGGACCTTTTTGTGGCGAGGCTACAGAATCAGAAGGAACGTTTGTCTGGGCAACTGGGAGAGTTACAGTTTTTCATGGAGCTGACCAAGACATTGGGGTTAGCATCATCCCAAATGGCTGGCAAAGATTGCTTGTAACTGTCAGTGTAGGACAGGAAAGGCAGGTATAGGTTAGGGAGGGCATCGATCGGTGAGCTCTGACTGGATGTGAGGACCTGTCACACTTGACCAGGTGAGCTACCTGAAGATTTGTCAATTGTTTACTTTTTTTTTTTCTTGTGACTTATCAAATTCTTCCTTGTTTTGAAGAGATGAAGGCTGCAGCACATTCCTGGATCAGAGGACTCCATGTTGGACACCACGACCTGGAGAAGTCCCGTCCTGGACGGCTGTGGTGATGACCTAGCCCAAGATGAACCGACCCTTCTACGACGAGGACTTCGCCCAAGATGAACCGACCTTTTCCACGGGATGTCTTCAGGTATGTTCTTTTTCAGATAGTACTCAATATGTTTAATCCATATTTACTTAATACTAAAATGTGCTGACTCTTATTTATTTTATTTTTTTTGTTAGATGTTGGACCTTGCCAAACTGGTCACATGCCTCAATGGCTGCTACGTCACTCTGCCCAACAGGACATGGTCAACAAGATTTTTTGATTTTTTTTTAAATGGACTTTATACCCCCCTGTCCCCACTGACCCAAAACCACACATGACAAAACACTGTACATGTGATGCATCACCACACTAAAATACAGACACTGCTACTTTCAGCCTGTAATGTTTGACGTTGAAAACTTGTATTTATTGCCTTCTTTATATCAAGTAAAACTTTTGTTCTTAACTTTATGGTTGACTTGTATTTTTTCAGTGATTCTATGATGAGCGTTATTTTGACAAGTTAGTGCTTTGAACATAAAGATGTGGAATTATTTTAAAACGAATTGCACTGATCTGTAGACTTGGCACCTTTTGACACTGCTTCAAGTGTTCGGTTGATCTTAACCAGAAAACTCAAACCCTATATGGATTTGTACAAGGTTTTAAAGGGAATATAATAAATTGGACTCTAAAGCAGGGAATGCTACAGTGGATGGTGATGCTGCTACTTGCCCCCATCTCACAACTTCTTTACTTCTGGCCACTAACACTAAATATGGCTAATGCATAAAGATATGCCACTGAACATTACACTACTTTGCTTTAAAATGCCTTCTTTTAACTACAGATGTATTTTTACTATTTTACTTAATCTGGCTTTTCATTTTATCTTTTAATTCTAGCTACCATTTTACTCTTAAAGGTTTTTATTTTTCTGCTATGGAAAGCACTTTGTAGAGTTGTTTTTATTTGAACAGTGTTGCAGTACCATTAACACCAGCAGCAATATAAGCAGCCACACATGCTATGCTAATATTTCTGACTGTCTCAGCCTCAGGTCGGTGATGTGATGAATCACAGCCAGATAACGCTCCACACATTAGTGCAGGAAAATATTCAGCAGTTAAATAAAACACCAAAGTGTGAGGCACAGATGTACAAGATGTTTCCCAAAGTAAAGTTCAGACTTGGGACAACCGAGCGCTAGACAAAGAAGTCAGTGGCTTGTTGCAAGCTGCAAACACTGGTAACCCAAGATGGAGAGAGGGGCGAGGAGACGATTCTTCCAGTCTCAGCATCCAGTGCATCATGAATTCGACAGGAAGACGAGATGACCGACATTTTGGTTGTGTGATGATGCTTTTGTGGAGAAGGGGGCTGATTTTTTTTTTTCCTAATCAATTCACCAGTGAAGTCGATTCCTTGGACCAGAAAATGTTGAAAAATGTTTATCATTGTTTCTCAAACCTGGAAATGATGTTCTCAAATGTCTTGTTTTGTCCACAAAATGAATTGGTTTTAATGATTTGAGTTATATGGAACAAAGAAATTTTAAAACCAGTACAGCAAGCGGTTCTGAACGGGTTCGAGCTCGAGTGCTCGGGAGTCTCCATGTACCCACGTTGCCATGCGCGCCTCTAGCTCATCTCCCGTTCATTCACCACTTGCGGTACTAGTTATTTTCAGTGCTAATTATATTCAGCGCCGCCCCTGCGCAATGTTAGAGGGTACTTCGTGTTTAAAATGGACGACTTCTGTTGGGTGGAAGGCGTGTCCGTAAACATGTTCAGGGAAGGTCCCTTGACTCACATATCAAGTTTCGTGCAGATCTGACAATGTTAGACTTTACTTCCTGTTTTGGGCTTCTACTTCCTGTGGGGAGGTAATCTTTTACGGACATGTTCAGGATGGGTCTGGGGTCTCACATATCAAGTTTCAGGTGGATACAACAATCCCTGTTAGAGCAGCATCTAAAACTATGTGTAATTCTGTCTGCCGTCACCAGGGGGCGAAATTGAATATTTTTATACAGGCAGCTTCAGGGCTGGACTATCATCAATCCTAGCAAGTTTGGTTCAGATTGGACCAGGATTCACAAAGTTGTAACAGTTTGTTTTTTTAGTATTATCTGCTTCCACCAGGAGGCGCCGTTTTCAAAATGTACCGTTTTCAGCAACATAGTTGTCTTCAGCAACAACCTATTAGATATTGCCTCATCTGTACCTTTTCCTGATGAACTCACATGATGATTGTTCAATTCAATTCAAATGTATTTGTATAGCACCAAATCACAGCATACATTATCTCAAGGCACTGTAGATATAATAGACAACATCAAGGAGAGCAGAGAACCCCAACAGTTCACACAATGAGCAAGCACTAGGCATCAGTGGAGAGGAAAAGAACCAGGCTCAGAAATGTGCAGCCATCTGCCTGGTCCAGGTTTCCCTGACCCAGCTCTAACTATAAGCTTTATCAAAAAGGAAAGTTTTAAAGTAGACATAGAATGCTTGTATCACACATATATGTTAGTTATGGAGGTCTACTTACATATATTAACTTGTTTTCATGATTAAAAACCTCCTAATCGCTGCAAACGAGCCGATCAAAATATCTCCTCACTGACGCTCTCGTCAGCCGCGCTGTTTCAGACCAAACAGTTGCTGTGATTGGCCAGCCAACGAGAGCTTTCCTACTGTACTGTGATTGGCCAGGTACCTGGAAGTGACGTAATAGATAGGCCAGCTCTCAGATACACAGCTCCCCCTCTGGCACGGTGGATGCTCTGCATCTCAGCAGCTACAACGAGACTAGTTCTTCTTCTTCTTCTGCGGTTGAATGTACGCAACCGGATGTGCCCGGACTAGTGCCCGCACCGGGAGGCGCTACGGTGGTGAGGATTTCTGATGACGACATCAAATTAAGGAAGTGCCGATCCGCTTCGCAGAGCCCAGGAAAACAATACAACACTATTTTCTCAGCAGTGGCTGAACTGTTTGTTCTGAAACTTTAGGGTTTCATAAACGAGGTAATGACGCAGATACACACACACAAACGCAGCGTTAATTGGAGCTTCCGGTCTATGTGGGCTTTAAGTCGCCTCCCGAATATTGAGTTCATGAACTAGTTTTCGATGAGACCAATCTTTGAAGCCTATGTCCAAGGTAGCATAAATTTAGAGAATTAAAGGAAAAAGCAGCAAAAAGCATGCTATAGGAAAGTATGAATGAGTCGACTTGAAAATTTGGGATTAGTGTTGTTTGTGTGTTGTGATCACTTTGAATTTATTTTGTGTTAATGCACTTCAGTCTTCTGAGCTCTGAGTGTGTGTGTGTGAAGTGGTTTGAGTTTTTTGTGTGTAATCAATATTATTAGAATTTAATAAAGAGGATATATGTTACTATTTCAGTGTTAAAATACATATATGAGCCTGTATGGGGACGTTATACAATTAAAATGAATGAGCTCCTTTTTGGAGACACAAGAACTTAAAAAGGGAGACTTATTTGATAAATGATAAAATACATAAGCCCCGAATATACAGGACGTTTTCACCTATATATTACAATAAAATCAATGAGCTTTTGAGTTTACTCAAAAGACATTTGTTTGCACAAGCACGGATTAGTGTTAAACAAAGGCTCATAAAAAAAGAAATAATTCTTGAACAATTGTTATGGGTGGTTTCTCAACCTTGAGTACTATTGAAGGGAGGAAGTCAGTGGGGAGAACTCTGCTGACATTTTTCCTGCCAAGGTTAATTCTGTGGGGAATTTACGGGGGAGATAGGGTATAGATATTCCGGCTGTTATCTTTATGATGATAGGTGATGTTGTGCCCAGCATTCCTCTACTACCATCCTGGTTGGTTAACTACTGTTAAATTACACTATACAGCTGTTCGTTTACAACATTCAGACAGGAAATTATTTTCAGAGCTACTACTCTCAAAAGTATGGACCTAAATATTCTCCTGTGTATCAATATACATCTACGTGGAAATCTACCACTTGGCCCTCTATGTCAGGAGAGTATAGAAGGCTAAATAAGCTTATGACGGGTAAGATTCCACCTCAAAACTCAGCAACCTAAGGCAGGCACAGTCACAATTACTCAGCCTCAGCCCTGATGAGCAGCTCTGGCTCACACACACTGTGAGGGGAGTTTGTTTGAAATATGTCAACTGGGGTTTCCCGTGGTTGTGGAGAATATAAAAAGCACAAACATTAAAGGTGACATTGAATGCTTGTATCACACATATATGTTAGTTATGGAGGTCTACTTACATTTATTAACTTGTTTTCATGGTTAAAAACCTCCTAATCGCTGCAAACGTGACGATCAAAATATCTCCTCACTGACGCTCTCGTCAGCTGCGCTGTTTAAGACCAAATCACACCCCCAGAATGTGGAAGGTGTTGTGATTGGCCAGCCAACGAGAGCTTTCCCACTGTCCTGTGATTGGCCAGGTACCTGGAAGTGACGTAATAGATAGGCCAGCTCTCAGATACACAGCTCCCCCTCTGGCACGGTGGATGCTCTGCATCTCAGCAGCTACAACGAGAGTAGTTCTTCTTCTTCTGCGGTTGAATGTACGCAACCAGATGTGCCCGGACTAGTGCCCGCACCGGGAGGCGCTACGGTGGTGAGAGGAGTGGTGAGGATTTCTGATGACAACATCAAATTAAGGAAGTGCCGATCCGCTTGGCAGAGCCCAGGAAAACAATAAAACCCTATTTTCTCAGCAGTGGCTGAACTGTTTGTTCTGAAACTTTAGGGATTCATAAACGAGGTAATGACGCAGATACACACACAAACGCAGCGTTAATTGGAGCTTCCGGTCTATGTCGCCTTTAAGGAGAAAGAGTGAAGTATCTTCTGTAAACAGAGGACTGACACCTAAATTAATGTTTAAACATATGCATAAAGACACTCTTAATAACTTAAGATGTTACTGTGGCTACTTGTGCAGTAGGGAAGTGTTAGGGATGGGTGTTGGGGACTACTGAGTGCAACACAGTTTGAGGCCAGCTGATATGATATTGGCAGCTGGCTCTTCCCTCATAGATGTATTTGTGGCATGATTAAATCATGCCAAAAGGGGGAATTATTAGATATAGCCTCATCTGTACCTTTTCCTGATGAACTCACATGATGATTGTTGTTTTTATCTAAATGCTGACACAGTTCCTTTTCTTAACTTGTTAGTTGCATACTTCTGATTTAATCTTAAATAATATTGATTACAACTGTTAGAATGACAATAGGAGGAGGTCATGCACATTGTATACATTTCTGTGACAAAAAAGTAATAGTTTAGTATGTCGTCCAAAATGTGACAAAAAAGTCATACTTTTGTATGTGGTCCAAAATGTGACAAAAAAGTAATACTTTTGTATGTGGTCCAAAATGTGACAAAAAAGTAATAGTTTAGTATGTCGTCCAAAATGTGACAAAAAAGTCATACTTTTGTATATCGTCAAAAATGTGACAAAAAAGTCATACTTTAGTATGTCGTTTAAAATGTGACAAAAAAAGTCATAGGTTAATATGTCGTCAAAAATGTGACAAAAAAGTCATACTTTAGTGTGTCGTCAAAAATGTGACAAAAAAGTAATAGTTTAGTATGTCGTCCAAAATGTGGCAAAAAAAAATCATAGTTTAATATGTCGTCCAAAATGTGACAAAAAAGTCATAGTTTAATACGTTGTTTAAAATTTGAAAAAAAGGTCATAGTTTAGTATGTCGTCCAAAATGTGACAAAAAAGTCATAGGTTAGTATGTCTTCCAAAATGTGAAAAAAAAGTCATACTTTAGTATGTCGTCAAAAATGTGACAAAAAAGTAATAGTTTAGTATGTCGTCCAAAATGTGGCAAAAAAAAATCATAGTTTAATATGTCGTCCAAAATGTGACAAAAAAGTCATAGTTTAATACGTTGTTTAAAATTTGAAAAAAAGGTCATAGTTTAGTATGTCGTCCAAAATGTGACAAAAAAGTCATAGGTTAGTATGTCATCCAAAATGTGAAAAAAAAGTCATACTTTAGTATGTCGTTTAAAATGTGACAAAAAAGTCATAGGTTAGTATGTCTTCCAAAATGTGAAAAAAAAGTCATACTTTAGTATGTCGTTTAAAATGTGACAAAAAAGTCATAGGTTAGTATGTCATCCAAAATGTGAAAAAAAAGTCATAAGTTAATATGTGTTATGTTTTTGGACTGTGGGAGGAAGCCGGAGAGAACCCACACACACGGGGAGAACATGCAAACTCCATGCAGAAAGGCCCTTGTTCCAACCGGGGCTCGAACCCAGGTCTTCTCGCTGCAAGGCGAGAGTGCTAACCACTATATCACCGTGTGGCCCAGTCATAGGTTGTATGTCATCCAAAATGTGACGATAAAGTCATAGGTTAGTATGTCGTCCAATATGTGAAAAAAAGTCATAGGTTAGTATGTCATCCAAAATGTGACAAAAAAGTCATAGGTTAGTATGTCGTCCAATATGTGAAAAAAAGTCATAGGTTAGTATGTCATCCAAAATGTGACAAAAAAGTCATAGGTTAGTATGTCATCCAAAATGTGACAAAAAAGTCATAGGTTAGTATGTCGTCCAATATGTGAAAAAAAGTCATACTTTAGTATGTCGTCCAATATGTGAAAAAAAGTCATAGGTTAGTTTGTCATCCAAAATGTGACAAAAAAGTCATAGGTTAGTATGTCATCCAAAATGTGAAAAAAAGTCATATTTTAGTATGTCGTCAAAAATGTGACAAAAAAGTCGTACTTTTGCATATTGTCCAAAATGTGACAAAAAAGTCAGAGTTTAGTATGTCGTCAAAAATGTGACAGAAAAGTCATAGGTTAGTATTTCATCCAAAATGTGACAAAAAAGTCATAGGTCAGTATGTCGTCAAAAATATGAAAAAAAGTCATACTTTAGTATGACATACAAAATATGACAAACAAAATATGACAAAAAAGTCATAGGTTAGTATGTCATCCAAATGTGAAAAAAAGTCATACTTTAGTATGTCCTCAAAAATGTGACAAAAAAGTCATACTTTAGTATGTCGTCAAAAATGTGACAAAAAAGTCATACTTTAGTATGTCGTCAAAAATGTGACAAAAAAGTCATAGTTTATTATGTCGTCCAAAATGTGACAAAAAAGTTATAGTTTATTATGTCGTCCAAAATGTGACAAAAGAGTCATAGTTTATTATGTCGTCCAAAATGTGACAAAAAAGTCATAGTTTATTATGTCGTCGAAAATGTGACAAAAGAGTCATAGTTTATTATGTCGTCCAAAATGTGACAAAAGAGTCATAGTTTATTATGTCGTCCAAAATGTGACAAAAAAGTCATAGTTTATTATGTCGTCCAAAATGTGACAAAAGAGTCATAGGTTTGGTATGTTGTCAAAAATGTGACATAAAGTCATACTTTTGTATGTCTTCATCATAGGTTAGTATGTTGTCCGAAATGTGACAAAAAAGTCATAGGTTAGTATGTCATCCAAAATGTGAAAAAAAGTTATACTTTAGTATGACGTACAAAATATGACAAAAAAGTCATAGGTTAGTATGATGTACAAAATATGACAAATAAAGTCATAGGTTAGTATGAAGTACAAAATATGACAAAATAGTCATAGGTTAGTATGTCATCCAAATGTGAAAAAAAGTCATACTTTAGTATGTCGTCAAAAATGTGACAAAAAAGTCATACTTTTGTATGTCATCTAATATGTGAAAAAAAGTCATACTTTAGTATGTCATCCAAAATATGACAAAAAAGTCATAGGTTAGTATGTCATCCAAAATGTGACAAAAAAGTCATAGGTTAGTATGTCATCTAATATGTGAAAAAAAGTCATAGGTTAGTATGTCATCCAAAATGTGAAAAAAAGTCATACCCAGAGCCGGCCCTGGGCATAGGCAGTATAGGCAAATGCTAGGGGCGCCGTCATCCGCAGAGGGCGCCGAAAACGGAGGAAAAAAAAAAAAAAAAAATTATTATTTTTTTTAAATTATAAATACTACTTTTTTTTTTTTACCAGTGCCATTATTACTATTATTTCGAAATATTATATAAGCCCACAGCGACATAAAGTCATAGCAAAGATTATTAAATAATGCATCGTAGTTACCGTTGTTGGAGCAGAGTGTTAGCTTGCTAGCTTACTTCGGACGATAGCAACATTGTTTAATAATCAATAAATAGCTGAGTCGACGTGTGTTAATGTTACTCCACCTTAAATTCATCAGGGACGTTTGGAAACTTAACATTAGGCCTGTTCAGGTGTTATTTTACAGGTGTCTTTCCTGCTTGTATGTCAGTTAAAATGCTTTAAGTTGTCCTTCCCCTTTGTAATAGGGTGGTTGTAAGCCTTTGGTTTTATGTGTCACAGTTTATGTTTGTTAAAGTTTACATCAGTGTTAAAGTGCAGTTAAAGTGTATTACTGTTAATATTTCATACCTTAGCTTTCCCAAATCATTCATAGGCTATACATATATATTCATTTCACTGCACTTTACTGGTTTTTGCACTCTGGTTAGACTGAATTGCATTGCAATGACAATAAAGTTGAATGAATCTCATCACATTTTCATTATTAGTCTATATTAGTCTCATGTATAGCACACCAAGCATCTGTTTTTTTATTAAAATGTAACATGCAGTCGTCACATATACTTCTCTTCTCTCTTCAGTGACACAGCATCAGGTGCTCCTGTCCTTTTTAATTTATCACTTGTTTCTTTCTTTAGTTTTTATTTGGTGTGATATTTTTTACTCAAAGAAATAAAATCTTGAATACACACATGCAGTTTCTGTGTGATTGTATGAAAGTTGATTGTGAAATTGACTGCTGCGATGCAAGGGGGCGCCAGCTAAAATCTTGCCTAGGGCACCAAATTACTCAGGGCCGGCACTGGTCATACCTTAGTATGTCATCCAAAATGTGAAAAAAAGTTATACTTTAGTATAGAGTACAAAATATGACAAAAAAGTCATAGGTTAGTATGACGTACAAAATATGACAAAAAAGTCATAGGTTAGTATGTCGTCCAATATGTGAAAAAAAGTCATAGGTTAGTATGTCGTCCAATATGTGAAAAAAAGTCATAGGTTAGTATGTCATCCAAAATGTGACAAAAAAGTCATAGGTTAGTATGTCGTCCAATATGTGAAAAAAAGTCATAGGTTAGTATGTCATCCAAAATGTGACAAAAAAGTCATAGGTTAGTATGTCATCCAAAATGTGACAAAAAAGTCATAGGTTAGTATGTCGTCCAATATGTGAAAAAAAGTCATACTTTAGTATGTCGTCCAATATGTGAAAAAAAGTCATAGGTTAGTTTGTCATCCAAAATGTGACAAAAAAGTCATAGGTTAGTATGTCATCCAAAATGTGAAAAAAAGTCATATTTTAGTATGTCGTCAAAAATGTGACAAAAAAGTCGTACTTTTGCATATTGTCCAAAATGTGACAAAAAAGTCAGAGTTTAGTATGTCGTCAAAAATGTGACAGAAAAGTCATAGGTTAGTATTTCATCCAAAATGTGACAAAAAAGTCATAGGTCAGTATGTCGTCAAAAATATGAAAAAAAGTCATACTTTAGTATGACATACAAAATATGACAAACAAAATATGACAAAAAAGTCATAGGTTAGTATGTCATCCAAATGTGAAAAAAAGTCATACTTTAGTATGTCCTCAAAAATGTGACAAAAAAGTCATACTTTAGTATGTCGTCAAAAATGTGACAAAAAAGTCATACTTTAGTATGTCGTCAAAAACATGACAACAAAAAGTCATACTTTTGTTTGTCGTCCAAAATGTGACAAAAAGTCATACCTTAGTATGTCGTCCAAAATGTGACAAAAAAGTCATACTTTAGTATGTCGTCAAAAACATGACAACAAAAAGTCATACTTTTGTTTGTCGTCCAAAATGTGACAAAAAGTCATAGTTTAGTACGTTGTCCATAATTTGACAAAAAAGTCATACTTTAGTATGTTGTCCAAAATGTGACAAAAATAATAATAATAATAATACATCGTATTTTTATAGCGCTTTTCTTAACACTCAAAGACGCTGTACAAACACAAAACGACTAAACAAAAACAAAAACAAAGGACAGGACTGGGATAAAACAATGGGAAATAGAGAGTTAAGTGTATGCAGTTTTGAACAGGTGGGTTTTGAGTAATGATTTGAATGTCTGTAGTGAGTCTGAGTTCCTGATGAGTTGTGGGAGTGAGTTCCAGAGAGTGGGGGCGGCTGCAGCAAAGGCTCGGTCCCCCAGGGTTCGGCGCTTTGTCCTGAGGGGAGTGAGGAGGTTGGAGTCAGCGGATCTGAGGCGGCGGGTGGGACAGTGTAGGTGGAGGAGGTCAGTGAGATATGAGGGAGCCAGGTTATGGAGGGATTTGTAAGTGATGAGAAGAACCTCATCTTCTCATCTTCTATGAAAAAAGTCATACTTTAGTACTTTAGTAATGAAAAACAAATAACTTTCTGACAATGACGAAGAAAAAAGCCTTGTAATTCAATTTTAATGTTTGTATTTTAAAACGAAAATGCGCCAAACCACTCAAATCTGTCAAACCTGTCAAGCTGTCATTGGCTCACAGCACATTGAAACACTACGAGCCAATGAAACGCACTGACAGACCATGAGCCAATGAAACGCTTTGAAACATTTGAAGCAATGAAGCACTAAGTGTTTCGGTCATGTGACACCGGTGTTTTGATACAAGCTCCGACACAGCGTTTTGAACCCCTCGGCTTCAGGAAGAGCGACACAAGCTCCAAAGCCTCGGTATCATTCATTTACCTATCACTAATAATTGTTTGTCTTTACTGATCTGATCCAGTCGCCTCTGTATGCAGTAGTTCTCTGTATGAACACTAGAGGGAGGTATTTGACTGCAAATAACTGCTTAAGCTAAACACTCACTTAGAGGCAGGTTCATCTCTCCAGATGAATCTTTAATTTGATTTATGGAAAATTGCACTGACAACAAAAACAGTCACACACACAGGTCTCCCCCTCTCTCCCTCTCTCTCTCTCTCTCTCTCTCTCCCTCCCTCCCTCTCGCTCCCTCCTCCATGTCATTGTTTACTATTGTGGGCTGTTGACCACAGCCTCACCTGCAGCTAATTTCCCTGTGGTCACTGAGCTTCCTGTCCCTATTTGACTGGATGTGAATGCACCATCAACCTCTAAAAGCCCACAAACTCTCACCCAGAGAAACATCCTGTCTGCTTTACACTCACTGACTCACTGATGCTGAGGTTGTCTTGTTGACAATAAATTGTGTCACCTTGAACACACACATACACACACACGCACACACTCAACACACACACACGGGCATCTGGCATGAAGCCTAACCTTCCCAAGTATTGTGCGACTGTGTTGATGAGAGGCTGGACGCTGTCACAGTGGGCCAGAGGGCAATGCTGCCCCATGATTTGGGTTAGAGCTGAGCTAATTTTGTAACCAAACTCCTCCTTCCTCATCATCTGTCACCTCCTCCCCCTTCTTGTGCCACTCACTCAATACCGGCGTCTACCCTCTCAACCTCTGTACCCCGCCAACAAGCCCTTCATGCTTTCTATGAGCCGCTGCTCCCCTTCCTCCTCCCTCCTTCATTTGAATCCCACAGTGAGGCCTCTTTGTGCTGCACTGGCTGCTGCTGCTGCTGCTGCTGCTGCTGCAGAGTAAATGGACAAGCAAATGAGTTTTGTGTTAGGATTCACCTGCTCCGATGCCCTCATGTGTACACAGGAACACAAACACAAACGTGTTTCTCTCAGTCGAACCTCTCTCCCTACACGTGTGTCCATGATCTTTGAAAACACGGATGCTGGATATTTGTGTTTTTCTGTAATTCTCTACTTTCACGTTTCACTGTGAATGTAAAAAGTTTTTTTTTTCTTGCCCCAAGAAACTCTTAAATATTTAGTTAAAACTTTGTCATATTTTCACCGTATGAAGTTGTTATGGATACTTTAGTGGGAAATAAGACACTAATGGACACATAGAGACATTAAAAGCCTTCAATCTGTCGTGTGTAACTTTTCACAATCAACAAATCTCCATTACATTCAAACATTGCCATAATGTTTTCACACAGTGCTGATTCAGCCTGTCATCTCCACACGACTCTCAGTATAACTGTGTGTGGGTTTTGTGTGTCTGTGGTGACACAGAGTGAAAGAGAGACCAAAGGGAACTGTAGGTTAAGGAATAATCCCCAGTTCTCTGAAACAAACGGTGAAAGAGAACATTTGGAACAGAGACCTAGAGTTCATCATCTCCTTTAATTCGAGAACAAAATGAAAGGTTTTCAAAGAATCTAACTGTACAGGTGTGTCTGCTGTCAGTGTGTGTGTCTGTAGAAAAAAGAGACAGGAGAATCAAACACTCTACACATGCTGATATATAACATGAAATATGTTTGAATTAAATCATTGATTTGAAAACAAATAACATACAGGCACTGATTAGTGTTAAAAAAAAAAGGAAACTGCCGTGGATCAGAAGACCTCAGGTGAGGAGGTCGTCTCTACTACTCCGTCATTAGAAGCGATCGAGTTCATGAAGTTCAGGAATGTGGATACAAACGTCCTCAAACGTACTCAAACGTCCCCCGAATGTGATTTCTGTGGTTCTTGGATCTAAGGACTAATTGTTCAGAGCTGCTGAGCACGACCTGGACGTTACTACCAGGTCTGAACGGGGTCTTAGTCTCCACAGAGGTTTATCTCAGTGAATGTGAACTCCTCCACTACATTCACCTATAACATGACACGTGGAGCTGGTAGAGTCTACAGCTATAAAGCTTTGAGCTGCTGCTGCTGCTGCTGCTGCTGCTGCTGGAAACATTGAGCGTCAGTGTGAACCGACACTGTATGACGCCATGAAACCAAAAAGAAGCAGCAAAATATGTGAAACAGAGCTGAAGAGAAGCTCAAGACTTTGTCAGACCTGCTTCACATCACACATTTACATAAAGCTATTGATAAGTGCAGCTTTAAGCTTCCAAAATAAAATAGATAAAAACACAATCATATAAGACAACAGGAAAATCACACTTCATTTTAGACAGCTGTACCACTTTTGTGTAAGTTAAAGGAATATATAATTAAATGTCCTCCAGAGTTATATTAATATTTGTGCCCTTATGTAAATATTAATAAATATACTGGATGACACCACTGTCTGAATGTTTATACAGATAACACAAATACCATTTAATAATAAGTAACTTATAGAGTTAAGTCAAGTCTTCAACATAATAAGGCCAATGTAAAACTACTCAGTTAGTTAAGGTACAGTTCAGATAAAACAAGACTTATAATAAAAAAAAACAGAAAAGAGAACACATTTTCATAACTACAGTAATTATTTCCTATTGTTTGCAGAGATTGTGTTGAACTAATCATATCAATATTTCTTAAAATGTCCATTCCTTTTAGCAGCAGAGGAGTCTTATTCCATACTGCCTTAGGTTAAGGTGGAGATATGCCCCAAAGGTGATGAGTGTACCTCCTCCCCGCTCACGTGACCTTTTCTCTGTGTCTCCGTTAAGGTGGTCTGACTTTTGGGCAAAGGTCAACGAGTAGCAGCTTTTAAAATGAGGCACATCTGCCTCATTTGACTAAATTTTTTACACATTTTAGAGGAACATTCCACACAAACATTCCAACGCTCAAAACCATGATAATGTAAAAGCCTGTTTTTTAAAACGTAAATAAAAGTATTCATGAGTGATTTAGAGCTGTGTGACACCAGTGAACCGCCACCTGATCTGCTCCAACACCCAACACTCCACACCTGTGACTGTAACCTTACTGTGGAATCTGTGGCAATAAAAGCCTGCAAAGTTGTTGTTGTTTTTTTTTACCACTGTCTCACCTGGCCTTCCTTCTCCTGCCTCACCCGGGTTCACCCCCCCCCCCCCCCTTCTCTCCCCCCTCCTCCCTCCCTCTTCCCCAGCCCCTGAACTGTGGCCACTCTGTAAGAGAACCCGTCCGCAGCAGATGTGTGACGGTCGACACTGTGAACAGCTGTCAGCTCTTATATCAGCTCATGTTAAGCCCAGACCTCACGCTCAAACCTGTTTGTCCTCCTAACAACTATCACCAACAGCTGCAGCGCAAGCGTTAGGCCTGAATTCCTGTCCGTGAAAAGCAAAGTCGACATTTCTTTTTTCTTTTACACAAGACCAATTATACATCACACACGTGACTTCTTATTCTTTAATAATCAACATCCACAATATTTGAGGCCCTACACGTGTTTGTCTCTTTTCTCTTCTTCACCCTGATAAAGCCTCAAAAACTTAAATTGACACTTAACTTAACTTAAAGGGTTTTTGAAGTGATTTCTGTGATTTTTTTTCTAATAAAAATCTATGTCTGCTTGAGTCTAAGTTGTCATATTCACAGCTTTATCTCGCCGTTTCACAGCCTTTTTTCAGCTGAAAGTTGAACTCTGCAGATCATTTATTCCCCCCTGCACCAAAGTCCATAGAGAAAAGCGGACACAGGAGCTGCTTGTCTAATGGGAAAATCTGAACGAACAATTTGAAACATCAACATCACTAAACAACACAAGTGAACTTTCTGGCAGGGGCAGCACTCGCTCAACAACTCCTGTGTAATGTAATGTAAAATTAATGATTTTCTCTATGGAGATTGGTGCGCACTTTCCAGTCAAAAAAAGGGGGTTCAATGGCAAGAAATGCGTTTGTGGTCAATGTTACTAAACTGCATTCTGTGGATGATTATAATCCAGAAAGCATCCCAGCAGAATTGAAGTGGATTAGAGGTGTAGGTGAATCCTTCTCTATGGGAATTTCAAAGATTGTTTGACCTCCTGTTTTCGTTGCAACACTTTTATCTTTAGACTTGTTCAGGTGAGACGTCACATGTTCCAGTTTGTTTCAAACATAGCCCTGGCGTTGGCCTCACCTCTATGTAACCTCATTGTGTCTTTCTGGCATCAAAACCCTGCACAGAATCTGGCTTCTTTCCAAGGCCTTTCTGCTCATCTCTGGCAACCCCACTCTTAGGCTGTCACTCCTGGAGCCTCCCTGTCCTCACTCATGGTCTGGCCTTTTTACCGTGGCTCAAAACCCCAGCTCCAACCCTTGCTCCCACCTCGGCCTGTAAAACCCAGCTTCAGACTGGACTCCAAACCCCAGGTCCTCGCGTCTTGTCCTCAGATTTTTACCTTCCCATCAAATCAGCTGCCATCACCTTCCCCGCCGTCCAGCCCAGCATGAGAAGTCCAGCAGCTGTTGGTCAATGGGCAGCCGGAGCCAATGCCTGCCTGCCCCCCCCCCGCCCCATGACCTCCTACTCTTACACACACACACAGATGCACACACTCACTCCCCAGGGAGGCAACAGATGGGGGTCAACCAGAGGAAAAGGGGTGTGGTGAGGTACAGAGGTCTGGGTTAGGTAAGTGTGTGTGTGTGTGTGTGTGTGTGTGTGTTATGTCCCTGGCCTAGGGAAACCACAGGTGTGATTGTGTGTGTGTGTGTGTGTCTGTGTGTAGTACTTAACGTTTGTCATACAACTTATTCAACAATTAGATAGTTCCACACATGGTGTTTGTGTGTGTGTGTGTGTGTGTGTGTGTGAGTGGGAGTGTGTGTGTGTGTGTATGTGCGTGTGTGATGTGGTGTGTGTTTGCAGGGCTGTGGCTGGACATTTGCTGGCTGTGTGTCTCCACTATGGACAGGTGTTGGTGTCAGCAGTGTCCATACTCATTTTGGCAGCTGCTGCCACCCCTCTTCTCTCATGTCTCCCTCCCTCACCCTCAACAGATGCAGCCACACCACAACCACCACCAGCAGCAGCAGCAGCAGCAGCAGCGGCAGCAGCAGCAGCAGCACCTCTCAGCTTTTTATGGGCCCAGCCTGTTTTGACTTTAAATATTTGCCCAGGAGGCGCTTGTTCTGTTTAGGTAAGGAGGGGTTGAGGAAGGATGTGCATGCTCGCCATCCCACGTGCACACACACACACACACACACACACACGTCATAATTTTCTCTATGTATGAATATGTAAACCTGTGTGCCCCTCCCCCTTTTTTTGCTGTGTTTACACACACCTGGGCAGTGATTAAGAGGTGGTTTGTCATGTTTTCCTTTTTTTCTTTTTTCACCAGAAAAAAGCCTGTCAGCAAACAAGCAGCTAACACAGAGAAAGTCAACAGTTCGCCAACATATGTGTCGAGAAGACAAATTAAAATAAACCAAAACAACCAGCATTTTTTAAAATGAAATCACATGTTTACTACATGTTTGCTATTTAAAAACAATGACAATGAATAATCATTAACAGTTTAAGTGTATTTTTAAGAGTTACTTTTAGTGTAGTAACTAGAAAAATACAACATATATATAAATATTATCAATCATACAGTATATAACCCTTAACTATATAATAATTCCATATAATGTGTAATCATAATAGTTTTTGGCAACGTGTCCATGTAGTTCAGTCTAATTTCTTTGGCTGCAGCAGCTGAAGCAAAACAATGTTTATTAGCTGCTCTGTGCCAAACAAAAAACAAGGTTAGAGACTAGCTGGTGAACATTAAGCAGCTGAAGAGTCTAATATGTAAACCCCAGGAGTTGGTGGAGAGTAGAATTGAGTTAAAGTTGCTCTTTTATTCATTGTCCAGCTGTAGGAACGTGGCTATTTTTCTGCTTGATTATGAAATAGGTTACTGAATAATTACTATTTTTATGCCAGTTTCCATAAGTTGACCTATGCTACAACTACCTATATAAGCTACAGCAAGATAATGTCCATCCATCCTTTCAATGGAGAGAGTCAGAGTCACCTGAGAAAACCTTTGCAGACACAGGGAGAGCATGCAAACTTTGGATCGACATGATGGTAATTCTCTGTCATGCCATACTACAACGTTATATAAACGGTACAGTGTGTAGGATTTAGCAACATCTACCAGTGAACTTCCATGTTGTAGCTGGTTATCTTTCACTTCACCCTTCACCCGTTGTCATTCAAACTCAGCAGCAGTGTTTAGCTTGTGCATTAAAAACATGGTGGCTCATTCTGTTGTAATGAAAACAACAATTATTTCCATAAAAGTTATTTTTACACACACACACACACACACACACACACACACACACACACACACACACACACACACACACACACACACACACACACACACACACACACACCAAGTAGTGATAGTGAATTTGACCTTTGATCTTTCTTTACACAGTAGTGAACACACACAAGCCGTGCCCAGGGAGCAGCCTTTGACCTGTCCTGGGATTTGAACCATCTTGTCTCCAGTTACAAGCTTAATTCCTTTCCTCTTGGCCATGGGCTGCCAATTTAGATGATTCTTGTAAAACACAAACGTATGATATTCAATTTAATCTTACACAATGGACCTTTAACTTGTTCGTGCGTTTGAATCTTTTCCGCTTCCTGTCAGTGTGAATTTATGGTTCTTTTTGTGTCTGCTCGCGAGTCTGTGGCATGTTTTTCCTCTTAAGTTTGAAGCGACTGCACAGCAGAGGTGCGGCAGAAGAGGGGATTCAATTAATAGCGACACCTGTACGCCTGGTTTTCAAGCTTTATACGGAAACAAGAGCAGAAACACCAACAGTCTTTAACTATGCATGAACAAACGCTAATCTCAAGGTGACGTGCTGTGAAGTGTCGTTGTTGCTTCTCTCAAAAGTCTCCAGTGAGCGACTGAAGCTTCTGCTTATGATCCATCAGAGAGAGAGAGGGAGATGGAGAGAGAGAAGTTAGAGAGGAATGTGAATATAAAAGAAACGATATGCAGTTGGGGCTTGGAGTGGGAAACATAATTAGAACAGCAGTGAAGGATTCTGCTGCTGATCCCAGAGAAAAAAAACACCTCCACCAGCTGGGTTCAAAGTCCAGGAGGGAGGAGGGACAAGGAGGAGAGGACCACAGGAAAGGAACGATTTTGGGGATCGAGCAGAAGAGTGGTGGAGCACACCTTGTTCTACCATCTGGGCCGACTCCCCCACCAAAAAACACACATTTCTCCTTCCCCTTTCTCCTCCTTCTCCTCCCCCCCCCCTCAGCTCATTAGGATGGAGGATTAAGGTGGTGGCAATTACAAGACGCAGCCGCCAGGAGCATACCTGGCAATACATTTAACTGTCCAGGGGAGGGAAACAGGAGGGAGGGAGAGAGAGAGAGAGAGAGAGAGAGGGAGGCGGATCGAGAGGGAGGCAGCAAAGGAGAAGTAATAAATGAGATGGGCAGTGAGAGTGAGCTAATGATTTTTTTTTTTCTTTAAAAAAAGCAGAGACACATGCATGATACAGGATTGTTGTGATAACAGCAAAGGGAACTTTCTTCATCGCCAGCTCGGCCGACACATCTTCAAAAAAAATGGCAGAGTGAGCAAGTGAGTGCCAAACAGATGCTGGTACAATTGCTCCCCCTCACACACACACACACACACACACACACACACACACACACTCCCATCACACACACACACATACACAGCCAGTCGGAGGGGAGGGGGGGGGCTGCATCTATGGATGGCGCCCATATGGCCGCAGCTGATGGGGGTGATTGTCGGTATTGTTCACTTTGTCAGCGATCCTAGGGATGTGGGAGAGAACTAATGATAATGCAGAGTGCAGATGTGCTCTGGAGCAGCCCAGTCGTTAAGCAGCAACAGCTTGTGTTTTTTCCTTTTTTTTTTTTGAGCGTGTGTATGTATGTGTGTGTGTGTGTGTGTGTGTCTGTGTGTGTGTTCAAGAGAGAGAGAGAGAGAGAGAGAGTTACAACCACAGCTGCTTGCCAGCCTGTCCCCCTTCTTGAGAAGACCTTCTGGAAGACCTACGATACAGTACACACACACACACACAGATAACACATGAATCCACATTTCAAAAAATCTGGAACTGCACATTTATTCTTCCAAACTGATTTCTACAATGTCCAAAGCTCAAACTTTAGGTGTGAAGCCCAACGGAGGATGTTATAACGGCTACATTTTCCGACTTTCAAACCGCATGGTGGCCTTTAAACATTTACCCTTTCTAACATGTGCACTAAATGCTGTCTGCTCTGAGTTTAGACATGCCTCAATCATTTGCATTGATCCCAATTGACCTCATCCAGTGCGTCGCTCTGAGTCACTGAGTGGTCTGGAGCAAAGGTGATGCGGTGGAGACAAAAGATAAGAAGGACCCGCACTGTGGGCATCCTGTCTGAAACACCTGTCTGTCCCAGTCCGGGCCTTTGCATGCATTGGCTTTCTCCAGTTTCCTCCCATATGTGCAGAGGTTAATTGAACACTCTAAATTGCCCATAGTGTGAGCATGAATGGTTGTTCTTCTCTATGTTGGCCCTGCGGTTGACGGGCGATCTGTCCAGGGTGTTCCTCGCCTCTCATCCTATGTCAGCTGGCATTGACACTAGCAGCCCTGCGACCCTCATGTGGAGGATAAAGCGGTGGACAATGTATGAATGAATAGGTAAATATGTCTAACCCGAATAACATTAATTCACAAACATCTGGAAAATACTCCCACAATCCTATCAGATGGAACCCTCCTCGTTTCCCTTGGAAGTTGTTTGAAGCTCTTCTATATGCACAACTTGGGAGGTGAAGAGTCCACAGGAGTCCATCTGCCTACCTTGATGTTGTCTACATTGTCCACATGTGACTGAATGTTAATATCAGGTGGAGATATCTGATCAGGTAGAGATCATTCTTCTTAGAGGCAGAATATAAAAGGTCATTAAAGTGACAGCTTGACAGCTTCAAACATGGGACCAATGAAAGCTTTTTAAAGACCGGTCCATTAGACAAGTTTGAACTCTAATAAACTCTGGGTCCACCATGTGTGGAACTCTGGATGAACCCTAATAAAATGTTGAAAGTGATGGAATCAGACCTGATGAGACTGTTGCCGTCACTTTCGTGGTGAAGGGTCTAGAGTTCAGTCAGATGTGTGTCTGAGATGAGCTTTTTTGTCAGTGTCATAATTAAATCATCATAAAATTAATCGAAGCTTTCGCGTCTCTGGTGTCAGAAAAGTCGTCCATCGGTTCCCTGAGTTTAAGTATCACAACTGATAGTGGAAGTTATGAAGTTATTGTGTGGCCCTTCTCAACCTCTTTGACTCGAAACAACACAGTTTTCAAATCCACTCACCATTCACATATGTTCCACCAAATAAGTGTAATATTTAGCCTCACAGCGGCATAACAGTAAGTGTTCGATGATTACCAAGGTCTGGAACTGAAGTGAATAAAAAAAACTCCACAAAAGTCACTCTGGATATTCTCTACCTCTTTCTAAATAATGTCAGAGTGATTTCATGTGATAACGTAGCAGGAGAAACAGTGGAAGCATGGGCAAGTGTCCTGCTTCCTGCTGAATCCAGGCTCCACCTTCTCGTCTTTTTGTACACGTGTCTCACTCAGACCATGTACGGCTGCGTTCGTCATCCGTGAAAGGCAAACTCCAGACAATGTCCCGACCCATACCTGCAGATCATGTCTGACAAATGACTTAAAACCATAAACATCTCCACCATAATGTCAGGACGAGGTTTATTTTATTCCACTCTAGTAGTAAGCACTTTATGGTGGTTACAAAACAAACCAGAAGTTCACGTTCTTCACCAGCAACCAGGCTCTTACTGGACGATACAAGCTGCCATTCACACTGGTGGTCACTCATGTGCTTCATCGTCCTATTCAAGAAGATTTGAAAATGTTTCACTCACGTTAAAGTCAATATAAGAGGAAATGGAAGGACTAAAAAAGGCAAACTCCAGAGAATGTCCACACTCAAATGTCTGGACATTAAAGACATAAAGAGATCATGTCTACATTACCTGGACATCATGTCTAAAAGATTGAATGACCAACTGTCGCAGCAGTCCATTCAACACTTGTTCATATATATTTCATTCTACTAGTAAGTACTTCATTGTCTCCGTTGGGGAAACAAATTTTCAGTCAATAAAAGTCACGTCAAGTCACTGGAGTGACAACACCAGCAGGACGTCTGAAAGCAAATGGAGGCCTGAGCAGCTGACACCGAGTCACAAAAGACTGTGTATAAAAATAGACTTCTGGTTTGAAAAGTGGAGCCTAAGAAGGAGGAAGGAAGTAGCGGTGGGCCAACAGGGGGCGACTAGTCAAATCGCTGGGGATTCATTTTACAACTGGAAAACTACGATTCATTCTTATAAAGAGACACAGAAAAGAGAAATGTCAGTTATCACACTCAACTCGATGAAGACTCATTGGCTCTTTTGGCCTCTCCTCACCTCTCCTCTCCTCTTTCCCCTTCGTCTTCCCCACCATGCAGATGGTCCCGAGCTGCCTTCAGTAATCCAATGCACAGCCATGCCAGCACACCCCGGGCTACACCCTGATGCTACACTACTCACACATACATATATAGATACAGTGCCAGTTCCCTAGGCAGGACCCCTGTCTCTCTGGCCCAGATTGGATCACTTTGGTTCAGCATGGAGCAGGAACACTGGGCCTTAGGGCTCGACATGAGCCCACAGGCTCCTCAGTTGGCCCTAAGTAGCTGTGTGGCTACAATGGAAAATCGCTGCAGGCCTCAGTTGTTTTCATATTTCGATGGTGACTATTAGTATTATTACACAAGCTGGAGTGGGCAGATGTTTTCATTTCCATCACCGTAAGCCTGGTCATTCATGTCGAGACACGTGAGAGGTGAGAGGCGGAAGGAAAGAGAGGAGAAGGTAGAGAAAGAGAGACAGAGCGAGGGAGAACCTGGATGGAGGACGATGGAGCCAAGATATGGAGAGATGGGGGCAGATAGAAAGACAGGAGGGATGGAAAGGAAGGATGGGAACGCAGAGGGAGGGATGGATAGAGTGTGGCGTATGGGGGAGGGATGGAAGAATGGATGGAAGGAGGAATGTGACAGATGGGTCGTGCCTGGCCAGAGCTGCTGGGGGGGAGCGAAGAGGTTGGCATCACAGGGTGAGAGAACACACACACACGCGCGCACGCACAGACACACACACACATGCACCAGCTCCTTCTCTCATGCACATTCTCATGTGTTCAATGTCTCTCCTTGTATCAAGGAAACGTCGACCTCGCGATAAAGAGACAAACAAGTGACGCAGCAGCCATGTGTCCGCGTACTATTTACATAAATGTGTTTTTTATTTGCTCATTCAGTCAATTTGTTTTATCTGAGACAACAGATTCACATGTTGAATCAATCTCGTTCATTCATTCATTCATTCATTCATTCATATCAGAATTTACCAAAGTTTTCCGCAGAAATCAGGATCATCTTTGGGATTAACTTCACCAACGTAACCTGACTTCACACGGCGGCTCAGTGGTAGAGTGAGTCGTCCTTCTACTTGAAGGTTGTGGGTCCGATTCCTGGCTCTGCTCGTCTGCCTGCCGATGTGTCCTTGGGCAAGACATGCACCCATAAGCCCACCCTGTGGTTTGTTTCTTACTGTTAATGAAGGGCAATAAAGTTTATTATGATAAAAAAAAGTTCAAAATCAGTCAAACGGTAATGAAATGTCAGCTGAAGTTAAAGAAACATTCTTTATGGACAGAAAACACAAATACTGAGCCAAAACATGAGTAATTATGGCTAAAAGTGTGTAAATATGTCACAGTATATATTGTTTTGATGTATTTCCCAGGTCTACATACTGTTTATTTCCATATTAATCTGTGCTATATTTTAACATACTACATCACAGTAAAATAAGTAATATTCCCCCGTGCTAATTCTGAGGTGTATTCTTAGTGTTTTTGTCCGGTGAAAGGTTTCATTTTTAGAAAAGTTGACACTAGGTTTCTTTCTTTTTCTTGTCAGACAAACATGTTATTGATGGTTTAACGACATTGAAGACCAAAGTGAATATAAATTAAATATATTAAAACATATTTACCAGCGTATGTTCCAAACTTGTTTCCCCACCATAAAATCGTCTTCTGCTGCTGCTGCGAGACTTTGTGTCTAAATGGGGTCAGGAAAAAAAAACAGACTAACAGTGATTATAAAGTCATAAGTGCATGTAAGACACGCACTGCTTCTTATTATTGCTGATTTTAAAGTGTTGCAGCTTGACAGCTTGACAGCACCATGACACGTCAAATGTCATTGTGCATTCAGGGCTTCTTTTTTTTTTTACTTACCCAATAATAAGACACAGCAGGTGGAATATGAGCCATTATCCAGTGTGTGTGTGTGTGTGTGTGTGTGTGTGTGTGTCTCACATGTGTATCTCAGAAAAACATAACTATGAAAATTAACTTCAGTCTTCCACAACATCACAGCTGGCTGACTTGTTTGTCGTGTGTGTGCGCGTGTGTGCGTGCGTGTGTGTGGTGCTAAGACTTGTGTACAACTCAGCAGGCAGGTGTCCAGCACACATAACACTTAACACACACACACACACACACGTACACACACAAGTGTTAACATCCAAACAGCAGCAGCAGAGGCAGCCCGGCAGGTTGAGTTGTTTAGATGTGACACTGAAGGACCCCTCCCTGTGTGACCCCGACAGGTCACTATGGAGACGATATAGTGCTGAGTCGTGCATGTGAGTCCTGGTGCCAGCATTTTCCATCAACACCCGAACACGCCCTGGTAATACTCCTTATCTTACACACACACATACACACACACACACACACAGCTGGGCGAGGGCAGCAGCAGCAGCAGTGTGGAGGGCAAAGGAGGAGGTTTTGTTTAAGTCTAAGTTTAATTCTTAATCCAGTTCATTTAGACTCTTTAACCCCAGAGCCATCTTCATCTTCTTCGTCTTCATCATCATCACCTCCTTTTATGATTTATGTCTCTCTACCCTTTCTCTCTTTTTTCCCTCTCACTCATGTAGACAGACCACGGCTGCACTGCTCTGCTTCCATACAAGAGTCACACAAAGAACAAGTACTGTTTAATCCCATCGTGGCCCAGCCCTAAAGACAGACCAGCTGGAGGCCTTTGTGTGTGTGTGTGTGTGTGTGTGTGTGTGTGTGTGTGTGCGCGCTCGCACTAGATCACAGGTTGTATGAACTTGTGTGCTCCTTGTGCGTGTGAACGGCTCCTGAATGACATTCTTGTCTGAAGTTGTTCTTTTACATGTAGATAAATGTAGATGTACACATCTGTGTGTGTGTATGTGTACTTGTATTTGTCACCTCTTCAGGACCTTTTCTGGCATTAACACTGACCTTGTCAGGACCAGTCGTCCTCATGGAGACCAAATCGGGTCCAAATTGCTAAGGAACAGGTCAAGTTTATTGCTTATATTTGAATAGGTTAAGGTCAGGGTTAGGCATTAACCTGTTATGTTAAAGGTCAGGGAAAATGGTTATTTTTCAAATAAATGGAAAGCAGGGTCCTAAGAAGAATAGCTATGTGTGTGTTGGGGGTGTGACAGAGGGGGTCATGGGTAAGTACTGAGACACACAGATATTCAAGTTCGAGCTGTGTCGCCTTTTGTTTTCTGGGAGTAGGGGGTGGAGGGGTGGAGGGTGCAGTGGCTGGCTGGATAGATGGATGCCTTGCTGGGACACTGTGCCTCCCAATTTTCCCAAAAAAAAAAATGGTACCTCACCCCACTCCATGCCTCTCTATCCCACCCCCCTTCCTCCTCCTCCTCCTCCTCCCAGCCTCGCTCCACAGCCAGTGTAGTGCCACTGTATTGTCTACTTGCAGGCGGGCCGCTTGTTGCTTGCCTTCTGTCCCGCTGCGCTGAGTGCCTGACAAAGGAACTCTTTTAAATATGCAGACAATCCTCAATCACTTGCGCGCGCGCGCACACACACACAAAACACACACACACATCCGTGCACATGTTTGTCCCTGCTTTCCTCTTTCTCTGTCAATTCTTCCGTGACTAGAGCTGGCCTGGGAGTGTTTCCCTTTTTTTCACAGAGAATCAACAAGTCTCTGACATGAAAAGGATCCAGGAGGCTTTTCTTCTGGGTCGTGCAATATAAGCGGTGAATGAATGCTTTCGTGGAGAGGCTGTCTTGTCAAGGCTAAAAGCTGGAATCCTGTTTGTTCAGGTCTTTGTTACTGTAAATTTAAACAGCTTTTTTTTTTTGCCCCATTATGAACAGGAGAGTCAGCTGTTACGTGTAAAAACATGAAACAGCCACACTTGCAGTGAGGATTTTTTTTGTCACCCAAAATACTCAGATAAACTTTAAGTTTAAAGTTGCATTCATAGAAGTGTGTGGTGCTCTCAAGTCTTTTGATTGGAAACATCTGGTTTTTGGAAGTTGTGACCAAAAGCAGGTGCATTTTGGAGGCTGTAAGTTTGTAAATAAAACAGTAAAACATCAGGATGCTTCGCGTTCACATCACTCCTTTTTTCCCTCTTTATGTCCTCCTCCACCCTCCACCTTCCACCCCTCCCCTGGTAAGAGGGCCCTCACTGGCAGCTTGGCAGAGGCCGCTCCCACAAGCGAAGCGACAGAGTGCAGGGGCCCGGGCCCCAGACAGGAGCCCAAGCTGGTCTCAGCCTCCCAACATGTTGAGCTGGCCCGCCTTGGGCACAGCCAAATGGTTCTGCAGCTGCCCCTTTGTCCCCCTTCCTTAAGTAAACAAAGGACAGAAACAAATTAATGACCTACATTCACAGCAAACCTCACACTGCCTCCTCGCAGAGAGCGAGCGAGCGAGCAGTTGTCTACAAGCAGATGTTCACTTACAACGCTGCAGATTGCAATTAATGATCAGCAGGCAGCAGATAATCAAAAGATGGGGTTGATGTATTTGCTCCAGCAGTTTTCATAATATCGCCCGCTGTCTGTGTGAAGTGACGGAAGAAGAGCGGACGCGTCACACACACACACACACGCACACGGACACTTTTAAAACCAGACATGTTCTACAAGTGTAATGATAATAATACAAGTGTTTTTCATTCAATCAAATGAAACATTAACCTCATTTTCATGGAATATCTGTAGAGTTTGCCTGAAGTTGACACTTTTTAAAAGAACAACAAAAAAACTTTGACGTTTCTTAAAACCAATAAGAGGCGTTCATCAGACAGAGGACAATGTCATAAAGATTAGGAGTGAGCTAATCGCGTGAGTGTGCAGTGGGGGCTTACTGGAGAGACCATCTGTGGCCTAATGAGCGCTGCTCCTTGGCCTCCGAGTGCAGGCGCCTTAAATGCATCTGTAAGAGCAGGTTTACTGAGCAGCAAGACATTAGCTAAAGCTGATTTCTTTACTGGAAAACTGTACATGAGAAGCTTTGAAGGGTGTGTGTGTGTGTGTGTTGTGGGTTTGTATCCCAACAAGCTCCTGCACATTTTGTTTTCTTGGATGCAGTCTATACTCTTGAGCCACAGCAGCCGACATATGCAGGCATGCAGTTACTGTATACTGAAAATATGCAGGTCCCCAACACTGCTCGGTGTACGGTTTTGTCACATGAATGCAAACACATACGACTTCCACCCACATCACGACTCGGAGAGGAACAGGATGGTTCAGCCTGTCGCTGTGACCCCTCTGCAACCTGTTCGACACACGTAACACGGGAAACCGACGTCTCTGTGTTTAGAGTCATTATCATTTGAATATTCAGTTTTCTAGCCACAGAGAAATTGTGATTTAAAACAAAACAGAGCTTCACACGTGGGTTGAATTTCAAGATTCTCATAATTTATTGCAGTTTGCACACAACACACCAAAAAATTACAAAACTAAACACAATTAAAATTCGCTCCCCTTGAGAAAAACGAAGGAAAAAAAAAAATTAAACCAACTATGATTGTCAAAGCTAAAAATGACTAAATCTGAAAATAAAACAAAAGAAAAAGCAAATAATTGTTTTAGTCTCAAGGGGGAGCAAATATATCTCAATCAAAATCTGCTTGTTTTTTTATTTTTAAATCCCAGACAGTGATTGTCCTTCTTTAAAACTAACTCACTCATTTCACAACCCGACTCGAGCCCGACCCGCCCTCCACCCCATCTGTCCTTCCATAACCTGTCTATGACATTTGAACGTTTCAATTTTTATAACTTACTTTAAGTAAAAGAAAAAAAAACAAACAAAAAAAGATATCTCCCCCTTTGTTTTCAAGTAAGCACAGCAAAAGATTGGAGATGTCTCAGCAGGGCGGTTACTTCATCGCGCCATGAGCGTCGTGACATCACTTACACAACCCCATCCTCCACTCACGTTAAGAAAATTAAACAACCCTGGACTACAGCAGTTTAAGGCGGTCAAGTACAACCAGAGGAAAAGGAGATAAATAAAATAAAAATTAAGATGAAAAAACAAAAATCGCAGCAGTAATGATGAAAACAACAGCAGGATGTGGAGTGAGCACATATGCAGAAACGCTGCCAGTGAAGAAACAACGTTTCACTGGGAGGGGAACATAATCAAAAACAAAAAAAATAAGACAATGCCGCGGCGTAAACTGCCGCAATGTCACCCACGCTGTTGCACTGGCAGAGCCTGTAGGTGTCACCAGATGACAGGGCGGAACACACAACCACCACACCCACCGCACACACACACACACACACACACACGTTCGCAACAAACACACGCCTCAGTGGGGAGGGAAATGTGGATGGAGCCTGATTTCATTATTGGACTGTATAAAATGCTCGACCATTGTTTTGAAAATTTAAACAAAGTTAGAAAAAAAGTGGGGGAAAAAAGAAGATTAAACTGATGTAGCCCCAACCCTAACATAACATTCGTATCAAGAAATAATTAGCAAAATAATATCACTTGTCCTTGAATTTTATTGTATTATTTTTTTTAATAATACGCTCAACGCTCTACAGTATCAAATACTTCCATTACCTCTGAAATGTTTTTAGTTGTTGTGTTTGTTTTGTTTTTTTTAAATAAAGGCATCTTTTCAGCAAAAAATGTGATTTAATGTCTTTCAGCTTAAAAAGGTGCATTCATGCCAATTCTCTCCCATCTGTCAAAATAAAGATTAGGTTTAAAGTGGAAAACACGCACACACACACACACACACACACACACACCGAATCCCATTCACATCCACTGCGTCTAACGTGAGTAATGTGCACTGCATTGAGGAGTGAGCCGAGCGCGTTACGCTCAGCTAAGCTCAATGTGATGCAACAGTGTGACAAGAATGTCTGACCCTTCAACTTTTCAGCAGGACAACTCGGCCTCTCCACTTCCTCTCGCTCTCTCTCTGCATCCTTTGCTCTTTAAGCCAAACTGCACTCGACAGACGTGAAGTAAGTGCCAGGTGAGCAGAAATCATTAAGAAATGGCTTTAACGGCATCAAAAGCTGTGAGAGGACAGAGACACGAGAGACGGAAAACAAACATGCAGCAGTGGAGAAATGTAACGCCTGAGGAGGAGGAGGAAGTGATGGGTGGACATAGATCGTCAGTAGGTTTAATTGACTGGCAATAACCAAGTCACATGCTCATAAACACACACACACACACACACACTCACTCACACCCGCACACACACACAGCAGAGATATCAGTGCATATAGACACAAGCTTCAAATGCTTCATATATCGCTTCAACATCCGACGGTAACACATTCGGTAACATTATTCCAGGAGCCTGCAGCAACCGACTTACGACAAAGTACAAAATCCCCAACTCTTTACTGTCCAAAGTGTAACGTTCAAACATTTCCCCCAACCCCACCCCGATGCAAAAATCACAACTTAAAAAGGTTTAAGACAAATCAAAAAAAAAAATGTTCATGCATTTTTTTCCCCCCAGAATAATATTCAGATTTTTCAACAGACTGCACCCTGGAGTAGTATTCACAAAGAAAAGTAAAGAAAAAGCCTGTCATCAAATATTTGATCAATTACAGTGTGTACAGTAATACAGCAAATTCACATTTTATTTTAAAATATACAGGTTTGGACATCATGCAACAACAGCAGGTCCGAATACAAAAAAAGTAACAAAATAATATTATAATAATAATAATAATAATAATAATAATCATTAATTTAAAAAAAATGTAGAGGATTACATTTTTTAAAATTATAGCAGAACAATATACAACAACCTTAAATTAAATACACTTTCAACAAGAGATGTTTTAAAGACTGCCAGCTAGATTTAAGAAAAAAAACAAAAAACTATCGATAACAATAATTATAATAATTTTAAAGGTGTTTTTTTTTAATTTTTAGAAAATACTTCAAATTGATTAGAAGTAAAAAAAAAAGGAGGCTGTGCATTGCATGAGTGCCATCAGTTTGTCAGTCAGTCAGTTTTTCCCCTGAACACCAAAGAGCTTAACAAGAGAAGCAGGAAGCGCTTCACCAACGACACCTCCATCCCAGTAGAAAATAAGATTAACACACACGAAACTCACTCATACACGCACGCACGCACGCATCAGGTGAATGTCTTGCCAGAGTAGTGCAGTACTGTGCACACGTCACATACAACACACACACAAACTGTGTGTGTGTGTGTGTTGTGCATGTCAGTGTGTGTGTTTGTGTGGCGGTAGTGACTCATGTCGATCACAGTACCCGTTTAGTGTATTGTAATTTTTTTTTTTTTCACTTCAGTGTATTCGACCTGAACTCCTGCGGTGGTGTTTTTGCTGGATTTGATGACCAGCGTTGGAGTGTTGAGATGTGTCTGAGATGAAACACAAAGAATTAAATTAAATAAAATCAAAAAGAGGCGAGACGTCCTCACTGGGACCCATGTCCTAAGACGCAATGAAAACCACCAAAGAGGTTACGCCAAATTATTAAAAGAAAGAGTTCAGAATAAAATAGAATAAAACAACACTACCCCAAACAGCAACAAAAAAACTCAGTAGTAACATTTTCATGTGCTATTAAAGTGCAATTGATTGAGATTTTGCGACACACAATAAGATGATTCACTTAAACCCCGAACATCAAACTTTGCCACCTTCCTTCACCTCCACATGCCTCTCTGCCTCTCTCTCTGTCCACTTTCTTTCCCTTTATTAAAACCCAGCAGACTCTGTCTCTACTTCCACAGATCCTGCGAGCTGTCCTCAATCGCCCAATCCCTGACGTTGGGCAGTGCCAGCGGTTCACTCTTTACCGACAAAGAGTTGACCAGTTCACAATGGAACTTGCGGATGTGTCGGTAGAGGTCCCCGGACTGTGTGAAACGCCGCTCGCACCACTTGCAAGCGTGCGGCTTCTCACGCGTGTGCACCACTGCGTGGCGGCTGAGGTTGTGTGAGTACTGGAAGCTCTTGCCGCAGGTGGTGCAGGTGAAGGGTTTCTCACCAGAGTGTGTCCGCTCGTGGCGCTTCAGCGTGTACATGCAGGAGAAGGTCTTGCTGCAGATGGTGCAGGTGGGCACGTTGACGTCTCCGGCGGGCTTGGAGCGGATGCCCTCCTGCTCCCTGAAGTGGGAGCTGAGGTGGAGCTGGAGGATGGGCGGGGAGGGGAAAATCTTGTTGCACAGCGGGCACATGAAGATCTGGGTGTGTTGAGCCGACAGCATGTTGGAGACGTAGGGCAGCAGGGAACTATCCATGCTGGCCGCCTCGGCCTGGGCACGCTCGTTTTCACCACCCAGTATGTCCTCGTCATCTGCTGTGGCCGAAGGCTTCTCCTCCCGCTCCAGCTCAGAGGCCAGAGACGCCTCTCGCAGAGCCGACAGGTGCGCTTCCAGGCCAAGCCGCCGCTGGGCTGACAGAGGCCCTCCGACCCCATGGTGGGTCAAGACCCCGTTGGCACTGGGAATAGTTGCCTTGGTGAGGCCACTGTGTTCCATGTCATAGTCCCCACCTCCCAGTTCCTCTTCCTCATCTGAGGCCACACCTCGCTCCACCTTCACCCTCACAGCCAATGGGCTTTGGAGGCTGTCTGGTGTAGCTGCCCCGCTGAAAAATGGTTGGTGATGGTTACTGAGATTGTTATTAGTGATTGGCTTAACGGACAGGTCCAGGACACAATCGGCCACATCATTCGACACCTTCCTGCTTCTGTGGCCAATACGAGGGCTGATGGAGTGGTGGGACCTCTGGGAGAGGGATCCAGTGGAGCTGGTGGGGCTTCCGGACGGTGAGAGCAGCTTCCCTCCCTCCCCTAGCACTTCCCCACCCTGTGTCTCCGCCTCTGCGTGACGCGGGCTGGTTGTAGCCATGGCTGGTGTTGCTGATCTGTCCGTAGACGGCAGCCTGAGCCACAGTTGGCCACCCTCAGCCTTCCCTTCCTCCTCTTCATCACTGTGCAGCAGGTCTGCAGTGGCAGGCCGGACGGGAGAACCATCTGATAGACTGTCTGCCTTATCGGAGCAGCTTGAACCACCATCATCCTCTCTGCGCGTGCTGTCTGCCTCCGCTGTGGCCTTCCGCTTCAATCGCTTCTTACACACCTTGACAATGTCATACATGTGCAAGTAGCTGGCTGCTGCCAGCAAATCCTCTACGGGAAGGTCCTGTAACTGCAGTTTGCCCTCATACATGAACTCCAGGAGCAGGGAAAAGGCCGGGGCTGTGACTATGTCGCTGTTGAGATGCACCACATCTCGCTTATCCAGCTGGTCCTTGTAGAAGAGGTGAAAGTACATGCTGCAGGAGGCCAACACAGCACGGTGCGCACGGAACTGGGCATCGCCCACCAGCACCGTGGAGTCACACAGGAAGCCCTGGTGCCGCTGCTCGCTCAGACACTGGAGTAAATGTCTGCTGTGGTCTGGGAACTCCATCCTGCCGTCCTCATAACCTGCAGCCACACAACGGCACAGAAGCAGAGTCAAAGTTTAGTTACAGATAATATTAAAGCATTGTGTTTTTATTGTAGATGAAAAACAGTTTGGCAGCTCTATGGTAGCAGCCAGTGGATAAAAGATTTTAGATCCCCAATGTAGATTTATTAAGACATTTTGCCTCAATAAAAAAAGAATAATGAAATTAAATTAAAAAGTGAAAACTCAAAAAATAATATTATTTAAATTCTGAGATATCAAAAACAGAGAGATTATATGTGTCCAAGGGAAAATTACAAATAGAGATCGACAATGTATAGAGAGATGAGATTCTGAAAACAAATGAAACTGAAACTGAAAATGAAAACTCAATAAAAGCACGGGGAAAAAACATTCTCAAGTATTTTTACCAAATAAAAACTATAATAAAATACCACAAAAAAACTCAGCAAACATACAAATATATTTGTATATTTTAAATCCCTTTTATACACAAACCTATGACCTATGCACAGGGTTGATTTTATTTTCATCGTATTCACATCGACAGAAATAATCGAGTTCAAAACCGCTATGATGGATTCTGTTAAATCACGCAAACATTCCCTCTTACAATGACACACGATCATTAGATTTCTCTATAATTAAGTTAATTTAAAAAAGATAATTCGAAAAATTCAAAAATGGAAAATAATTTAAATTAAAAAGTGTGATTTAAGAATAATCACTCATTCAGGATTGACACGGAGAAAGACTCAATCTCAGGTAAAGCCAGCAGCGACAGATTCTTCTACTCTGTCTGCTCTGCGTTCTCTCTCTTGCGCTGTATCTCTTTAACTCCTCTGCCTGCACTTCTGGATTGTCACTGCTCCTACGCTGGTTATTTTTATTAACCCACTTTGGCCTGGCCTGGCACAGCCCTTTTAGGTAACCGGCTTTCAGCTGCACACGCTGTCCTCACGTACACAACACACACACACATACTAACAGCCTACCTACCAACCTCCTCCACAGGCTAAGTCAAGCAGGAAAACTGCTCAATTGAAATAGCACTGTCGAAAACAAAACAGCTCTTTCCTTGTTTTAACCTGCGAGCATCAGCTTTAGGTGTAAGATTAGACAAGGGGGAGGGAAACCAAATGCTCTTTGGGTGTATTTTAAAAATGTCTATAAAAGTTCCATGATAAGGATAAAATCTGAAAAATCCCACCTGTTAACCAAGTTGATTTGTCCTGCCTGAGAAAATACATTGGTCCCGCACTGCACTGTGTTAACTACAGCAGTTAAATCACCTCATTTGAATGAAGCTACACCAAGAATGCCAGTGTGTGTGAGTGTGTGTGTGTGTGCGCGTGTGTTGTGTATGAGTGTGTGTCGCCTGATGGCTTGTTCAAAATGCTTTTAATGAGGGGGCTTATAGGGACAAGGGAGTACCACCTCCCACCTCTCCACACCCCCACCCCCTGTCCAGTCAAACTACTCTTACTCCTCCTCCCTCCCTCCACACACACACACACACACACACACCATCCGTCACTCACGCACTCCATTCCCATCTGAATCTTACAAGAAAAACCCCGCACATCCGCCCCGTAGTAGAAACTGCCCTCTTCCTCACCCCCCACCCAGAAGAGAAGATTTACAATACAATCACTGTAAGTGCCCTGCTCGTCACAGCATCAATCCTAATCCTTAAAGATGTCTAAAAATAAAGACGGCTGTGGCGGCAACGGGGAGGGAGCCGTCGGCAGAGGCTCAGGAGTGCAGCCGCCCGTCACCCGGCTCACCCGGGCCAGGCAGGGGTCTGAGAAAGAGAGACACAGAGGCACAGGGAGGGAAAGGGTGAGGGAGAGGCTGGGACGAACAGGGGGAGGCTTACTCACATCTGATCCAGCTGACGGGGGCCATATGGCAGCTGCTAGCCAGATAAAGAGATTAAGACTAGGAGGGAGTGCGATTACAGCTGTCTAGCCAATTCAGGCAGCTCAAATCTGCAACTTCTAAATTAGTCTCCTCTACTCCAGCCGACAGGAGGGGAAAAAAGTGGGTAGCGTGGACCGCACATGCTTTCAAGTAATTTTACAGTGAGTTTGAATTATCTGACTGAAAAACTACTTTAAGAGATTAGGATTAAATTGCTGCTCATTATGTTTTCTCATAATTATGTTTTTGATCATTTTAAAGGTAAAAAAAAAAAAAAAGTTGTTAACTGTTCTTTTATTAGACCTAACAAAATTTCAGTGAGATTTAATTTAAAAAGCTCCACTTTCTCATGTATTAGAAAGTTGTGACAGATGTAACTTCCAGTTAATAAGGGTGGATCTGAACAAAATGCCTGACAAAATAAACAGCACAAACAAGAACGGCACAAAACAACAGCTGAGTTTTAAATGCAGCTCTCAGGACAACAAACTGAAAACACAGCAGACTGTTCCCAGATTGCAATTATCCATCAGACAGGCAGCACCAACACCAGTTTACTACTGAAGCACTCAACAGCAGTTTCATGCAGCGCTCTCACAGCTTTGACACACTGGAGATCCCCACAACAAAACAAAATAACTACTCCACTGCCCCGGACTCTCCTCCTCTACTCATACAAACACACGCACACAGAAACACACAAAACGGTACCTGCAGCAGTATGCATCAACTTGATTAACTCCACTGTAGCAGAATAGCTGGGCTCTCTCTTGCTGGCCGGGAAAAGCTGTCTCTCTTTCTCTCCCTTTAACTCTCCTCCTCTCTCTGTCTTTCTTCCTTGCTCTTTCTCTTCCTTGCTTGCTCTCTCTGAATCAATGAGTGGGTAGAAGAGGAGAGAAGAAGAGGGAGGCAGGCAAAAAAAAAAACCACGCTGTTCAAACTGCGAGGGACAGATGCAAAGTGGAGGAGATGTTGGAGGGGGAACGAGATACCACCTCCCTCCTCCTTCTCCTCCTCCCTCCTCCTCCTTCTAACTGATCGGCAGCCACAAACACACACACACACAGACACACGCACACACATACAGCACTAACTCTCCCAGGCTGCACTGAGACTCACAATAAAGGACTGGGGAGGGGTGGAGGCGGTGGAGGGGGAGGAGGTGGGGTGGATGGCAGCCTGTCAGCTGCTCTGACATCATCCTCAGATGGAGATGCTACCTCCAGCTGTGCTCTTTCTACAGCCATATGCTGCCTCCTCTACACTCCTGCCACCAGACTCCTCTTTCATTCTACCAACACCACGCAACTTTGTCTCTCTTTCTTAAAAAAAAAGAAGCATGGATCTACTAAATGCAGTTGAATGCTGATTTTGTTTTTCTTCCTAAACTGAGGAGAGTTTACTCACCAAAACTACTGTAGAAAAGAAAAGTTTTTAAAACTTCAAACACAGGATCTGCAGGGAGAAAAGTAAACAAAACAAATTCAATCTTCTTCTTTTTTTTTGCAGTGATATGAAATGTGTCTCTGTCTCCTTCCAGTAACCATTAACAAAGGCAGACACAGCACATTTGCAATTGACAGACATACGCAGCTGATATTGTTTTCCACTTCTTTACGGTTCAGCGCCGCTGCCTTCTCTTGTATTCCATTCATTCATTCACTTACTCACTCATTCATCTATCTCTCTATCCATCCACTGACCCCCCTCCCTTTGCTCGCTCGGACCCTTCTGACAACCAGCGGGAACAAAACTGAAATGAGGCAACAATGGGAACAAGTCATAAAGAAAGAAACTAATGAGTGCACAACCTAAACAAAAGGTGTACAGGCCTTTAATGAGGCACTGAGAGAACTTATTACAAAAGCCTTACCAGTTTGATTAAAGTGAATTACCAGCTTTTTAATATATGAGATTATATAAAGAAAGCTACATTTGTTTTCCCAGAGTGTCTGGTTTATCGAAAGCCTTTTAAAACAGTTAAACACACTAACACAGGGCACACACACATTTAATTATGTCACCTGTTAAACGCAAAAAAGTTGCATTATCTCAGCTGCACTAACACTAGAAAGAATATTTAACTTATATTTCTCATTTGCAGTGACAGCAACATGTGACTGTACACTGCTTTTATGTGTTAAACACATTTAATTTATTACAACGAAATACTTACATTTTTAGTAAGAATGACTTTAAAAAGTGAAAACAAATTTAGCTCACTTCCTATAGTTTTTAACAAGGCTAGGTTAAAACTATAAACTAGATTTAAAAGTGAGACATTAAACTGTCAAACGTAAACTTGAATTAACTTCACACGAGCTTCACTTTGCATTTTTAATCAGTGAGGTCGCCGCAAACCACACTCATTCACAGTTTCTGTTCATTTTAATATCGTGACAGTGACGCCGACACTTACGGAAATGAACAACCGTAATTATTAAGTTATTAATTAGCCTGGAAAACGCCTTTACGCATTTTTAAAGTGTCGAAAAATGACAGGAAATTCGCGTCAAGTCAAAGCAGCGTCACTGCTGCTGTGTAAAAAGTAAGAGTACGAGAAGAACGATCATTTTTCTCACACACGCACACACACACACACATAGCTAGCTATAGCTCGGTCATTATGCTAACTAAAGTAACGAGACCAGGCGACAGTATTGCGCTATTTACAGTAGTTGCGAAGGCCCCGGTGCTATGACAACAGCTGCTAAAACAGCGCGAGCGCACAGCTAACACAGCAATGAGTGCGTGGAGACAAACACAGTCATGCTAAGGAAGGTTTAGCTACTTTTTACCCTCCGTAACCCACCCTCTCCCTGCCGAGCCTCCTTTAACGGACTCCGGTATCAGAGGCGGCACTTACAGACAACACGGTCCAACGTCTTCCTCGCTTCTTCCGTCAAATCTCCTCCTTCTCTTCTGTTTGTCCTCCGGAGACAAAACTAGGTTGACTTTGGACTAATTTCCATAACAGGCTGCCGAACGGAGCGGACTGGGGGACGGGGAGTGGAGCACTCTGCGACGGCCAGATGTTTCCGAGCTGTTGCTGCTCAACTCGGGCAGCGAGAAGGAGGCGAGTTGACTGGCACGGCGCAGAAGCCAATGGAGCCGGCGAGGAGGAAAGTGAAGGCAAATTGGAAGCGGCCCTCCAACAGAAGAGAGGGAGGGATGTGTGTCGTTCTCTCGTCGGCGTAGGTTGACACCAGACAACAACAACAGTAGCAGAAGCAACACACACACATACACACACAGAGAGTGAGACGGCAGGAAAGAAGAAGCTGGGCCAAACCAACTGGTTCTGCGAGTCAGCGAGGCGGACTGGCGCAGAGGAGACAGAGGAGAGAGAGGAGAGCGGCGCGGTGCCGCCTGGGTACTGTAGTCACGCCGGTGCAGGAGGTGGCGGTGAGGGGGGCGGAGCTGATGGGAGCAGGTGCACCACCTTTGACAGGAGGGCCTTGTTCAAACTGCCTGAAAAAAACATTTGATCCACACTGGGTTTTTTTCACAGCTTTGACTGAAAGACTCTTAGCAGGAGAAATTGCATACTGTGTGTTTATTATAAGGGTAACCTAATAAAATCTACCCCTGCTTTACGCACATGATATTTAAAGAAACTTTTTGCTGGTTTATCTCACTATTAGATAGCCTTTTATAACAAAAATGTAAAGTTTGTGTACACTGCTCACTCTCCTGCGCCAAAGGCCACAGAGAAAATCAGTATTTTTACCTTGTGACACAGGAGCTTCTGTTTGTGTCGCATACTTGAATCTGAACAAATTATTTCAAACATCACACGTTAACACGTTTGAAGTTACTGATGGAACATACTTCAGTTTCCTGACCGATAAGGCAAAGCAAAGTGCGACATAGCTGCAAACATAAATTCTATATTCTTAAAGATATCGTAGACTAAAAAAGAAAAATAGGCTCAGCAAGTCAGAGTTGATAAAAAAAAACTCCTGAACTAATCCTTTACTTGCAAGTCCATTCAACACAGATGCAAAAGAGAGAGGAGTGTGCAGTTATAAAAGTTAAGCACTGTTCGTAAAGCAGGTCTTTTTCATTAGAGAAGTCTCAAAAGCAGACTTTCTATAACCTGGGAACCAAAAAATCATATTTGTCATTACATAAAGCATTACTAAAGTAGTTATTATCCATAAATAAAGCCATAAAAGCTGCATGTACCATACGGCTGTGAATTACTGGACATAACACTGCACAGGCAGAAATACTTGATTGTTGAGTTTCATCTGCACTGCAGAACTCTGTCCTGAGCTCCACTCATCAGAAGAGCACAGACAGATGCACGTGTTTATCTCCAGTACATACTCTTTTTTCCGCTCTTCCCTGATTTTTTAAAGTTTCTTTGTAACAAAGGGTGTTTTCTGTCAGTGCAGCAGCACTGAAAAGGACCTGTATGCAAAGTATGTGTCACGAGACAGCCCACAACAGCCTTAAACAACCTCTCTCTCTCTCTCTCTCTCCCAATTGTCCTACAATTGGTCAAAGCTTGCTGTCATGCTACAGATTTGGTTGTGAGGCTGTAAACAGAGTGCAGAGGAGTTCTGCAGTTGAAAGGTTTCATGGAATTATTAATAATGAATTCATTAATGCATTCATTTTCTACCTTTATCCTCCACTTTATCACACTCACACCTACATCAGCTTACAGTGTCAAATTAATCTGCATGTTTCTGGCACAGAGAACATGCAAACTCCACTAAGAAAGGCCCTCAGATGAACTAGGACCTGAACAGTCGAGCTTCTTGCTGTGAGGCAACAATTCTAGCCACTTCAACACTATGTGCAACTCACAGGCCCGTACTTACTACTTGCCCTTGCAATGCACCCAGTCCATTTTAATCACGCCACTGTGAATTAAATACTGAAAACATTATAGATACACGGAGGATAAATAACCTCCCTGTCTCGCTGCATTTGCTGAAAGCGTCTGTGCAACACTTTGGTCACTGAGTACACTTTATATGCATGGCTGCCTTCAGTTTGTGATGTGTCTGTCACTTTGTCAGCATCCACTCTACAAGTGGTGAGCACAAATCCTCTGAGACCGAGTCTGAGGATGAGGCGAACGCGCATGGTCACACTGAACATGCCTGTTTTGTCCAAGCAAGCAGAAGCAGAGACATTGTTTTACTGCCCTTTAAGGTGATTTGCCACACGTTTTCTGGTGAGTATTCAGAAGAAGAAAATGGGATGTAAGTTATTTTTTTTTAATATATTCTGTATATATATATAGTGTATAGGTCGAGTGGGATCCTGTACACTAGTTGTTAAAAGGTCTAGTTCCTCTATCATGACTTTGATGTGTCTCACTAAAGTAAAACATAAAGCTCCAGTGCAGAACCGCTATCACCCCCTGATGATTTCTAAGTCATTACCAAAAAAGACTGTGGTTTCCAAGAAGTGCATTACCTAGTTTTCTATCACCTACTGTATATGAACACATTGCACACGCGAACATTAGGGAAATTTATTGCACAATATTGCACATTTCCAAGAACCCATAGTCATTTGACAGGGCTTTAAATAAGGCCTTTTTAACTTATAATTTACTGTTTATAATAAAAAAGGTTGTTGGATGTGTTCAGAATGTACTGATCTGTGCCTTCACGAACAGCCAAGTCGCAAAAAATCTGATGGCTCTGTTGTCATCGGCGTGACTCACGGTTTATCCGCAGCCTTATGTGTGATTGCACATTTCTCGTATATCTGCCTGTGGTTTATTTCCGTACCTTTTTCATAAAGGGTGCCATTTGAGTTGCAGTGCTGCAGACATTTAGGTTGTACATCTCCTACACGACCTCCGAGGGAATAATACAGCAAATCTCTGACACGGAGCAACATCAGCAGCAAAAACGCAGGCAGCTTGTTTCATTATTTTTAGAAAAGGCATATTCAAGTGCTTAAACTACAAATGCACCCGAGAGACGTGAATTAAAGGGATCTCAGGGGACACAACAGACAACAAGTTAATTGAAAATAACTCATTAGTAATTAGAAAGGGAATGGGTCATAATTAGACAGAGGAAATAATGTACGTGAGTTGAACATCATAACCGATCAGATGTTTCACTCCGTAAAGACACTTCTAGGAAATTTTTAAAGATCCTCTCAGATGTGGGTCACTGGGACAAAAACCCTTTATTGCCCGTCTGTCATGGGAGCCTTGACATGAAAGAAGTTGGTCCGCTCTGGTTGCCTGAGTGAGTCTGCGGGCCTATTTGCATCTCCTAAACCTGTCCCAGTAAACTAATTGGCGTTACTAATGGGTGGCTGGATGAACTGCAGCCCTGTATGGTAATGAATTCACACGATCCGGTGTCATAGCTGAAGGACTTGTTAAAATGCAAATGAATGATGACCCTGTTATGTGTCTATCAATTTGGGGATCCACATTATTAGTGCATTACAATGAGACCCTTGTTCATGCATGAAAATACAATTAGGCCCACAGGCAGGAACAGTTCACCAGAACAGAAAATTGGATTTAAGGACAAGCTTTCAAAAAAAAATACTAGCTAATTTGAACAATAAATCTAAAGCAGTTCAACCACTTGGTGGGTAATTGCAGATCTCACTGAATATTAAGCTTTTTTTTAATTTTTTTTAATAAAAGTCTTTCATTGTTAAGTAGGACGTGATGTGCGATGACTCAGACGGTCTCTTATGTACGTGCAGAATAATGTAAAGAGCAAGATGCACCTAAAATAGCCATGGATGCATTTATTACCAAACATGTCAGCGTGTCTCAGGAGATTGTTGTGCAATTTTCTAAACTTTTTCTATTACTTTCTCCCTCATATGATCCACATATTGTTTTGATAGAAGACAGAACTTAGGTTTGTGTGTCTGTGTGTGTGTGTGTCTGTGTGTGTGTGTGTGTGTGCACCAGATGTTCGAAATTATAAGTATGTCCATTTCATCCTCCTTACAGCTAAAAAAAACAAAACAAAGACAAAGCAAAAGGCAGACAGGGGAAAGAAACAACATCAAAGAGACCAATATGCAAAGCAGAGCTTGTATTCACGCATCCACTGCAAAGGACAACAAGTTTTTTATTCAGATTCACTTCAGAGAGGAAATGCAAAGCACCCATCCAAAAAAACTGTCATAAAGGAAGTTCTCTCAAACGACGATAAATCCATGACACCTGTTCTCGGTCACATGTTTGCTTCCCTACAAAATATGAGAACAACTCAGTGTGTTCTGGTTCTGAATGGAGCTGATTTTCTCATTTCCACCTCTGGAGGTCGCTGTAGATCCCCCCTTTTTTTTACTCTCAATTCTCTCTGTTCAGTTTGGTTGAATGAAGATAGAATTATAGGGATATGCTTTGATTAAAAATGTGCTGTCAAAGCATTTGAATGAGAAGAGATGTAGCAGCAGAGAAAGAAAGAAAAAAGTCTAATCGCTGTACATGAAAAATCTTTTTCATATTCACTGTTTCACTATTACTGTTTGTCCCCTGTTTCATTTTCTGTAAGTATTCGCTGTAATTGTGGTTTCACTTTCATGAACGACGAATTAAACCTTATATTCAGCTTTTTATTCCCGTCCCTCAGACGTAATAAAAAAGAAATGTGCGGGTCTGGCAGAGGAAGTGACTGAGGAAACCTCAGGCCATCTCAGAGACATTACAACTGTATATGCTTCACAGGTTCTGCCTTTTTCTTGCCAGCATTAATTACATTTTTATATTCAAAGGTGTTTAACACAGACAGCTGTGTGAAATCAACCCTTCAGCTTCTCTGAAAAGGGATTTGACGATCCTATTTTTTTTAACACAAAATGCAGCATAAAAGGTGTCACTTTGTGGATTTATTTGTTGAAAATTCATCTAATGAGACACCTTAAATAAACATACAGTTTCTTTTGCAAACGCATCCTCGATGGAAACCCCCTTTGCTTTCATTACATCCCTTGTTTTATTTTTTGCTTCATATCATTTGAGCACAGATATATATTCCATCTGATGTCATCTTGCTGGGGAAGCTGGGTTTAATTTACGGTTACATTTTGGGATCAGGATGTTCCTGCTTATTTTCCCTCTGTGTGAGTTGCTTTGATATAGCGAGCAAAATTTCCCAAAACATGAAAATGTTAATTTGCTGCAGTGTCCTGTCTGCTAAACTGTTCAGCTCAGCGTCAAAGCAGCAGGGAGCCGAAATAATGAAATAAAGCCAGAAAAAGCAGCTCACAGGGGCAACAGGAAATGCAGCACCCGTCATTATCTTACTTCTTATGAGACTTTCTTGGACAACTAACACAGAAGCACTACGATACAAAAGTGGACTTGATGCAATGATTGGATTTGCCGTAAATGAGGGAAACGTGTGGACACATCACCTCTACCTCTCTGCAACAGTCCTCAGCGGTGTGTCCCACGGCTTTCCTCATCATTGCCCGTAATGGATGCATGGGAGAGGGGAGACACTCTGGGAGACACTGGCTTGCTGACAGAGGAAGAAGAAGGCAAGGCAGGGAGCAGGCAGACAGATGTTTGAATCTCAGCCCCAGGCCTGATGAGATTAATCCATCCCTCCGAGGCACAAGACAGAGACAGAGAGATGGAGAGAGAGAGAGATGGAAGCAATGTCTATTAGTACAATTGGCTGCTCTCTTTCCCATGTGCAGCCTCCACATCCCAGTGTTCCTTCTTGTCTTGCCGAGGTGAGCAGCAAATCCAAACCCATTATAGACCCAAACCCCCTGAATACCACTGGACCAAGCTGCCAGTGTGGGAATTTTTCAATCAGTCTGAAAGAGAATCAGTCGGTCGCAGATGAAATAACAAGAATCATGCATTCGTGTTGGGTGCACATCTGTCCTCTTAAGCTCCTGTTGACAAATTCCACTGAAACAAGCAGACTTTTATTAGGCATGTTCATTTTGCTTTCATCAAAGGAAATGCAGATAGATATTCCCATGACATGCGAATATTCCCGTATATTACATCTTTGTTTGTTTGCACTTCTTTGCCTCCATGCAATTTGTTGTGATTCATTTTGACAAATGGCAAACTTGCAACAATAAAGTGACGCTTAAAATGAACCCTAACCCATTTTTTGCATATTTTTTTTTTTTTTGCACTAAAAAGGGATTCAAAGTAAATGTTGCCTTAAAGGCATAATGACTGTAATATAAAAGTCATTTGACTTTCATGGCGTTTTGTGAAGCTGCTTAGAAGGGTGATTAACACTATTCCCATATCCCATAATTGTTTTGCATTACAGAGGTGTGAATTGCGATGTGAACTGTGAAGTCGCAGAGACACCAGAAACAAAACAAGTTGAGGGAAGATCTCAGCGATGGTTCTGATTTGGAATCTTTTACTTTGGTCTCTCTTTGAATCAATCATTTAAATGATCCACTTGATGAAATAAGTTATAAAAAATTAAGTAATATTTTAAAGCTAACAGCTTTACTGATGGCGATGCATGTCATTGTGTTGCACTGGAAAAGGTACATCGCTGGCAATAGCCGAGGAGGCAAAGGAGAAATGACCACTGATGCTGATTGAAGTCCGTAACAGACACAGAGGTGCACACCGACAAAACTCAAACCACCTGAAAGAACTACACACTTCCACCACAACACAAGTTCTGTGTCCATCAGAACCTCCAAGACACAAGCAAGCAACTTTCTTTTCAGCTGACAGTGGGAGGAAGCCAGTCCGTATACTTTAATGATCTGATCATCTGTCCTGTGCGGCTGCTGTTGTAGGAAAACTGGAATGCAGCCATTTGACTGAGTGTAAAATATTCATGAACTATCAATGGTAGCCCAGCTGACTGGCTGGGGAACAGCTGTTGGGTCTCTGTGCCTCTAGAGGTGCAGCATCTGTCCATTTGAAGAACGTGAATATATGTTTGTGTGGGTGCATGCTCGGGTTTCTCTGTGTGTGTCTGTGTGTGTGTGTTCATGTCTCAGGGGGATTAGACATCAGGAGAAACAACTGTGTATTTAACTTGCGCATCTCCAGATGGTGGAGGATCATTTTAGAAATGATCAAAAAATGATTGTCAGTTTCATCAGGATCTCGGCTTGTCAACTTACTGCCGTGCGTGCGTGCACACACACACACACACACACACACGCACACGCACACGCACACACACACACACACACACACACACACACTTACACACAGTGTGGCACGGTCTGCTTTGTTGTGTGGCAGATGTGAAGATCTGAAATATTTGCCAATCTATATGTATCTGCTTTTTGTCCTTCTCAGCATCGGTACATCTCTGTGTGTGTGTGTGTGTACACTTGTATTTGTTGCCTCTTTAGGACCTTTTGTGTCATAAACACCTGGAGACCTGGAGCTAAGATTTGAATTGTGGTTAGGTTAAGGTTAGGGAACCCTTTGTTAAGGCTGTCCAAATGAATGGAACTAATGAGGTGTCCTAAGAAGAATAGATGTGCAAACCTGTGCGTGTGTGTGTGTGTGTGTGTGTGTGTGTGAGTGTGTGGGCTGTTCACACCCGTGCGTGTGAAGCTCTTAAAGAGCTGTGCTGCTTTGGCTGTGGCTGTTTGATGGACATCTGGAAGCTAAATTGGTTAATGGCGCCTCCAAGCCAACAGCCAGCCGTCCGTCCCCTTGCTGCACTGAAAGTGTGTGTATGTGTGTGTGTGGGTGTGGGTGCAGAGGCTGGAGTGGTGGTGGTGGTGCAGTGGGGCGGGGAGGGGGGGGTGGGGCTCTACATCTGGCCAACCATCCTGTCACAGACAAACACCCCTGCTGGACACTTAGGGGCTTTTTTCAGTCCAGCTTCATTTTTTGTATCATCTCTTAGAACAAAATTAGATTGGTTGTGTTTACACTGCTAAACTGCCGTGTTTGAAACCATTAAAAAAAAAAAGCATTACATTTGGCAGAGACAACCATGCTATATTCCCCTTGTTGCACGCAGCTTGAGTTACATTAATTTTACTGCCATTTGATATCGGACAACTTCAACGAATGTTTATTTTCCTGGCCGTTCATAAGCCAAATATTAGCCTGAAAACACTTTTTATTGATCGTATCATTTTCACACTTGTAAAAAGAGTGTGAAAACAAACAAGAGGAAGGAAAAAAAAAATCACAAAATAAAATAAACAAGACAAGTGTTGACAGCCTCTGTGGGGCTCCACTGGTGCTTTGAGCTAAATGCCAACATCTGCATGATAATATGATCGCACTGACAAAACATTACTCACTTCCTCGCTCTACTGTTTAGCAGGTGTAATGTTAACCATGTTAATCCTCTAGCAGCTGACATTTAATAATGATAACTAAATAAAAAAACTACTAAATGTGAATATGAATCATCCCGTCCCTTGTTCTGGAGGTTTTATGGTATTTGTCACCTCCAAAAGCCAGATATGGAAATGTTCAGATCGATGAATATGAAGAGAACGACAGAGAGAGAGAGGTGAGACAAACGAACACGAACAGAGCTTTGAATAAATACAGCCACAGCCGTCAGATTAACAGCTGGGTCCAGTCCAGGAGTGCACATACAGCAGTGTGATGTGATCTTCTCACATCTAGTACATCTCAGAGATCATGTTGAAGTGGAAAGCACGACTGTCATCTCTACTCTGCTTCTGTGTGTCGTCTGCCTCCCTTCTGTCCAGATGTCAGGGGAAGTAGTCAACAGCTGTGGCAGGAAATTAGCCCCCAGGCAGTGAAAAGGCTAATACACATTAACACAGGAGATATACAGCAAAACAACAGACACACACACACAGGTTTGTGCAGCTCTTCTTCTTAGGACTCTCCACTGGCTTCAGTTGGATAACCAAACCAAAGCTGAATCTACAGACCGTATACAAAAATGGACGTTGTCTTCTGGTTGCAAGGCAAACTCCAGCTGTGAAGCCTCTAAATTTGTGATTTGACTATTGCCACTTCTCAAACAGAAAGTCACCTGCAACCTATTAGACGACACTAGCTGTCCATCACACTGGTGTCCACTCTTATATGCAACCCTTTATTGTCTAATTTCCTATAAATGGGAACAGTCATTTACTCATTCATCTTCTACCGCTGGTGCCAATCCCAGCTGACATAAGGCGAAAGGCGGTGGGTATACATCCTGGAACCAGGCTCTGGTCTCCATCAGGACCAGGTGCTGAAATCAATAATGAACTGTGCAGGGCAGTGATAAGGCAATTTATTAGTATCATTAGTCATCTCCATGATTAGTAAAGTGTGTGTGTTAGTGCAATTGTATGCATACTTGCGTTTAGACATATCCGCCTGATTCAGAATGTTTTTTCGGTGACAGGATTCACGTGTATGGGCGATGGCGCAGCAGCCTGCCCGCCTGCCACAGCACCGGCCCATTCAAGCCAGCGGGAACATTTGCCTTGTGGCTCCAATTCCCAGGAATGCCTAACCTGTGCCAGCTGTTGAGAACATGTTACCTGTGCCAACAAAGCGTCGTCTCTGCCCACCATATCAGCTTCTGCTCTGTCTCCATCTGGGTACGAGACCCGATTTGTGTGAGTATTTGTTTGTCTGCATCTGTAGCCTAATGTATCGGCCTCTTCCCACATCTGTATTTGTGCTTGCATGCATGATTATACAGCCTCTCCTGTGTGCAGTGTGCATGGTGACAGTGTGTGTTCAAATGTATGGATGTTCTTAATGTTGTGTGTGTGTGTGTGTGTGTGTGTGTGTACGTGCATGTCTTGTGTATGGGCCAGCTCTGGTGTATGTGTGTGTGTGTGTGTGTGTGTGTGTGTGTGTGTGTGTGTGTGTGTGTCTCCATCTGTGTGCGTTGAGCCTCCCATTCCTGCATCTGGACCAGCATTGAAGAGGCTTTCCAACAAGACCAATGGCAGCCAGCCTGCCAAACAGCCCAGATGTTAGTTCTGTAAGCCTCGGGCTAAATAGAGGGAGCCACTCTCTCTCTTTATTCAGGACTTGTAAATCGCTGCCATTTGTCAGCATGAGACAGACGGAGACACCATGAAAGAATAAAAAAGGTATAAGTGAAAAAGGAAAGAGTGGCAGAAAAGTGATCTTTTTTTAATTATTATTATTGATGTATTATATTGTATTCATCCTGTAGGAAGATTCCTCTCTGCTGTTAACCCCTCATCTACTAGAAACCTTCCTTGAATTAGAAGCAGTTACCAAGCCTCGTCATAGATTTTTTATTGAGACTAAAAGTCACTTTGATTAATCACTATATCGCTGTGTCAAGAAGGTTTGCATGTTTTTTTTTTACAGTAAACGCATAAACGCAAACAGAAGGGTGAAAAAAACGAAAGAAAAGCCTTGAAGAGGTATAATTCCCAAGTATAATTCACGTTTATTGCAATATGGTCTCCTTTTCTTGGTTTTAGCAACAATCCCTATTGTTAATAGTGACATTGCACTCACCAGATTAATTGCTGAATTCTGGGAATAATATCATTTGACTATAAGAGAACAACAAAAGAACCACAGTGAGTCACAAAATGTTCTCTGCCTGCTGTGGCTGAACAAAAGGAACGAGCTGTAAGGCATAAAAATACTCCGCAGAGGTGAGAGTTTCTTTGACATTAAAGGTCCAGTGTGTGAGAATTAGTGTCATCTGACGACAGTAAAACTGCAGATTGTAACAAATGGAGGTCCAGCGCTCGCTTTGCCAAGCGGGTAAGAGAACTATGGCTTTCACATAGAAGGGATTTCATTCTTCTTTGTTTGAGTAGTAAGATGCTACTTCAAAATTAAGTCTGTTTCCATGCACATGCATATGCATATATTAGGATTTTTTTCCAATGTCATGTAAACATAGTGACTGTAAAAGAATGCTTTGGGTCTTTGGGTGTCACAAGATGGCATCTTCTATATCACCAAAAGTACATCAAAGGTATCAAAGGTTTTGTTTTTTAAGCTAATAAAATGCAAACAATGTTTATTTTAAAGTGATTATATACTTGAACAAACATATCTGTCAATGAACCCTATTAAATGTTACAATGTTGCACCTCAAAACATCAGTTTTATTGTTCTGTGTTAACTGTTTTCCAAGTAACATAATTGTGATAAACAGAAGAGAAAAAAGAAGGATTTGAAATAAAATAATACAAAAATAATAATTCAAAAAAATAATAATAATAATAATAAAACTGTAGGACACAATTAGCGTTATCACCTGTTTGAATGATGTAATGTAAGGACAGATTTGGCTGAATGTGTGTGTGGCAGTTTAGCTCTGTTTGTGTGTGGACTTCCACAGGGCTTAGAAACATCCAGTCCCCCCATATGGTGAGCTGTCACTAAGACACAGGGCAGCTCTCACCTGTGTGGGACCTCCAGGAAGCCATCAGACTGACCCGAGTAAACAACAACTGCACATGGGGCAACCATGTTGCATGTGATACAGTTTTTTGGCTGGATAGAATATTAACTCCTACAAAATCATGTCAGTGTCACCTTGGTCATATGTCAGTGTTTGTGCTTCAGTGAAATCATAAAATGAATTACTAAAATGTGCAAGGGTCATGGTTTCCTCGATTTTCCCCAAGTATCAAAAATAAGACCCAGTGTTATACTGTGTTTATGCACAAACACACCCACATACATAACTGTCCCACTGTTTTTGTTTTGATGAACTATTTGGTTAATTTTAGTGTTTCGGCAGCAGGCGGAGAATGAAAGTGAACACGTGGAGGGTTATCACATGGCGGGAGGAGACAACAAGGTAAAAATAACAGCCCCATAAAAAATCATTATATGAGTTATAAAGCAACAAATAATGTAGGATTTGAACCCTCAAATAATGTCTCCAAGATTATTTATGATGGCACATTAACTTACAACAGGGCACCTGTGAGGTGAATGGCACCTCTGTCACAGCCTGACCAGGTCTGCATCCTCTGTATTGACATTATGGGATGTCTGGTTTTGGGTTCATGCCACAAAAAATTCTCCACTACACGCATCACATGTCACATCCCCTCCAAAATATAAACACAGCTTCCCGCAAAAGAAACTAAAGACGGCTGCACTATAATCACCAACATTTTGTCCTTAATCTCTCATGACACATCATGGTCATTTTTTGTCTCAATAGCACACATTTGTTTTTACATCATAGAACGTTTAAAAACACATCATTCTGCAGCCGAGAAAGACTTGTGCCTCTCCACTTCAATCTGTGAAGCACTTTTCTATCAAACAGCACATGACATATTCAGGAAATGCAAATTGCTGCGGGGAAAACATGACACCTGCTGCCATGACAGATATCTTTCTCACATCTGCTTCTCTCTTCCTGTACACAGATGTTACAGATGAGCAGGAAAAGACGATTCTCCACGCACCTCCCCATGGTGTGGGTAAACTGGGGAAAATCACATTTACACAAAGTGTTAATGTGTCTCTCTGAGCGAGAGTGCCTGTGTTTGTGTGTGTGTGTGTGTGTGTGTGTGTGTGTGTGTGTGTGTGTGTAGACAAAGGCAGAGAGCAATGTGGCTTACAAAGGATGTAAGGGAGGCACAGAGCATAAATAGAAAGTGGCAGAAGTGGAAACCGGGGGCCCTTGGGGGCCATCATAAGCTTTAGAAGTGGGTGAATACGTTAGTGAGTGTGTGAGATGTGGATGTGGAAGCAGGGGGAGTGGGGGGGGCCTGCTCTGTCCTCTGGCTGTACTCAAACTGTGTGTGTTTTGATGTTGATCTCATCCAGTTGTTGGAAAGCCAAACACAGTCTGTGCACCCAGATGTTCACAGATGTGCTGTGTTCAACCTCTGAATCTCTCTCAAACAACATAGCGCTGAGCGATCTGGGGGAAACATATAATTGCAATTTGATTTGTGATGTAAGTGTTTTAAGCCAAGCGTCAATTTACTATTTAGTGTGTCATAGAAAAAATACACTTCAATACAAGGAGGAAAACATTAAAGCTGTAGTGCGTAACTTTTAAATATAAACGGATGCCTGTTATATTCAAACCACTCTATCTGTGTTTCTTGTTTGGAGCTGTGGTTTCATTACTGTGGTGACACAGAGGGATTCGTTGATGGTGTGCGGGGGGGGGGGGGTTCACAATAGCTACGCAAGTAAAAATGAGACAGCAGTGAACTTTCTGTTAATGAATTATCCCCAGTTCTCTGAAACATAGTGTGGTGACACAATGTTGGGACTAACAAGGTCTGACTTGAACATGAGGACAAGCCAAATATGTCCTCACTTACATGAAAATGTCCTTGCTCCCTATGGTTTATAAGTTTGGTCCTCACAAAGATATACATACAAGTACACACACACATACATACACACACACACACAGGAGAGATAGCAGCATATATCCTTCCTGTACGCCCTCCAGAGACAGTTGTGCTACCATTCAACAAATTCCACAATTGTTCCTGTCGCTGCTCTCCAGAGATACAGATGTTCCAGATGTCTTATAAATAACTTAAAAAAACACAGACTTGGCCTCATCCAGATGTGTAAACTTTACATGTTGTGACCTCATAGAAGGATGGAGAGAGAGATAGAGAGAGAGAGAGAGAGAGAGAGAGAGAGAGAGAGAGAGAGAGAGGAGGCAGAGATGAACATCTGGAGGCCTCAGTACGGTAACTAGTGCAGCTCTCCCTTGTGGCCCGGAGTGGTTTCTGCACGCATGAAGCTGTACACATGCAGGTAGGTGCAGGAGATGAGTGGTGGAGCACTGAGGTTTCATCTGCCACAGGTAACATGTTAAACATGGTAATGATGTTCTGCAGAATTACATTTTTCCTTATTCTGTTTCATCCCAACTTGTCTGAGAAAGCTCCTCTCACATTATGTACACAGCATCTTCTCCAGGTGTTCACGTTGTTATGTGGACATGTTCAGGCAAAATCACAATGAAGTTTAGGGTTGGAATTGTGGTGGCGTATAGTGTCATTGTTTATTTTATGGTCACACCGTGATGGTAGACCTCTGAAATAAAAACAGATCAAAGTTATGCCCCCTCTCTCTTGCTCTCTGCCATCACCTCACTGCTTCACTGACTCCACGAGTGAGCAGAATCTGCACTGATGGCACCCAGTGGAACTTCAGCATGCAGCTGGAAGAGCAGCAACAAGGGTGTATGTGTGTATGTGTGTGTGTTAGAGACAGAAACCTCATATGCATGTTCATGTCACACAGTTCGCAGATGTTTGTGTCAGCGATGACAGGGTGGAAGTTTCTGGCTGCTTCCACAGCCTCATGCAGGTAACATCTGTCTGCAAACACCAGGATCTGCAAACTTGATATTTGCTTTCACTCAGTATAACACAATATATAGCACTGCAACGCAACGTTATAAAGTGGACCAATCGTCTTTTAAAAACACAGCCACAGCCACGACTTTATGACGTCAGGAAGCGTCAGAACAAAGCTTAGCCTCCTGTTTATCACCATGTAGCACAATCACTACTACATTTCTGCCTCTGAGCAGCACTCACATAGTAGCTTTTACCCTCTTTTTGTAAATAATGCAATTGTCACATGCTATCAATGACAATTAGAAATACATCTGTCTGATGCACACGTTGCGCTCACACACTCTCTCTCTGGCGCAAGGGTGAGCTTAGAAAATAATTTGGATATTGTGCAGGATACACATATTATTTTACTAATCTGTTTATTCTTCGTGTCAGAGTATGAAGCAATTGCCATAAAAGTGAGTGGACAGAGTAACACACTGTGTGGTATGTAATTTAGTAACAACAGAGGTTTTTAAAAAAAATAAATAAATACATGTCCAGTGTGATTAGTGTGCGTGTAGTGGAGAATTGAGGACAGGACGTTTCTGGGGGAGTGCAACCTGTGTGCACGTGAGCAGAAGGTTTCCACAAATACGCAGGTGTGTGCGCACACACACAAACACACTGCACATGCGAATATGTGAACATATGCACAGATACGAGCACATAAACAGGCTAGCAGGCAAACACATTTAGGCACATATGTGCAAAAACTCCCACAAAAACACAAACATAAAGCCTAAAATTTACTGCGACTCAAAGACTAAATTACAGTACTTTTTAAACTAAGTCATCGTTTTATACTTCGGTCAGAATAACGAGAATACATCACAGTATGTTACCCGAAAGCTGCTTTACACTACAAGTTTTGCCATTCACTCATTCACACCCATACAATCACACATTTGTACAGCGCATTCTATGTGCAGCACATCTATGTGCACACACATGTTTGATAGAAAACAATGGGAGCAACAGTTGCTCAGTGGTAGAGTGAGACATCTTTCAACTCAAGGGTTGTGGGTATGATTCCCTGCTCCGCTAGTCTACATGCTGATGCGTCCTTGGCAAGAAATCTAACCCCACGTGGGTATGAAAGATGAGTGATGGGAAATATGAAGCACATAGATGCACTGTATGTATGAAAGTGTGAGTGAATGGGTGAACGGCAAAACTGTAAAACTGTAAAGCATGTTTGAGTACTCGTCAAGACTAGACCCATTCCTATTCACACAGCAACATGGGGCTGTGTCTTGGGAAGTGTCTTGCTCAAGGAAACATCAGCATGAAGAATAGGGAAGCACACAACCTTTAAGTTGAAAGACAACTCGCTCCACCACTGAGCTACAGTTGCCAGTTATGGCAGTAGATCATCTGGAGATGTTAAACGATTAAACATGTGAGAATACGAGGATTTTTCACTGTAAAATAGTCACGTTTCAGGCAATGAAGGGATGTCACGTACTGAGATTGCTTTGAGCACAATCTTGTGTCATTGTGTTTTCAATAAAAGAACTGACATAAGATCTACAATATGTCAGAAACTTAATTTTTTATCAACATCAATACATAAAAGAGGACAGTAGATGTTGATTGGCTAGAAGTTAATATAGAACATATATAAATTTCATCTGGTCATCTGCTCCTCCACAGTCTACATTTCACACCTGAGTGCAAAATAGGTGACCCAGAACAGAGCAGAGCCACGCTGGACCATACTGGCTCCCAAGCTGTCCTGCTGTACAGCACACCTTCAACACGGTGGCTGCAGCTGCTCTGCTCTGTCTCGCGTGTGCGTTTGTGTGTGTGCGTGTGTGCTTGATCTTGTGTGTGCGTTTTCCCAGCACAGGATCTGTCTGACCGCAGCTGTCCCTACCTCTATGCAGGTCTCCGGGGCGAGGCTGACCTCTCTCCTGAAGCTACTTCAAAGAGACCTGGGCTGGGCTGAAGGGGGACAGGGTTTCCAGGCCCGTCCAGCACGGCTGCTGCTTTCCTGGGCTTTGGGAGCTGGGGAGCCAGGGTGGAGGTATAAGGTTAGGGGGTTTGAAGGGAAGGGCAGAGGCTGAAGCAGAGCTGGGTGTGTTTCAGGAGGTGCACAGAGTCCCAAACAGAGAAGGGGCAGGGATTAGTGCCGTGGGGTTGGAGGGGAAGGGAATATATGTGTGTGTGTGTGTGTGTGTGTGTGACAGAAGGGCAAAGACAGGAAGACAGGAGGTATGGTGATGAGGGATGTGGGGATGTTGTAGATGGAAGCTGGACGAAAAGCCCCAGAGGAAAAGAGAGGTCTCACACACACACCTATAAAAAGACAAAAACACTGAGTGAAACACCTGAGAATTCTTTTTTTGACAGGCATGGAATTAATGCATTTCTGATGCTAAAAATTTAGTTAAGAAGTTCTGTAAAATGTCACGTGAAATGTCATGTGCCAATCTAACATAGAGATATAGGCGGGGTACACCCTGGACAGTTTGCCAGTCCATCGCAGGGCCACATATAGAGACTAACAACCATTCACTCTTACTCTCATGGTCAATTTAGAGTGTCCAATTTACCTAATCCCCATATTGCATGTTTTTGGACTGTGGGAGGAAGCTGGAGAACCCGAAGAAAACCCACACACGCACAGGGAGAACATGCAAACTCCATGCAGAAAGGCCCTTGTTCCAAACCAGGGCTCGAACCCAGGTCTTCTTGCTGCAAAAGTCAAAGTGCTGACTACTACACCAACCATGTGGCCCATGACATGATATATGATTATGTATTTAGGTTATACATTAAAACCACAACAACAAAGTACAATACTTTTAATAAAAATCATACTTTAACTGATCCATTTCACACAATGTACTCTAACACAACCCATATAGACAACTGACATCATGTTGCTTGTGTGTGTGCGTGTGTGTCAGAGGGACACGTCTGGCCACAGCAATGGCAACAGAAGGTCTCCCCTGCGATGCCTTTTTCACAGTCACACACACACACACACACAAACACACACACACACACCCACACACCTTGAATGGTTGCTGGTGTGTCTGCTCACTCTCCCCCTCTGCACGTAGGGCTGTGATCTAAAGGCCAGCTGATGGCAAAATGTGTATATGTTAACACGGAATAGCACACCCACACACAGACACACACACACACACACACACACATTATCTGTCAAGCTCCACCTGTGTACTGCACTTTGTGTACAGCCACGGCCCCATACCCACACCCTCTGCTACTGCTGCCCAGCCCCACACACCATCTGGGGAGACAGACACAGACAGGGGAAAGAAAGGGGGACAGATGAGGGAGCCACTGTTGTTGAGTCTATAATGTAATGTCATTGCGCCATTGTAAAATTAATAATATTAATCACACTGTATTTGTATGTGTGAAAATATGGAGGGAGGAAAGACTTGATGGGATGTTATAAGCAGAGGGTACACTCTGTTTTTACCTGATCATGAGGTTGTCCACAATGTCCCAGCTCTATGAAGAGTGTCGTTAACCCCACTAACATGAAACATACTGCACAGCAATTTTAAAAATGCTTTGTATTAACAATTTGAATCACTTAAAAATTTGGTCGAGAAAAGCTGTTGAGCAGAGATTTGTGTGTTATGCAGCTGTCTCATCCTTTCGGCCATAAAAAGCCTTTAAGATTCTGAAAGGTAATAATGTTAGGAGGGGCTGATTGGGATGGCTAAACTTAATTACTGAAGAGTACTGTCGTCTCTGTTGCTCAGAGCTCACAGTGTTTCTGTCAACAATAAACCTTGAAATCTGTGAACAACTACACGTGGAACTGTTAGGACAGAAATCATAATGATACAGCAAATGTATGTGTCATTAAAGCTGCAGTAGATGGGAGGATGGCTGGAAAAATAGATGATTGTCAAGTTTCATTCAGTCACACAACACAGATGACCTGGGGAAATCTCTCCATCACATCTGGCAAAACTGACACATGTTTATTGCGTTCATTGTCTGATTCTCTTTTACAATTTTTCATATTAAGTTTTCTTTGCCGTGTAGAAAACGCTGTCAGTGCTGGAGCAACAACATTTCCACTGAATGGACATGTATGCAGAGTATTAGTGGAAGTGAACGTGAACTGCCCTGTGATTGGTCAAAGCCCCAAGGGACATGAGAGTTGTAGTTGTGAGGCTGTAAACAGAGTCCACTCTCTGATCACCTGATTTACAACATAATGAAGGGTTATTATTTAATTATTGATCGATGATGATGAAAAAATCCTGCCTACTTTACCTTTAACATGAATACAAGCATATGAATCATGTTATCTACAGTTTAGAATATAATATAGGTTGGACACTGTTGATGATGTTGGTATAATATATTATTTTGTGTGATATTTATTGCTTGTATTCTATTCTACTCTATTCTATTCTATAACACCTCTACAACCATTCTATTACATAGAATAAACACTTACACCTAATCAATGAAACGGTGCAGAACATTCTCTAACACCTGCAGTCTGTTCCATGGACCAGACCCAATCATCCCATCTTGCTCCCTCAAGATCACGAGCACTTACAACTTGACTCTCGCGATGCTTGGCGTCTTAGCCGCCACTGACACACGGGCTGCGAGAATAGGATAAAGTGGAGGAGAAGAAGCAGGCGAGCTGATATCTGTAAAACCGACCTCAGGAGGACGAGGCGACACGGTAGGAGATATATGTGAATGTGTGAGTGTGTGAGTGTGTGTTTTCATTTATGCAGGCGCGCGAGAGAGTTTCTCTGAATGACGTCACGAGCTTTCCTGAAAGTCAAAACAACCGGTGGCTGCGGTAACGGTTTAGGTGTCGCAGCTCCACGCAAATAATAGGTGTGGAAATTCGTTCATATCGTTCCACAGTTATTTGGTACTGTTAGCAGCGATGCGTGATTAAAGGTTCGGCTTTTGGCGTGAAGCCTTGCACAGCTTTATGTTGCGGTTTACGGACGGTTTACAAAGAGCAGGTGCACGGGGAGAGCAGCAGCGCACCTGCCGCTACAGGTAACACAGGCGGCTACAGCCGCCCTGCGCTGACTGTTAGCATCATAAACGTGACAGGATAGAAACAGCCACAGCTCGCTGTGTTTTGATGTGATGACGCAAGCAAGTTTAACACTCTGGTCCTGTCTCATTATAATGTTTAACATTCATACCATGTAAACATGTAAACATGTACTTGCAGTGCTGTGTGTGTGTAGTGGTTAAGTGATCTACTTCATTTTATTGAATATATTTATTTATTTATTTATTTTATGTTCCTTGCATGCTGTTATATGTTATAAGAATTATTGTTTAATCTTTGTTTCACTACATTTATGTGGCAGCTTTTGCAAGTAGGTCCTTAACAAATTAAGGTTTTTAATCCCATGCATGAAAAGCATGATATGTACACTCACCTGCCATGTGTTTAGGGTTACAGGCATAGTTTTAACATGTAATCGCCAAGTTTGAATATCTGGAATCACCATTACAGATACAGATCATTTCATTGTGACTAGAGTTAATCGTAGTTGTAGATATCTAGGTATTAATAATCAAAACTACAGTTTCACATTCATGTGCATGAGGTTTGTCATAGATATCTACAATTCAGTTTCAGATATCTACAACATTATTATAAATATTATATAATTCTGTGAAAATAATTTATAATTTATGTGAAACTCAATTTGAGAGATAAAAAGGACAATGTAGATTGAGGATCATTAAAGATATCTTGATGTTCAATTATGACTAGTCATAATGAGGTGAGATATCTGAAACTGGAATTATGGATATCTACAATATCAGCAACTGGATCGTAGATATCTATAATGGCAAATCCCATACACACAAATGGCAGAAGTAACGCCATTCTGACCAGTAAAAACTGAATTGCAGATATCTGTAAGTGTAGTTTTGACTCATAAGAATGATGTTGTAGATATCGGTAGTGAATTTCCTGTGAATGTGTGTGTATGTGTGTGTGCGCGGTGTCATCACTGGCTGAGTGGTAGAATGCGTGCAGAGTGTGTGAAAATATGGTGACTGAAGTGACAGAGAGCAGTAGTAATAGGATAGCAGCGCAGGTTAAGTCCTAGGCTGTTGTAAGCTGTAGAGAAGTGTTTCATAAACAACAGCACTGTTATAGCAGCAGGTCGCTCTCTGAGTTTTACTCTCTGTTCTGAAACTGTTGTGGAGAAACAGACGTTTCCCTGAAGTTTTCGCTCACTTCGGCCCTGGAGGAGTTAAAGTCTCCCCTGTGCTCCTCAACGATGGTCTGGGACCCTTACAAACTTCAGGAAAAGGGGACATTAGGTCTTATTTGCAGTGTTGTAATGTAATGAAGTACAAATACTTTGTTACTGCACTTAAGTACAAAATTCAGATATGTGTACTTTGTTATTTAAATATCAACTACATTTCCTCTAACTATCTTTGCTACTACCAAATCAAATCAGAAGAAGAAGAGTTGGTAATTGGTCTGTATTTATATAGCGCTTTTTAGTCTTGATAACTACTCAAAGCCGCTTTACACTACAGTTTTGCCATTCACCCATTAACACCCTTTCACTCACACATTCAAACAGTGCATCTACATGCAACACATTCACATTCACATTCTATTACATGTATTTCACACCCAGTCACACGCTGGCATCAGGAGCAATGTGGGGTTAAGTGTCTTGCCCAAAGACCCACAACCTTCCACTTGAAAGACAACTCACTCTACCACCAGCTTTTTAATACTTTCGCTTTTACTTTTTACAGACATTACATTATTCTTAATACTTAAATACAATAAATGTCAACTTCTACCAAAGTCATTTTCAAAGGTACTTTTACTTTAGTATCCATTTCAGGTACTTCATACAAGACTGGTTAAATGTACCTAATAAAGTAGCTGGTGTGGTCTCGTGCTGCTAAATCCCATTATCTTCAAGGTTTATTGTGACTTCCATTCAGAGGTGGTCTTCGCCATACCATGGTTATAACAAAGGTTTATTTCAGTTACCGTTCACCTCGATAATTCTCACTCACAGTATTTTTCTCTTTTTCGAACATTACCTGTAAATTCTAGAGATGGTCGTGGGGGAAAATCTCTGTAGATTGGCAGTTTTTGAAATACCCAGACCAGCTTGTCTGGCACCAACAACCATGCCATGTTCAAAGTCATTTGAAAGACATTCCCTCTTCATTCTGATGCTTGGTTAGAACTTTGGCAGGTGATCTTGACCATACCCACACACCTTGGCCATGTAATTGGCAGAATAGATATTTGCACAAATGAGTAGCTGAACAGGTGTGCTTTAAGAAGTGGCCATTAGTGTTTATAAAGCAATAATCATTATAAAGTCATATTCATGGTTTCAACATGTTCAGTTTTTGAATACGGTCACTTTTGCCTCAGGAAATAATAACCCCCGCCCCCCCCCCTTTTATCTCAATAACATTTGAACTATTCTGATAAAACACAATTTTCAAACAACCTTAAAATAAAAAAGTAAAGTTAAATTCCTAAAAATACTGACCGTATGTTCCTAAAGTTGGATGGATTATGATCCAATCAATTTAGGGTATTTAGGGGCTATGAGAACCTGGCTCAGTAATAATTTTAATAAAATGTGATAATAATGTCCCTTTTAGTCCCACGACTGGGACTAAAATAATTTTTTGACTTTTTATGTCCAGTCCAGAGTTCCAAATCCAAAGATATAGCCTACAGACTGCAATGATGATAAAATAAAGAAAAGTTAGGAAGCTGGCACCTGCTTACTTTTTTAACCAAGTTAGAAAAACTATTTATATATCAAACATGATGTTGCCTTTGCGGAACACAGTGAGACAAAAAAAATACATATATGTAATAATAATGTTATAATCACTTTGGGGAATATTTAATTTTTAAATACCAGCAACTTCCAAAATAGTTAAAAAAAAAAGAGAGAGAAAAGATTCCAGTTTTAAACCTTAAAGCTTTCCTTCTGTATGTGTCTACCACTGATGGACATGGTGCATGCATGTGTCGAATGCCACAAAATGTATTTGAACTGATTGACCCCATAGACTATTTTCACTGATAACTAACTGTATCGATAACTAGGGGTGGGTCAAAATATCGATATTTTAATTAACAAATGAAGGCGCTCTTAACTCCCTGCCAGTTTCACTCCATCCACGTTCAATACATAGACTTTATGCGCTTTGTTCTCTATGTTGTGAATAAACAGAGAAATCCTGCACTTTTAACTTTTCACAGGCGTTTTCCTTTATTTAGACAGATGTTGTGATGTATCGCTATATGACTGATTGTCTTGCAATATATTGATTATCAATATCAATGGTTATTTATCAATATGGTATCAATGTAGTTGCACATTTCAACACTTGAAGGTACTGTATATATGAGGTTACACAGAGTCCACTTGTTTAGTTTCAATTCATTTTCTTATACTGTTTCTTTATTAATTGGTTTTTTATATATATTTTTCTTAGTATATTGGTCCTTATATATTGTACCTTAGTTAATATCTTAGTAGTTTAGGCTATGAATCTCTGTTATTAAATAACACAGGTGTTTCCACTGGTTCATCACGGCATTGGATATCTATGGTAACATCTAGCCTGGTAAAAGGGGATCATTCATTTGACTGGTCCTGTCCTGTCCTGTCCTGTCCTGTCCTGTCCTTCTCTGTTCTGTTCTACACCTACAGTGATCAGGGCCATGCCAGATTAAGGTTAAAGCTAAGTGAAGCTTCATTGAATTACTCTGCAGCGTTAAAGCTTAATCCAGAATTGCACAGTGCCTATGAAAAGGATTCAGTGCCCTGGGATGTAATTACTAGGGCCTGGAAACATTTTAACTGTTCTCTAATTCAGTGCCAGAACAATAGCTGAGCTGCAGTATTAGTACCAGGACAGTATAGAGGTCAACTGATGTGGGTTCTTTTATGGCTGATGCTGATATTTTGATATCAGTGCAGCTGATGGCCACGGCATATATGCATGGCGATACTCCTGGACATTATTTTTGATTAGTTATTATTATAATTTTTTTTCCCTGTAGCAGATAAAATACACTGTTTAACAATAACAAATGACATACAACATTGTGTAATGAAATAAACACATGTAGAACAACACGTTGTTGTCACAGGAGCATTTGTCACGTTTCTGTGAATGAAAAAGTGTGATGTGTAATGACTGATTAATATATCATAATCGGCCAATGCTGATTGTTAAATATCAAATTAAAATATTGGTTTCTATGAATTTTAAATGAAATCAGAATCTCTAAATGATCAATATTAAGAGTCGGGATCTCTTCAACGTGACCTAACTACAACCTTTGCACCTGTGCTTGGAAAGAGAAAGACTCATCCATCGATGTAAACTGCTCGCGTGGCCAACAACTTAAATGTGATGTTGCTCGTCATTCAGGTCACAGTCATCTTCAGGAGTTATCTGTGCGAAGCTGGACTTGCTTGAGTCAAGTTGAATTGTCTGCATTGTGATTCCTTTAATCTGCAAGTTTCCTACACATTCTCTCATATTTCCCACTTGTCAACTAAGGGAATCCATTCCAGAATGTGTAGCAACATGTCTGTGAAGGCTGTCAGTCATCCAGGTCATAGCCTTCTTCTGCTCTTGCTTACATTGAAACTGAACAAGCAAGTGCACTTGCCTACAGCTAACTCCCAAAGTTGTGACCTATTGTTGTTGTTCTGGTTTTAGATTAGCCAATACTGTGTTCTGCTGTAACACAAATATCACATGCTAGGGTGTATGCCTGCCTGTGTGTGAGTGTGACTGTAAATCTGCTCCAGCTTCTGTTATGATGCTGCAGTCCCTGCAAATGTCGGCGGCAGTGCAGACACTTGCTGGTCTGAATACTGATTTCCAGCTAGATTGCTACAACTGCTTGCCCAGCCGTCGTAGTGCTGATCCCCATTCAAGCCGAGCAGCGTAGTGCTCTTGTGCGTTGTGTAATACAGCGCACCCTACTATAGGGTGCATTTGAGGTGAACACGGCAGCTATGCAGAGAGAGTGGGGAAGGGAGGGGGAGCAGTAGTGAGCAGCAGAGAGGTGCAGAGATTTGGGCAGAGAGAAAGAGTGTGAGAGCATCCCTAACTGCCGTTGTTTCTATTTATAGCCAAGCCTTACTCCACAGTCCTTAGATGCTCTTCCACCTCCTACGCACAGGCATCGTCCTACACACGCACATGCAAACATGTTGACAAAATAATTTGACATGCAGAAATACAGCAAGCACTGAAAGATAGACTAGTCTTTTCCACACAGCACTGCCTGTTCATCATAAAAATATAAAAAAGATTTGACTAAATGAGAGGCAGAGCTCAGGAATGACCTTGACTGCTGATCAAGGTCAGTTTTTGCTTCATCAAGAGCAATAATTCATCCGATTTATCTGTGAGTGTTAGTGACAGAAAGAGGAACTAGGGTATAATTGGGTGGGGGAAGAGTGTCCTCACAATAACTAGTTGTTTGTCCAGTCAGATTGTATGAAAGGGAAAGAGAGGGAGCAGTAGAAGAGGAGATAAATTAATCCATGCCTTCTTTTCTCTTGATTTTTTTTTCTCTTTCTTCTCCTTTCACTTCCTTCCAGGCTGAGTCACTACTGGTGAGGAGGAAGGTCTGGAGTGGGAACGAGAGAGGAGGAGGAGGAGGTGGAGGAGGAGGAGGGGGAGAAGAAGAAGAAGAAGAAGGGAGGGAGATAAGCCACAACAGGAAGCAAAACGACACACACACAAACACAGTGCGTGTGTCTGTGTGTCTGAGAGAGAGACTGCGCGAACAAGAGGTTGAACGGGAAAGGAAGGGAGGGAGAGTGACGCGGAGGCTGGGAGAGCCTGCCCCCCCTCCTCTCCTCCTCTCCCTCTCTTTCTCTCCTCTCCTCCTCTCCTCCCCTCCTCCCTCTCTCTCTCTGTGGAGCAGGCGTGTAGCGACATCAGACTCGGCGTGAAGGAACCATGAGCGATGTCACCATCGTTAGAGAGGGATGGCTCCAGAAACGGGGTAAGTGCATTCAGTACATCTCCTTTTCTACTCTCTCCTCCTCTCTGCCTCTCTTTTTTCTCCTCTTCTTCTCAGCCTCTTGTCTAGACTGAGGGCCTGGCCGTGGCTGTCCACATGTGCTGGTGGGAGGATGTGAATGTTTGCAGTTGAGTGTGTGTGTGTGTGTATGTGTGATCACATGGGTGTATGATTATCAAGTGCGAGTGTATGCATGTGCCTTTGCCCCCATAGAGATGTGTCTCTTTATTATAAGCCTGTCTGGCAGTTTGTTTGCTAAGCCTCTCTGTGATTCTGTCTGGTTGTGGCTGGAAAAGAGTGTGTGTGTGTGTGTGTGTGTGTGTGTGTGTGCATGGCTTTGTGCATGTGTGTGTGTGTGTGCAGTTGATTACATGTACCAGGCCTGTTGTTACACTACTGGTGCATGGTGTTCTCTCAGACCAGTGTGTGTGCTAGTTTATAGTCAAGTTAGTTTTGCCTGTCAGATGTTATTGTTCAATGCACTTGTATGTGTTGACTTCTTATAAAATCCTGAATGGTGTAACTGAGAGTCATATGACATGGGTTCGGTTGGGGTGGAGTCAAGGGGGTGGGGGGGGTTTCACTGACAACACATCCTGTTTACAACCAAATGAAAAACAGACAAAATGTCATAGTTGAAGCGCATGTAACACAGATAGCACTTCCCTGTTCTCAGATATTCACAGCTTATGTTAAGTAAGTGGTTGCTGCAACAGGTGACCAGTCGTTTGTTGTCATGTGTCACGCTGAACCAGCAACTGTCAAAAAAGGACTTTGTGATGATTGCAACTGTACGCCACTTTAGGACTTTGTGTTTGTTTTGCCCGTATAAACTCTGATTTCATTCACTCATGTGTCTGCTGATGCTGATTCCTTCAGGCACAGACGTGTGTATATGTCGTTGTTTCACAGAGAGAGTCTCAGGGCCACAACAAGGGGGATTTCCAATTTTTTTATACACCAGTGAGCATCATCCCACTGACTATGTGATGGTGTCTAGGAATGTGTAACACAAACTGTGGAACAGGAAGTGATGACTGTAGGATGCTGGGTAATGTAGGCTAACACCATAGCACAGCAGGATAACATGCTGGATCATGTGCACATTTCTGACACACACACACATAGACACATAGGTACACTACAAACTGTACTGCTGAATTAGAGGGGAGGATCTTTGTTTATGTGTGCCAGCATGCCACTGTGATCCCTCAGACAGTCGTCTGTGCATATTAAGAGGAACACATCGCCCCCAGTCACGACGCAGTGCTACCAGTGTTCATCAGTGTGTGAGAGAGGTTGTAGGGAAGGAAAGGGAAGGGAACGCAGGGTGGGGAGTTGTTTGTGTCAGGAATATGAATGTTTGTCTGTATCATATGCTAAATCTTTGTCTGTGTTTGTGTGAGCAGAGAGGAGCAGGGTCGGGGTGCTGACTCACTGTCCATGTCGTGACTGCAGTCTTAAACATTTTTTACTGAAACGAAACAGTGAGAGAGACTGAGAGAGAGGTAGTGAAACCTCTGCACACATGCACACACAAACTTTTGTTGGAATGAAAGTACACATAGCTGCTGCATGCAGTTGTGTTTTGGCTGTCTGTGAGGCCCTGTGCATGTTGTTTTGTTTTGACCATGTGACATCAGGATAGTGACATAAAAAGGGGAACTAACTAACTGAACAGGTGGAAAACTGAGCTGAGAGGAGGGTGGCGAAGAGATAAGGGGCCATTATATGGAAACAGTGTTAATAAATAATCAATAAGTCAAATTCAAACAATAATAATTAATTTGTCTGAAGCGTCAGTGGGTCTTAAAACATCACTCAAATGTATTGCATTCCATCCAAATGACATAAATATTTGACATTCAAAGTAACATTGACATTGTAAGTTGTACCTATTGATTTAGTCTATATTAAACTTTATTTGACCGTGATACTGATAACGAGGAACTTTTGGTCTTAATATTGAGTCCAGTAATAAAGATTCCGGATAAAATTGATTGAAATTAGTTTCCCATTGACGGCACAAATAATTGGTGAGGCTGACTTCTCGTGCATGCGTGCACCCTCATGAGCATACTTGACTTTCTGCATGTTTTATGAAGAGACTGTGAATCTATCAGCATGTTGCATTTGTTTGACAAGCCACAAACCATTAGAGTATTTCTGTTCATTCAGTCAAACATGACATTATCACACACACACACACAAACTAGACTGATCAACTTACATATGCCAGAGGATGCTGATCACTGGGATACTCAGATATCGATGGAAAATGTACTGTAACAATAGAAAAGCTACAGGGGGTTCTTTTGAATTCCTTCCTTCCTTCCTTCCTTCCATCCATCAGTCCATACTAAAATATAAAGTGCTTCACATAGGTATTATAAAAATCAATGAGAGACAGAAAAACAAAACCATAAATGATAATGAATATATATATAAAAACAAGCATAAAATGGTAGTTAAAGAAAGCGGTACGTATAAAACAAAAGTGTAAAAAGCAAACCTCTCTGTCTGTTCTTTACACAGCAAATTAAAAGTTTTCCCATCATCCTCCTGGAACACAGTGTCAAACCTCAGGAACATCACCTCTGCAAAGGAAAGCACACTGTGTCCTCAGATGACTGAGCCTCTCGCTGCTTGCATTCTCACGAGCACACCGATGATTTCCTTCCCCCTCTCATTAAAGCGGGTAGGAGTGGGTAGTGCATTTAGCTCCATCATTTCTATGGAAATAATGAACAGTGGATACATACCAGGATCTGTTGTAGTGGCTAATATAAAGGCATTAGACGTGCAGGGGAAACCACAAGAAGCAGTATTCGGAACCCTGTTATTGTGCTCTGTTACAATTTAAAATGATTAAGGAGAAATGTGGTGATAAGTGTAAACTATCAGTCTTTCAGTCCAAATGTTAGACGCCTTTTTGTATTGCACCTTAAAACCTGAATCCGTGTTGAAGTCCACTTCTTTCCCACCTTGGCTTGGAGTTTACTTCCTGTCAGTGCATGTAAGGCCACAGAGGTTGCAGTCATCCAGTGTTGTCGAGGATACTGTTTCCTCCACTAGCATCAGCCCACACAGCAGTCAGCACAACAGATGGCCAGGAGGGAGGAGAGAGACAGGAAGAACGCCATCATCTTTTCTTTGACACTTTCTGTCCCTTAGATGTGTTACTAAGCAGAGCTACGTACAAGACACTCTTCTTTTTAAGGTTTATTCTTGATATTCCTCAGATCAGATCTTTCTTTTAAATAGATCATTATTTTTATTGCATTGAGATAATCAAGTGATTCAAAAGAAAAATTCACATAAAGGTTAAAAACACGTTTGAGCTCTGAAAACCCCCTTTATTTGGTACTAATATTGAACATAATCGAAACCATACAGTTCCAGAAATTCCACAGCAAATGCCACATACCAACGAGACACATTCATTCATAACACTGGAGCCTGTATCTTAATGTCTGGGAGGGAGTATGTTCTCTTTTTTCTCCTTGTGGCAGTTCAATAATTTTGGAGGCTGCAGAGGAAATTATTATTGATTTCTGTGATAGCATTTTGGGCAAATCTCAGGGGAATCGTGGGGGTATGGGCACATTCATACATGATTTTGTATGATGCAGTGTTAGATTGCATCGCAGGATCCCTGTCGTCGACTGAAATGCTGGCTCTGCTCATGTTGCTGTGTGTTTTTGCGAGTTGCTTTCATGTGACTGTATGTACAGTTCTGATCACATGATGAAGACAGTCAGGAAGTTACTTAATTACATATTCACTGTCTTCCGTTACTGCACATATTGACCTGCATCTTACCATGGTCATAAACATACCTTTACCTTTAATGCCCCATCCCCGCTGCTTAATTCTTTTGGGAGTTGTCTGTGCTTTAGTCTGTACGTTAAGACTTGTGAGGGGTTCATTTGGGTGCAGTGCAGTGTGGCAGTCATCTTGGCTGAGTGGGTTCAGTGAGTTCAGTGTTGGAGGCTGGCTGGCTGGCTGGCTAGATCAGGTGGCACAGCCAGATCTCTGATATCAATCATCAGTCGCTGCTACCGCTGCTGCTGCTGCCGCCACTGTCTGCAGTGTCGCCCTTCTTCTCTCCTCTCCTCCTCCTCGTCCGTCCCGCCTCTGCTGTATAGCCTGTCAACACAACTTACTCCCTTTATTGCCATTCACAATCTTTGGCTCTGTGTGCGTCCTCCCATCTCGCTGCCCTGCTCTTGCTCTCCCCTGTGTCTCTCAAACTCATGAATATATGGGGCAGTGTAGCAGACAGTGCAGGCTTTGTTATGAATGGCATCCTCTTGCACATCCGGAGGAAGTGTATGCTCCAGTGTGGCTTTACAAACTGTCTCCATTGTCCTAAGAATGAGTCACTCTACACTGCAGAGAAGGGCAGTCAGCCAGACAGTCAGACAGACCAACAGCAGAGCGCAAACATACAGACTGGTCTGCAGAGCCTACAGACAAACAGGAAAAACAGCCAGAGAGCGAGCGTTTGTGACAGCTAGAGCCAGCACAGAGGAGAGACCTGCAACAAGCTGTATACAGACCCCAGACCACCGACACATGCATAGATACACAGAACACTGTACTGATCTAAATAATCTATCAACCAGTTGATACCCTGTCTTTAAATTGTATGCACTGGTTGATATGAATCAGTTTATGAAGCCGCTAAGCTGTTACTTCCTCACTGTGTTTTCAAGACTGTCTCAATATTTGCTATGCTAATGAGAGTCAATATGCTCACAAGACTTTATTTAACCTTTATTGAACCATGGGAGTCAATTGAGAACCAATTCTCATTTGCAATGACGACCTGGCCAAAGTAGGGTCCTCTCTTTTTAAATAAATATTTAATTGAAGGTAAGCAGTAATAATGGAGTTGGCTTTAATTTGTAATTGAAATGAATCAATGTCTACATAAACAAGAAATAGCATCAAATAAAGTTGTTCAATAATGAGAGTCCCCTAACATTTGGTTACTGACAGGCAGCACTAAGATATAAAATGACATATATTTGTAATAGTTGTGATAACTATGATTACTGGGAGCAAATATGGTACACATACGAAATAAATGAAAATAATGAGCATCTTAATAATTTTGTTTTCTCAGAACAATTCTGAAGGTCATTCAGAAAGTGTTGAAAGAAATGTAAGCATTTTTGTCAGCAAATTGCTTCATCGGCGTCGGCATTACTTTGACTGAGCATTACCATGTGCAAATGACCAAAACAGCAGCTGCTTGTTGTTATAGAGCCTTTAACTTTCCTTAAATGTATATGTACCACAGATAAGTGGAGAGTCATACGTTAAAAAGTGCAGTTTCTGAGCTAAATAGCCTGAAGCTTAACTCTGGAGAGTCAATCAGTCAGTGAGATTAGTGGTAAGTGGAAGGAAGCATCCTTGTAAGGGCCATGTAAACAGAGGGATGGATTACTGGAAGGGTGGATGAATGAACTGATATGGTGAGGGTGAGTCTGGGATAAATGAATGAATGGATGGGTCAATGGATGAAGTGCTGATCTCTGCAGAGAGAAAAACTTGGAAGGAGGAAGAGAGACGGGATGAAGGGATTGACAGATTGAGTGATGAGATTAGTTTGTAGCTCAGGATCATCGAAATGCTGACCTCAAACATTTGATCACGGTCTGGATGCACACATTCACATGCATTCACACAAACACACTTCACTGAATTGTTATCATTTATCACCGACTGTACAATTCATGGAGCCACTATGATACTTATAGCATCGGTGTGATCACCAGGTCATGGAAAAAGAAAATGGTAAAATACAGTACTATCCATAAATCCTAAACATCACATAAATGTTTCACTAAGCACGAGGGACGTGCTGTAAAGAGAGTCGTGCGCCATTACCATCATATGACCAGGACGTGAGCGAGGGCTCCATATGTCTGCCACACTGATGATGCCTGGTTAAGAGATTAAATAAAAATAAAAACGTGGTATCGAGCCGTCATAGATTCAATGCAATGCAACGACTGATGAAGCATTTTCCAGTTTTGTATTCACTTATCAATTTTTTATAATCAAATATTCACGCCCATCAATATTTGGTTGGTATCAGATTGGGGCTGATTGGAGGAGGCAGGTTGTAGGGTTTGATTTGTATGATTTAGGGCAACACATTAGTGCCTGTTTTTTTAATGGCTACTGTCACCGTTGGTTGGAAAGATAAGTGCTGAAGAGAGTAACCTGTTAGTGAAATATGTTCAATTAATTTGTTTTTCATCATGGGTTAGGGTTCATGTTAGAATCACATACCCTTTTCTTGGCCTTGGTCAAACTGCATGTTCTTTACTTTGGGGTACTATACAGTACTACTCTCTTGGGGGAAAGATAATCCAGATCCCCGTTTGCCTTTCATTTTCAATTCAAGTGTGATCAGTGTTGAGGAAACTCATGATGGTTGAGGAGAGTAGGTGTGCCAGCCGACGGCCTGCATAGGTCTAGTCACGATACTTCTGTGATCTCCGATTCCTTTGCAGGAGCCTTGTTGTTGTTGATTCACGTGTTTAACAGGAGCTGGGAGGCCAGCAAAGAGCAAAAATAATGAAAAATGGCCAAGGAAGTGGAGGAACACAGGATCATTTTAAGCCTGCAGAAGGGTATAAAGCAGCAAATCCCTTAAAAGTGGTTGAATCATTAAAAAGTGTTGGTTAGGGTTTGCTCAGTGATTTGCAAGAGTGAGCAGGAGCAAATTGGGAAAATAAGAAGAAAAAAAGGTGGATGCCATTATTCTAGAAAAGAAGAATGTGATCAAAGGTGTGATCTCTGGTGCATGTGCGGGGGTGGAACAGTTCTGGATGTGAGGTGGTACAAGGCCAACGAAGGAGGAAATCTTAATGCCACAGTCTTTAGAACATTTGAGGGAAATGTTCTATCTTCTAAAGTGTTCCTCGAACACTTGGTATTGTGAGTTGCGGAGAATCAAAGAGGACAACTACACTGCTTTAGTTATGGCCATATGTATTGGAAAGAGGGGATGTGCAAGATGTGCGGGACACACACACACGATGTCTAAGATTGTGAAGCATCAACTTCTAAGCTCAGAGGTCAGAAATGACTTCATGACGTCATAAACAGAGGCCTTAACGTTTTAGAGTTAGGCTTAGAGTTTCAAGAATGGTTGACAGCTTGGATGTGGGTGCTTCTCTGCTGATTTAATCAGTGGAAAATCATCAGGACGATATTGCAATTAGAAGGAAAGCCCTCCTAGCATTTATAGCTGATGTTTTGTATGTAGTTTGTTAAAAGAAAACTAGATCTCATATAATCACTTTTGTGTCAGAAGCAGGTACAAGGTTCCTGGGGCTGAAGAATCATGTCCCTCAGCAACTTCCTGAGTGTATGAAATTGAGTCAGGTGGCCGGTCCCTCTGCCAGAGGGGATGGGGTTAAGAAATCACCACCTTGCCATGCAGGCAGTTTTGACATTTCTTCAAGCAGCTGGTTTATATGGACAAATCTGAAGGGACAGAACAAGAGGAAAGACTTCGAACAGTGATGGGAGCTTTGAACTGCGTTGAGTAAACTTGAACTTTGTTTAAAGAACTTTGAATTGTGAGTATAGCAACTTTGAACTCTGATTAAGAACTTTGAACTTTGAACAAAGTTCAAGAATAAGAAATAAATACATTGTGGCTTCCTTTAGAATCCTAGAACGGCAAACGCGCAATAAAATGATTATGTATGCTGCACATGATTTAAATCAACACGCCTACCACACAGAGTAGTGTTCCGTAGCTGATTTTGTTGACTGATGTTGGTTTTTTTTGTTGTTGTCGTATTTTTCCCCCCGCAACTAATTGATTAGTTGAAGAAGTAAGTACAGTTTCAGTTGACAAGGTTTTTCTTATATTTGTATTAGTTCAGAAAGAGAGACAGTAACAGTGGGCCAAAAGAAAGCACACAACATTGAGACAATGACACTGATTGTGTCATAAGAAGATGACATTATTATAATATAATAATCTGATTGGGTTATATACACTCATTAGCCACTTTAAGAGCTATACTTGACTCCTAATGAAGTGTGTAGACTGGCACCTGGTGTTGTCTTTCATCTGCTTCAAGGTTTAAAGTGTTCTGCATACGTTGGTTGTTACAAGTGGTGGCTTGAGATGATGTTGGATAACTGCCACTCACTGGCAACACTAGAGATGCTTCTCACCAGTTCAGTCATCTCTGAACCACTCAGACCAGTCACTTATGTCACTTTTCCTCCTCATTCTGATAATCATGTCTATAGATCTAAATGCACTGAGTTGCTGTCATGTGATTGGCTGATTAGATGTCTTAAGAAGCAGTAGAATAAAGGGCTATTGAGGGTACAGTGTGTGCAGTCTCGTGTGATGCTGCTATTAATGTTAGTGATTGTTGTATGGATGAAATCCAGATGTAACGATACAATGAAAGCTGGTTTTATGAAAACTTGCTTAGGGCTATCTTTGGTGGGTTTGATTTGAGTTTGTTCCCGTTATGTCTGACTTAATACTTAAGCTGCGTGCCTTGCTGACGTCACGACGACCAGTTTAAAGGGACAGTCAGTCTATTTATATCTTTCCACCTGTAATCTGTTTCTGACAGGATTAACAAAGCCACTAGCTGAAGCCTGCTGTGCCACAGAGGCACAGTGAAAAATGTGAGCCGTGAATAAATACAGGGATTCACACAGATGCACAGTGAGAAGAACAGTGTGTACAGAACATGTAAGGCACAGAAGTGTGTAGAATGCGATCACTGCGAGGGTATTTTAGGAAAGCAAGGACAAATGTATGTCTGTTCTCAGCCGAGGAGAAGCTGTGACTGCATGCACGCCTTTTGCGTGTTTATGTCAAAGTGTCGGGTTAGTTTGCCTGATGAAAACCGAGAGGAGGAAGAGATGAGTGATAAAATGTTTTGTTCTCCCTCAGCCAGTCTCCAGTTATTAATTAGTTGTCCATGATAAAAAAAAAGTGTAGAGCAGCAAATGGCTGTGGCAGTCATGTCTGCAAGGCTTGGCTCTATGTTCTGAGGGCGCTAAATGTCCCCCATATGGTCCACTGGCTGGGGCCTGCTCCTCAACAAGCTCTCATTAAACTAGTGCTTAATATACTGTACCAAGGTAAGGAAGGACATGCACACCGTCACCAACTGAGAAACAAATCACAACATCTGACAGAGAATTGGGAACGAAGGGACAGGAGGACAGGGAGGTGGTGTTTGTTTCTGTGTATGTGTGTGTGCATAAGGTTTGTGTGTCTGTGTTTTCTGAGGCCGACGCTGTATAATTGTTAACTTGCCATCTGTCATCAAGAATAGACTTCTATCTTTGCATGTGTGTGTGTGCATGCAGAGGAAAGATGAGACGGGAAACAATGAAAGAAACAGCGAGTGAGGTGCAGATGTCTCGCTGCGTATAGTGGCTCGAGCACGAGTTTCTATGGTGGACTGCTGTATGGGAGGAGGTGGAGGGGGAGGACGGAGAAGAAAGGAGGGCGAACATCTGCCATAGTCAGATATTGCTCCGTGGTTTGAGTGTTTCTACACAATATCATGAATTTGAATAGACCAGGGACATGGCCTGCTCATTAAGTATCTTCCAGGACCAGTCAGCCAGGGTTCACAGAGTGCTAGTATTTTTCAGTGTCTCAGATAGAATATTCTTCACCATGTTTTAACAATAGTGCAAGAGCTGAGGGTTTTTTTTTTTTCTACCATATAGAGGTCCCAATGTTGTGTATAAAATAAGGATATTTTCTGTCTTTACAGTGTACGATATTCATATTGAAACAAATAGGTGAATTATTGTGAAAATCATCCCTGTAAAACAAAAAGCTCAGGCATCTCACACACTGTCATGATGTTGTTCAAGGAAAGTTTTTCATCTGGTCATTCTGGGTTCATGCCAAAATATAGACATTGACACGGAGTTCATTTTAACTCACAGTGGTTTATTTTCCCCAGTGTTAAACATCACAGTGGGTTTTAATGAAACACTGAGCTTTGCTTTTTTTTTTTTGATGATTTTAGGACCAATATAAATCATCATGGTACTTTTTAAATGAAAATATACTTTTTTAAAATTAAAATAAATGTGTATTCTATGCTGCTCACATCATGACACACAGTATGGTCTTCTTTGTTCCTTTTGAATTGCCTTTAAAGCCCGAGTGTCTGTCGCTGGCCAGCTGAGGTGGACATGTTGTCAAAAACAGCCTCTAAGACAGAGACGTTACAGCATGACAAACACCAGCTCTCCATCAAGGAGAGGGAGGTGTTTGTCTGAGATGGAGTGACATATACATATATATATATGTACAGCATATAACTGTTAACTCTTAACTGTTACATATTACTTAGAGTGTGACAGATAAGCAAGCAGTCACTAATTGCGCTCAACCTCTTAATTTTGTTGGTTTAAACTTCAGGTGAGTCACAACTGGGTTATGCCGCTCTAACCCGTCTGCACACACTGAACTCAAATGCAGTGCCAGTTGAACAGATGGGCTCGGACAGGTGGACAGACAGACAGACAGACAGACAGGTAGCCATGCAGGCGGGACAGTGGGGAGAGCAGCAGTTAGTGAGGTGGAGAGCACTTATTGTCGGCCCTTCAGTGCAACACATGAATGGATCTTTTGGAGTGAGGCACGGCTGGGCTGGTGTGTGTTTTTCTTGTATGTGTGTGTGGTGGGAGGTTGTGATGGGGGGGGGGGGCACTTGACATTACTTAGGGTATAGTACTTGATTGTTTACTTTTTCCTGCATGGCTGAGCTGTATTCTTGTGTGTGTGTGTGTGTGTGCATGTGTGTATATTGTGTGTGAGGCTGCAGTGCGTTGAAGTTTACAGACAGAAAGACAAATAGCACAATGCATCTTTGCTGCTCTAGGAAAGGGGGGGGGGTTACACAAAAGACCAGAGGGGACTTACACACACACATATATATAACGCCAGCTGCTGCCCACAGCTCCAGCCCAGTATTACTGAATTAATAATACAGAGCTGACCACTCTGGAATAATACACACATAAGAATTACACACATAGACACACACATATGCATGCACAAAGCTTTGCACCTGTTCATTACTGCTTAACTGGACAGGACTGAGCTAGTTAACCCCCTCCCCTCATCACACACACACGCACACTCCATGTTGCCTGTCTGTGTTGTAGGCAACACTTAGACAGCTGTGTCTGTCTCGTGGCCCCTCCTCCTCTTGTCCTGATCGACAGCTAATCCTGCTGACGGACTGACTGACTGGTCCGGCTTCCCAGTCTATTTGTCTGATATGATGTGCCGTGTATTTTAATGTCGTCGCAGCTCACACTTATATTTAGAAAAGGATGTGCGGCGCTTTGGCAGAGAACGCCGGTGGATTTGAATGCCAATGATGCACCGTAAAATAAATGAAGAAATCGATGATGCCAACACACAATGTCGTCCAAAGGAGAGAACAGAGAGAGGCAATACACCAGCAATCAGTGCAATTTAATTAGCCTACTCACTGGATGGTGTGTGCATTTCTTAATCACATCGGATCCTCTGCATTCTGAACATATACAGCGTTGCATCTCCCAATTTTCTTGGGTGTTTGAATGCAGTTGAGAGGGTTTTGTTTTGTGCTGTTAGCTCAGACTGTATTTTTACCTTCTTAACACACTAGAGGACCAGAACAGATCAGTCTTTGTGTTTTCAGCATGTGACGCTTTTGTACTGGTGCATGTTTGTGTACGTGTGGGTGGAAAGGTGTTTTTGGAGAAAATAAACTGTCCAACTGAGCTCGGTATATGATCTCGATCTGAGATGAACATTATTTGTGTGTAATTTGTGGCTACAGAATTTGTTTTACTGCCCCCCCAAAAAGAAAAAATGGTTGAACTGAATTGATATTTCGGAAAAAAATGTAAGTGTAACATAACTTTACTGTAGTTTGAATGGACTTCATTCATTTATATGTTTCTTTTTTCCTTAGTGCTTAAATTTAGCATTACTGTACGTGCGCACAAGTGACTGAAGTGAATCTTATTCCCTTTTCACTCCCTTAGCATCAACGATAACTATGACATCTTATGCTACACTGACCTTTTTTATTATTCAGGATCCAGTTTTCTTTATTATTAGAACTCTCCTCCATTGACCTCCATTCTAAATGAGTTACTGTGATTTAGCAGTCTTTCATTATAATAACGATAATAATAATAATAGTACTTCTGACAGTGAACTGTGAATACAAACAAAGTCTAGAAATCAGTAATGTGGAGGGTAGGTGAGTGGAAATGTGCCGTTATCTTTTTAAAACTCTCTAATGTGTGAGAGAAAAATAAATCTCACTGGACTGAGGCTGACCCAGTCTTTCATATTATACACAAGGTCACACTAGGCCCAGGTGTGTCTCCTGTCTGTAATGATCCTGTTTCACAGGACAAGTCTCTGCAAACAGCAGAGCACAGAGCAGGAGACAGGTGAGAAGGGCAGAGAGGCCATCACAAAACAACCTCATCATTAAGGAGGGGAAACTTGTCCTCAGTTGTACGGTTACTTTATACATTTAAACATTCTCCTTGGGTGCTATATGTTTTTAGCTATAATGAGTAGCAACACATCGTCGTCATAATAATAATAACAATATTTTGAATTAAGTTGATTTAAATTGTACAATTTCACTTGACAGACATCCCAGAGTGCAATAGAATCTTATTATATAGAAAGTCTAAAATTTGCACACTGGATTTTGTGATTGATCATTGTAATGGCATTTAATGCAGCAGTGACGTGTCATTTCCCGTCTCATTCTCCCTGGTAATGTCTTAAAAACCTTGAATGGAATGTACTGTACATGAAGAGAAGTTTCATATTTCAGGTTGACAGAAAAGGAAGGAAAGTTATTAACGTAGTAATGACTTAAGACTGTACAGTAAGCTTGGAGTCGTTGGGGCTAAGTGACCTTCACAACCACACTGTACGCATATGTGTGTGTGTGTGTCTATGTGCGTGTCCATATGTGAGCGGCTGTAGGTATATGGGGGGGGGGGGGCTGGGGGGGGTAGCTGGGTAGCCACACAGCCTCCTGTCTGGCACAGGTGGTGTTGAGCAGCAGCCCTCCAGCTAAGATGCTAATATGCTAACACTGCACTAATCCTAGGGTGCTTTAGGACCCTGTCACACCCCCACCCCCCCCCCCCCCCCCCCCCCCCCATTGCACCAACACACAGGAACAAGCACACATACACAAACGTGCACACAGGTTTAAGTGGACTGAATGCCTGTACACTGTAATACACACACACACACACAATAATTAACATACACACAGCCCACATCTTCATATAATATACTTATATATAATATACTGTTCACGCGCACACATACACAGTGTGTTGTGAGGGTGATTAGGATGAGAGGCATCTAACTTACAGTGTCTGTCAGTCACTCCACAGCATTACAGTGGTGGCGACCATGCTCCAGGGATTCACCGCCATCTACTGGTGTATAGTGGTACTGCAAGAAGAGACGAGGGAACACGTGTAAGAATACAGAAAAAAGAGAATGGAGTAGATATGTAGATAGAAAAAGAGGGCATTTCATTTCTGTTTACCAAAAACATTTTTTTTCATTTATTGTGAACTTGGGATTGCTTTTTGTGTGTGTGTATTAGTGCCTTCTTCTGTACCAGCTGGTCGAGCAGAGGGACACCAGGGCAGCTTGCATGTGTGTGCGTGTACATGTGCGTCCAGCTCAGCCTACCAGGAGGTTCTGGCTGTGTGCAGCTGGCTGGGTGAAATCTCTTAGTGGCCCCCAAGGGATAGCCACACTCCCATGGGTCTCCACTCAATCTGGCTGCCCTGTGGCCGCCCTGCCCTCTTCCAGCTCCGTAACTGCCATGGCCTGAACATTTCTGTCTCCCGATCAGCCCCTTGTTGCCTAATGTCCTGTGTCTCGTCTTTTCCCTCATCTTTCCCCCTAGCGTCTTCCACATCTGTAGTCTGACCTGGTCTTTGTGTCTCATTCCACAGAGTCAGCCACTGGGCTTGTACAGTTGCTCCGGCACAAAACCTTCAAAGCCAGCTGCAGCACCAGCCTCAATTCAATTTAATTCTGTGATTCTTCAAACCAGCCCCCCCCCCTTGTTCTAGTTCTTTATCATCATTTCAGTGGCAAAAATTCCCTCTGAACTCCTACAGGTAGCACACATCACCACTTTCATGTTGTTAGTGATGGGGTCTGTATTTAAGCACTCACGTACACACACACACACATACGCACGCACACCACTCCAGCCCCGATGCGGTAATGAGACTAATGCACTGTAAGTGGATTGGCTTTGAAGAGCCAGGATTCGTCTTAAGATGTCTGAGCAGCCTGCAGTTTGAACTACTGGGGTCGGGGTGTTGTGCACACAAACCTTCTGGTCAACAAACACATGCACAATTAAATAGATTGTACAATGTGAATTGTATTTGTTCCATTTCTCTACAACACACACAGACCAATAAGAATTAGAGCAACATGTCATGAATTCCTGCTTTCTCCCAGCGCTCATGGACAGACTCTGGGACAGATGTCTTCCTCAAGCGTCTTATCGTGCAATTCTCTTCTTTCCTAACCCCATGCCCTTACTACCTCACAGTCATCTCTTTTTCTCTAACTTTCCTAAGCCACCAGTCACCTACCTGATGTTTAGCTAATCCTCCCTCCTCCTCCTCCTCCTCCTCCTCCTATCTTATCCATTTCTGCTTTTATCAGCCACCAATGTGCACATACACACTTGAAACAGTGTCTGGAGATGTCTTAACCTTTTATCAGCCCACGCAGTCTGCTGTTTTTTTAATTCACTGCTAAACTGTGCAGCAGACATTTACATTTCACGGAAGCGTGACCCCCCCCCCATTTAACCCGTATGGCAGGCCTGCAAATACAGACGACTTGTATTGGATTAACTGTTAATTACATCACACACCGATAATGAAGTTTCAGTCCTGTGACGTCTTTAAATCCCATAAGTCCAAAAATGCACATAAAATTTACACCCTCCCAAATATCGCCACTCAAAAATTCAGCGAAACACACAAGGCCTACATCCAGCTCATGTCACACAACATTAAAGTCTGCTGATCACACTGAAATTAGGATATTTCGTTCACTATTAGCATTAAATAATGATAATCAATAAAATAGTTTATTTAAAATAAATGTCTTTTCAGTTTTGGCCAGTATTGTGTTAAATATATATTATCATACGTGAATAATGAAATACTTTTGTATATTTTCATTCAGATATTTCTCCCCAGAACAAAGGATTTGTTTCAATGAGTTTTGGAAGAAATTGTGTAGCTCTGTTTCTGTCCCACACTTTGGGAAGCGATGCTCTTATTAAAACAGTGTCTTATGTTTTTTTGTGTTTATTCATCTCAATATACGGGCAAATATCCAGTCAGCTTCACCTGTTTATTATCGTCGTTATTTAGAGCCAAACTCTGCTGTGTTACTGCTCTGAACACTGAATGTGTGTGTGTGTGTGTGTGTGTTGTTAAGCGGCCAGTCGATAAAGCTGTGTCCCTGCTGCAGAGCTGCTGTGTATGTCCTGGAACGTGGAAGAACCTCCCCTCCACCCTCTTCATCCTCCGCCTCCCCCCGTACCTCGATACACCACCACCGCCGTCGCCGCTCCCGCTCCCAGAGTGCCAGTCACACAGCCCCGTCTCTGCGCCATCTGCATATCAGCTCAAGCCTCGGCCAAAGCATTAAATTAAATCCCTGTTTGGGTTGATTAACAAATGGCTGGTGAGCTCACATAGTTATGGAGTTATTTATTTAATTGTCATGAAGTTTTTGGGGTTTTAGTTTTTTTTTCCCTTTCCCACAGCAAAGAGGAAGAACAGAGGTGTGCAGGTGTCCTGGAGGAGTAAGTGTGTTAGACTCAGAGATGCAGAGACGCTGCAAAGCGTGTTTTTTTCTAAACGTGTGTGACTCCTCTCTGTTTTGCTGGCTAACCGCTTGTACCTGTCCCTCATTTTCTCCAATTCTCTCCCCCTCTTCCTCTCCATCCCAAAATGAATGGTTAATCGCTTTTGCTAATTGAGTGACAGTTAGTCGGTGCGTTGTTGTAATTGTCCAATCAGAAAGCTTGGAACAGACACAGTCACAGCTGATTCATCTCTGCCTCTTACTGCTAAACCCACAAGCTGCAACTGGAGGACGTGCCAACGAGATTTATGTCTCCTAGAAATTCCAAACTAACTTTCGAGAACGCTAATCTCGTTAAGTTTTTCGTCGTCTTTTAGTTTGCGGCTCGTGCGACAACACAAAAGGTTCGGCATCATACCGGCGGATGTCGTTGTTCAACAACAACCCTTTTGAAAGAGTTCTTTAAGTTTCTTTTTTCAAAAGAATGTATAGATCAGTTTACAACATCCAATTCAATGCAGGAGAATGCTTTAGAAGTGTTGAATTTGCTTGATAAAACGTGTCCCAGGGTGTAACTACACTTCAGAAAAGTCGAACATCCTCTGTTCCTCACATCTTTCAAGTCACCCACGTTCTCCTGTAGTGATGATATTGTATTATTCTAACAAGAATCAGGAGACTCGTGTTGTCTTAAGCACGTTTGCAGTGTCGTATTTACTAATTGGCCTGAAGGGAAAAGTAAAGTTGTGCAGAAAACTAAATGAAAATGAAGTGAGGAGTCCGAGAGAGATGGTGTGGGAAGGAGACCGGCTGTTCTGTTTTCTCCAGCAGTCCAAACTAGAGACATGTGGCTCTCCAGACAAGCTGTCCAGAGTGGGAGAGCTCGCTGGACTCATTACAGGCAGGGCCAAGACGGGATAGCTTGACAGAACACCATTGGATCATTCGGAGAATTGGAACGGTCGAACCGAACCAGTGTTAGTTTTGTGTCAGGATAAATGTGTTTGTGTGTGTGTGTGTGTGTGTGTGTGTGGGGGTGTGTGTGTGTGGGTGCGGGTGCATGCCTGTATCTGTTTGGAACAGCGTGTGTAGACAACTGTCCATCTCTTCCCTCCGTCTGTGCCACCCCTGGCTGTCTCCCCCTCCCTCCAGCGCACATGTACAAATAAACACACACACACACACACACATGCTGCCTAGGCTGGTCCAGAAGGATTGCTTAAATGTTTGCAGTAGTACTGGACAGCTGAGCGATGAAGTGGCCAGCCACAGCCTTCCATTGGAAACTGACTCAGAGAAATGACTGGACTTGGACCAGCGAACCAGTCATCACTGCCAGTTTATAACAGTTTTATTAGTTTAACTTTCTCTTCATCCTCATCCATTTTGTCAGTCAGTGCATTTCTCTCCTGTCCAGTTTGAAGGTTCTCTCTCTCCTTTTTTTTTTTTTTCTGAGATAATCAATTTCTTCCACTTGTAAATTCAGTTCAGGTGGAACAGATAAACCTGTCATGTATTCATTTGTCAAACCTTCGCTCATGCAAATGTCTTTCTGTCTGTCTGATGCAAACCTGCAGGTCACCAAGTATTTGTACGTGAGGACTTTTACACAGGAAACAGTGGGGAAAGCACGGCTGTAACGACAGTCATTACTGGCTGTCGAGACAAACCAGGAACACCTATAACTCATTCATTTAAACATGAAAAAGCCCCTGAATCATAATTTTACTGATAGCATGACTTCAACAATTGACTATCACATTGGTCAGTATTTAGTGGAAATCCGTTTTATCTTGTTTTATTGTGGCTCTCTGACAGAAACAATTACAGTTTGCAGTTTGGTTCATCACTGACATGTATTGTGCTTTGGTTCTATCAAAGTTGCTGTGATTTTCTGCATCCTTAATTTGGTTTGCTTCTTCATAAATGTATAAAACCTTCTTTTTTTTCCCCCTCTTCCACGTGACTCTCTCCATCCCACCTCCCTCTCCTTCCCTCCCGTTCAGCCCCTCTCGCCGCGCTCTGTTTTTCAGTCGCAAGTGTTCCAAAGAATATGCTTTGTTTCTCAAAGAACAGGAGCAGGAATGTGGAGAGTGGGCGGATTTGTGAAAAAGAGGAAGAAAATAGACTGAGAGAGGAGAGGTGTGATTCTGTAATCCCGATGATGCACCAGCACGCAACAGCATTTCCTGATCTGTCTATCATTGTCTGTGTGTCTGTCTGTCCCTGTGCGGTGGTCCAAGTCAGCTGGCAGCCCCCACCCCACCCCATCACACACACACACACACACACACACACACACACACACACTCTCTCAGCTCCAGAGGTACCGGCAGGGCCCGCAGTTCAGCGGAGCAGGTGTTTTTTCCGCAATGTGTTAACGAGCACGGCCTGCTGTCATTTCCGCTTTAAATGGATGTCACAAATAGAACACACACTCGCGCTGCGCGTTCTCCTCTCCCTGCAAATTAGCGTAAAACAGGTGATCGGGGCCATTACAGATCTTCCTTTGCGTGTTCACTAAAAAAGCGGCTGTGGTGTATTATTGCACTTGTTTGAAATGAGAAAGTGCTTCCTGCTTCCCAAAGTGTCGACACCGTCAGTCTCTTTCCTCACAGTTGTGCGTTACCTCAGCTCGTGCATGTGCGCGCGCACACGCCGCTCCAAACCCGCTTCTTGTTCCCATTGTGCTACTCAAACCCATGCGTGTATCCATGCTGTTCTAGTAAGTGTTATCCACCTCTGTGGTGTGCAAATGTTTGACACTCGTGTAATCCTGCGATGGGTCATCTGATAAAGCTGTGGTGCCACCTTAGTGCCAGTCTGTGCCAGCCAGTTGGGTATTACTCTGCCACCAGCTGCTCAGCAGATGTTGTTATTTGTTGCTGCGATGTAAGAAGGGATATTCTCGATGTGTAATGTGACCTCTCGTGTCATTCCTTCTTATCCCTCTTTTCTGTTCAGTGGGCTTGTGTGTGTGTGTGTGTGTAGGTTTGCATTTGATACTTGGGTCATCACCTCTGGGCCTGCCCATGTATCAGCCAGATGATGTTTCTGGCATGGACAGTTTGACTGTTGGTGCCGGTAAACATGTTTTGGGTTTTTTTCCACGATAATCCGATCTGAATCTGGCAAGAGCTGTGGGAGATTGTGTGTGTGTGTGTGTGTGTGTGTGAAATACAAGTGTTGTGGGGAACTAAATCTATTTACAGTTATATTATAGGTGCAGGCCACATGGCTGGTGTAGTGGTTAGCACTTTTGCCTTTGCAGCAAGAAGACCCGGTCTGAACAAGGAGTTTGCATGTTCTCCCCATGTGTGCATGGGTTTTCTGCGGGTTCTCTGGGTTCTCCGGTTTCCTCCCCAGTCCAAAAACATGCAGATTTGTGGATCAGTTCAATTGGAAACACACAAATTGACCGTATGTGTGCGAGTGGATGGTTGTTTGTCTGCTCTGTGATGGGTGAACCCTGCTTTTCGCCCTATGTCAGTTGAGTAGGGGACTTCCCTACTGAGGGCTGAAAAAAGTGATACTGTGACATAAAACATGATGTTTTTAGATGAAGCGCAGGTTAACAGCAGTGTGAGTAACACACTCACAATGGACACATCTGTACCGTCAGATTCTTTAAAAAGACAATCATCTGGTCTGTGTATAAGCGCACAGTGCAGCTGAAGTGAGATGTGATCAGATGTGGTCACAGGTGACGCCTCCTGGACACATCTTCATTCCAGGTGTTGGATTTAAGGCTGTCCACATGTGAGCGGATCACATGGGACAGATGTTCATACCAGATGTGACTGGTCATTAACCAAGTGCACTGCTGCTTTGATCACCGAGCCTTTAATTGAAATATCCTCTCGTTCTCTCTCTTTCTCTCTCTCTCTCTCTCTCTCTCTTTGTATCGCTCTTTCTCTCCAGGTGAATACATAAAGAACTGGAGACCGCGGTACTTCCTGCTAAAGACAGACGGCTCTTTCATCGGCTACAAAGAGAAACCTCAGGATGCAGATCTGCCCTACCCCCTAAATAACTTTTCTGTAGCAAGTAAGTTTCATATAACGTCTTTGGTGCATTTAGTTTTCAGTGCATGTCTTCTAAACCGTTACCGTACCATGACTTTAAGATACTTTTAACTGGACTTCACACTCATTGTGACGCTTTGATTTTTAAAATATGGTGTTCCTACGGTAACTTTTCATTCTGCGTTTGATTAAGCCCAGTAGGGAGTGTTTCAGTTTAAAGCAGAAGTGGTAGGGAGTCAATGTGTTGCCTTTGGAAATTGAACCTTTGTCTTTCACTTGAAGGACACGCACAACACGTCTGTCATGTAAACCGCCACGAGATGTTGCTCAAACTTTCCCCGTGATTTCATCACACAGAGCTTCGCCAAAATGGCACAAGAGCAGTTGCGTCAGTTTTAACTGACGGCTTGTGAAAACATCAGTCTTTACATCACAGCGTTGATATGCCTTACAGGATTCACAGAGGGCTCTAATGAACCGTTTATCAGTATATCATCTGTCTGCACCTGGTTAACAAGCACCACAGTGTCGTTGACATGTGCAATTAACCAGCTAATTAGTTAACAAGATGAATTTTATTGTTTCTCATTACCACCAGCTCCTTATTGTTTATACAATAAATGCAGAGTGCCGGAAAAACACTGCGCTTGCTCTCCAGGTGTTTTAGCGTTTTCTTTGGTGTTCCAAATTTACAGTGCTTACAGAGTGGTTTTCAGTTTCACACTGCTCGAAACCATTTAAGGGATTAAGGGAACATGTGAATCACACATCCAAATATTTACTAATATAAACTGTACAAGTCTTTGACAGCAAAATAGTGTAACATCCACCAACCAAACCAAACCTGTTGAGGGCTGGATTGTAAGAATGCAATGATTAAGCCTTCCCTTAATTAGCTGTTTGAACAGTGTATAATACACACCATAGTATCATATTGCAACTGTTTCCTGATAAATAAATGGATCAATGTTGATGCAGTTTCACTGCTTAATGGACATAATCTGACTTTTACAAGACCTAATGCAAATGTATTAGCTTCCATATGGCACAATAATAATTCTCAGGAAATTAATCATAATGAAACTGAATTGGGTTGCTCTTTAGTTGTCTCATGTTGCTATTGTATTTATTTTTTAATTTAACCTTTATTTAACCAGGTAAAAAAAAACACTGAGATTGAGATCTCATTTACAAGGAGGACCTGGCCAAGAGGTCAGTAGCACAACAAACAGCGGTTTAAAGTGGAAACATGTCAACGTTTAAAGAGCAGGAGTTGTGAACACGCTGATCAATGGATTCCCGTTGTCTGTCATTTAATATGGAGCGAAAAGTGAATGAAATTAAATTAGTTTGGTCATTTCGAGTTCAAATTTGGAGAGAATACCAAGCAGCGGGGGCAGCAAAAGTTTCCTCAGTCAGTCTGAACATGTGGAACGTCAAATTAAAGATGTCAATGGAGCGTAAGGCGTAGCGGCTTGTAGTTCTCTGCAGAAAGATACATAAATACACTAAGAAAAGCCTTCTAAATCAAAGTCAACCAGTGCATTTATCTGTGTACACTCAACGTGGCCAGCCAGATCTAAGATATAGTTCACAGTGGTATGTGACGCGACTAGAACCACAAAACCCAAGGTGCAGTGGTAGACAGAACATTTGGCTGAAGCACTCATATACAGCACGCAAATGGACGCTAGGAAGAGTACAATGAGGTTTGGTGACAGATGGAACAACAGGAGCGAGGGAGAGTACACACGGGAAGAGGTGTAACGTAAGGGCGAAAAGGGAAAAGAAAACGATGACAAATGTTAGAATGCAAGCCGAAAACCTCCGAGAAAATGATAAAGAATGGAACCGCGAAGGATGGAGGAGGAGACTGAAAGATAGGAGTCCGGAAGGGAGGACAAGTACTGGGAATGAGCGATGGGAATCGATCAGAGAGGGATTAGGGGGAGAAAATTGCAGTTGTGGGGAGGAGAGAGGAAGAAGAAAGAGAAGTCAGAGGACAGGGATGGAAGGACGAGTAGGTGGAGAGCAATGGAAGAGAGTTGGAGACGGCAATGGAGGTGTGCAGGAAGTGGATGGGAGGATAAGCGAGGAGAGGACGATCGTCAGCGCTGAACAGACAGGGAGGAGGAGATGAAGATAGGATTGAGAACGAGGAAAGGGAGGAGAGGAAAAGAGTTTGTGAGGAGGACAAGCCAGGCCATACATCCGGCCCCGGCTGCTTGGCACAGCACTGGCACTGCCACATCTGTTGCCCAAAGCTGGGAGGCCAGGTGGTGGTGTGTGTGTTTGTTTATTTGTGTGTGTGTGTGTGTGTGTGTGTGTGTGCGCGCGTGCGTGTGTGTGTGTGTGTGTGTGAACAACAGAAGTGGTCAGATGGAACAGAGATGGTACAGGCCTGTTCCCTGCAGAGGGACTCATACATACAAGCTTGTCGTGTGTGCCCACATGCACACACACACACACACACACACAGATGTACACACACACACTGATGCATACACCAACTAAACTGCTACACAGATTTCTCAATTCCCTGCTGTGGCAAACAACCCAATTTCAGCTAACGTTCAAACTTCAATATCACTTTTATGTGTGTGTGTATGTGTTTGTGTGTGTGTGTGTGTGTGTGTGTGTGTGTGTGTGTGTGTTTATTGTGGGTGTGAGTATTCTTTTGGCATCAACCGGAGCCTGACCTTGTTTTCTGGCAACACAGCAGGCCTCGCTCAGTCACGAATCAGGTAGTGACTTCTTAGTGCGTGTGTGTGTGTGTGACTGTGCATTTCTGTGTGTACAACATGGGTGGCGTTGTCATTAACCTTCCTGTCTATCCTTAGGCCGAGCCATGACACGCTGTGCTGTACCACACTTACACAGAAAGTAATTGGGGGAAGGGATAACCAGAGGAAGGGAGGCAAGGGAGAGGAGAGGAAACAAGAGGAGGAGTGATGAGGGCAAGAGAGAGTGACAGGCGACCAAACCTATTGGGTGATGTGACAACAAAAAGGGGGGTTGATGATGCTGTTTGACATCAGCTCTTGTCTCCAGTTACCACAAAGACTTACAGACCAACTTCTTTTCAAATGGTCTAAACTTATTCTAATGTTAGCAATGAGTATATACCACTGTAAAAACTCAAGTGTCCCAGTAGTGACAGTGAGCCAGGAAGCACAATATCAGGACCCTGAAATGAATCTGTATAAAATTGTAAAATTGTATTTATTCCTGTGATTTGGCAGTTGAGACATGTTTAAATGTCTGAAGTGTGAGGAGAATGAGTCTAATTGATTTTAATTTATAATACATTTCACATGGGGCTTCAGCTGTCCTGGTTATTAGTACAAAAGTCCCTGAGCTTTCCTTCATATTTGTTTTATTGTCTGACAGATACTGTCCCTCCACTGCAGAGCAGCACGATAACACAGTACTGGGATAATTAGACTGTTTAATGCCCTAGACTTGAACAATTCTGAACTTAGACACAAGACAAGACATTTTAAATTGCTCAGAACCTTTTCTCCAGTGTTAACTTGTGCATGAAAATAAGTTACATTATTAAAAAGGTAATTGGAAAAAATTAAAATACATTAGGGCTGAAACAATTGCTCGATTTAATCGATTACTAAATTAATCCTCAACAAGTGTTTTTTTTTAAAGTTAAATTATATAATAAATCATTAAAACGGAAGACATTTGAGAACGTCATCGTTTTGATGATTGTTGACATTTTAAGGACCAAACAATTACTCAGTTAATGGAGAAAATAATCAACAGAATAATCAAGTTGCAACCCTACAAGAAATACATATTAAAAAAGAAAAGAATATTTAAAAAAGAAAAAACACTCCTCTTTTGACTCTTGGTTTCCCATTTTATTTAAATGTATATTTTGTTCCAGTTGTCGTGAAAATACTTTACTGTTCCTGTTTCAGAATGTCAGCTGATGAAGACAGAGAGGCCGAAGCCAAACACCTTCATCATACGCTGCCTGCAGTGGACCACAGTCATCGAGAGGACCTTCCATGTGGACTCACCTGATGAGAGGTCAGTTTCAATGCTTCTTCCACTCACTGTTTTCCTGTGAAAGCTCTATGGCTGAAATGTGGCTTGAGTCATATCTAGATGTTATTAATATTCCACAGCAAAAGCTTCCTTTGAAGCTGGGAGTGAGGCCTAAAGTTCTTACAAATCGACCCCGGGAAAAACTGTCATTTCTCTCACAACAGCAGTTTGGATCAAAATTGACATTTAATTTTACACAAATTATGTGTGAGGCTTTTTTTATAATCCAGAAAGAAAACCAAACCACAAAGTGTTTGCATACCCAGTTTTTTTGGGGGGGGGGGGGAATAAACAACTTGGAATAAACAATCTCTACTTAAAGCCTTGAGATGATCTTGACATCAGACTAAATATGGAAAATAAAATCCACTATACTTAAGTTTCATGAAGGGCAGAGGTATCTATGAGGAGGTTTGCACAGTTTGAGAGTTTTCGCGCGTGTGTGTGTCTCAGAGGTAAAGAGAGAGGGTGAGAGAGACAGAGTGGAAAGGAGACCTTTCAAGTAGTGTCGGCATAAATTCTCCAGCTGCTCAGTTCCTTTCTGAGAAGCTGAGGTGTTTATCTCCAGAAAATGAACAGCTTTGCCCAGAAGACCACAGATGCTTCTGTGCATCCTTTGAGTTTGTGTGTGTGTGTGTGTGTTTTTTTATCTGTGTGTGTTGCAGCTGTCTGACCAAGTTTGTTGATGTTGTGTGTTGCTTTCTTGTAGTTTCGCCTCAAGGTAGTGAGGCAAACGTGTCAAATCTAGCCTACTGTAAAACTAAAATACTGATATTAATCATATAAGTGGTTGTCTACGAGCTCCAGATGTGTGTATGTTTTCTTGTCTTGTGTGAACAAGATTTGCTCATCTTTGAAGTTTAAGTCAGTTGGGGACAAAAAGTGTTTGCATGTCTTTGTGTTTGTGTGTGTGTGTTTGTGCACGCACAACTGTCTGTGCTCCTGTGTGTGTGTGTGTGTGTGTGTGTGTTACTGTATATGTTGTACTGTACCAGTGTTGGCAGGGCTCCAACGACCACAGCCCCAACTGTGAACAGTGAGGGTGGCACACATTGGCAACGTGCCTGATCGTACGCAGGCCCATTATCTCTCATTAGCAAAAAAAACTCATTATACCAAAAAACACTCTAACTGAGAGAGAGCGCATTTATCTGCTGCCTGACCTTGAGAGAGTTCCTATTGCTTTTTATGTAGCTCCACACGCACATGGGTGCCACAAACTGAGCTCTATTGTCGTTGATGGAGTGTAACTTGAGTTTGCCCTTGTTTTGGAGTGTGTAGGGTATGTTCAGAAGTCTTAGCTGTAGAAAGGCGTTCAGATCTTACAAGCACACTGCTGTTTAGGTTTCGGATGCATGTTTCCTCCGGCTCCTTCAAGGAAACATATGGACACCTAAGTCAAAACAAAACAAACAACACAGAGGTGATGGTTTTGCGAGTCAAACAGGTTTCATTATTCTGATCTTTTCACAGCTTACATTGGGTAAATGTATTTGAAAGTGTGCACATTTCTAAATCCAGCGCATCTTCTCTGTGGTTCATAGGATCTCTGAATATTTGAATATCATGTGAGGTTCATTTAAGTTTGGGTTGGGGAACGTTTTCGAACAAACGTGTGTCACTGCATGTGGCGCAGGATTAACTCTGTTTGAGCAACGATACAAAGAATTCTTTCTGAATCCAGTTCAGACTTGAGGAAACAACTTTTTCTGCATTTTATTGTCATAATTAAAATCATAGGTTGTGTCAGGTTCTTCTCTTCTCTTCTGTTTATTAGAGCAGAGTAGAACTTGGTCGTGCAAACAGACCATTATTATTCATCATTGTTAATACAGTGTCTACACATCCTTTACACACACACACACTTCCTCCCAACAGATGTTGACCAACATCACTAATGGAAAGTCAATGGGGAGGAACAATGTTAGCAAACAACAGAGCATTGTTCTCCTCTAATGCATGAGTCTGCACATACATTCACGCTCTCTCTCTCTCTCTCTCTCTCTCTCTCTCTCTCTCTCTCTCTCTCTCTCTCTCTCTCTCTCTCTCTCTCTCTCTCACACACACACACACACACACACACACACACACACACACACACACACGTGCATACTCAGACTGGTAGGCATTAGTTCTGCTCCATGATCATTGCTCATTTGGTTGATTCTCTAGTCAACCATGTTTCCTCTCTGTTGAACAAATAGGTGTTTACGTTAATTGAATTCACATTAGCGCATTTAGAAACCTGGTTAAATACGACCCCGTTCAGACCAGGTACTAACATTCGTCCTGGGTGACCCGATCATAAGTGGCCAGCGTTTAATATGACTGTTCACTCTTGGCATTTACATGCGTCCTGGATGCGTCTCCTCTGACCACTTTCGATCGGCGCTCACTTCCCCACCTGATGTGCAAATGCACACGCTCATCTTGCGTGTATGCAAGGACAGAAATGTGGTTTTAACCGTGACTGCTGACGATGTGAAAAAAATGTGTGGGGAGGAGCTGACGGAATCAAAAAAGAGATTGTGGTGAGAAGTAAGTGTTGGTTACAAATAAATCAATGTATTGGGCTGAAAATGTAAAATGACTCCTCAGCACAGGACATGGTTTTTAATGTTGATTAAACCAGTCAGGACACACTGGGTGTGTTCAGACTGGTTTAATGACAGGTGTTCGTTCATACCAGGTCTGATGGAAACTGTGAGTAATGTGAGGGTGCTTTCATACCTAGCCTGTTGCTCCAAAACTGGGGTTGATTTGTTCCAGGCACAAATGAACCGGGCTGAGACCGCCTAGAGAGGGTGGTCTCAGCTCGGGTTGCAATCACTCCAAGGAGCTTATTTACCTACAAACTGGTACGATCAACAGAGCTATTGCAACAGTGCCACTGCCAGAAACAACTTTTCTAAACAGAGTTCGAGCTACACGTTGAAAAAAGAGTCTAGGCTTATAAATGAGCTATATAACCAAGCAGCTTACCTGATGCGTCATCGGAAAGGGAACCTGTCCAGGGAATGGGTCATTCTAGTCTTCTAATTGGACGTGTCTGGATGCAGATGCAGCAGCAGCAGCAGCAGCAGTGTGTCTTCTTATCATCATCAGATATATGGCGTTGTTCGCCTGTGCAAAATGTAAATGTTCATAAACTGGACACTGGACCAAAATTGTGAGCCATCACAAACTGTTTATAAGAACGTAGCGTTGAGGGCATGTGGAGTCTACACTGTAACATATTATTCCCTGAATCAAAACAAAATACAGGTATGGATTTTACACCTGTGTAATTTTTGGTTACAGAGGACGGTTTCTATTATATATTTAATATAATAATATATATTTAATCCAATATCATTATTTTTGGTCCTATTCTGACCTTCAGATATATTATATGTTCTGCACGCTCCATGTCTGTCAGCTGTGTAAAGTCCTGTATCGTTTTAGAGTTGAGTTGACTAAGTGCTTCCATGGACTGTACCTTGTCATATACTCCAAATCCAGAGATGAGTGGGCAGAGGCCATCCAGACGGTCGCGGACAAGCTGCAGAGACAAGAAGAGGAAAGGATCCAGTGCAGCCCCACCTCCAATATCGACAACATGGTCGAGGAGGAGATGGACATCTCTACCACACACCACAAACGCAAGGTACCTGCACACGCGTCCGCTGTAAATACAGACATTATAATTTCCAGCTGTACTGTTGTTGTTCATTGCCTTGTAAAGGGTTATTACATTTGACTGCATGCAATTTCAAAAATTGTCCTCTCAGTCACAGCTAATGAAATAGCAGCTGTAACACAAAGAGTACAAATTGTTTTTCTCAAATTATAGTAATCCACCGAGTAAAAGCTGCTATGCAAAATAACGTTTGAAAATGCTGTCCCTGATAGAAATAACAAGGTACGAGGAACTTAACAGTTTAACGTGCAGGTGAAACCCCCTGCAGACCTCCTGAGGGTTCTGTGCTGTGTACATATAGTAGCAAAAATCAAAGAATCTGATTATGAAGTTTAAACTCTGTATTTGTCGAGGAGAAGTGGCCCAAGCTGAAACTGTTTTAAGTCTGAAGATTTTAAGTCCATAAACCCTGCCCCAACCCTTCACCAGTTCCTCAGAGATGAGGTTCTGCCTGATTAGGTTTTTGGTCTCGATGAGGATTACTGGTCCTGACAAGGTCAGTGTTTATGCCAGAAAAGGTCCTAAAGAGAAAACAAATACAATTACACACTTCTTCATACCTCAACAGCTTACAGCTTATTGAACATTTCACTGCTAAAGACACATCATAACCTAGAGATTCTGTAACATGTTATCCAACATATTGTGTTTTACTTCTGTGTTTCCCCTCTAGACAATGAGTGACTTCGACTACTTGAAGCTGCTGGGAAAGGGAACATTCGGCAAAGTGATTCTTGTCCGAGAAAAGGCCAGCGGGAAATATTACGCCATGAAAATCCTTAAAAAAGAAGTCATCATAGCCAAGGTCAGCCTGGCAGAAACCATTTCATCTATTATTTTACATTTGTCTTCACAATATTTAGGTTTGTTTTTAATAAGCCTTTTTCTCCTCCCAGTGCAGTGTCAAATGTCAGTTAACACTTAGATTTCCATGTGACTGCCTTTTGATTTAGCTGTTGATGTCGACATTGTGTCTGTGTACAGGATGAGGTGGCTCACACACTCACAGAGAGCAGAGTACTGAAAAACACCAGACATCCCTTTCTCACCGTGAGTACCACATATACTGGACACACCATGCATACAGGCTGTGCATAACAATGCGCAGACATCTGTAAGAGTGAATGGAACATATTGATCCTATACATACCTGAGTCTCTTGTGGCTAATTACGAGCGATGTCATACATTAACTACTGCATCTGTTACACTTACATGTATTAGTGTGTGTTGTCCCTCAACACACACAGGCAGGCACACACACACACACACACACACACACACACACACAAACGCACCCCAAGTTCATGCGTCTATCCTTTTAAGGACTTGCATAGTCTTCCACCCATTTGAACAAGAATGAAATCCCTAATCTTAACCATAACCAGTTAACGTCTAACCCTATAACTTTAACCTAAACACATTCAATCTTATCCCTAAATTTAATCAGTTCCTCATAAATGAGGTTCTGCCTCATCAGGACCAGATTTTGGTCTCCATGAGGACTTCTGGTCCTGACAAGGTCAGTGTTTTTGCCGGAAAAGGTCACACACTGCTGTTCCAGAGAAAAAGAGAAAACTCTTGAGTTATGGTTGTTGGTGCTTGATAAGTAACAACGGTGTGGTCATGGGACAAAAATACGGATAGAGCAATAATAATAATGGCGAATAATGACTTGTCCAATGAAGACACTGTGAAAGTGTTCAGTTAACGTCTTTACTTTTGTCAGTCATCAGGTTAGTTATAGAAACAGAGAATTGTGCTAACGTTATGCTCACTGTGTGGTTCTCATTTCAGTCATTGAAGTATTCATTCCAGACTAAAGACCGCCTCTGTTTTGTCATGGAATATGTGAATGGAGGAGAGGTAACACACACACACACACACGCACCCATACACACACACACACATGCACACACACACACACACACACTGCACAGACTACATTTTTGCATCTGATCATGACACACACACTGATCTTTCTGTTTTTAGCGTCTCAAACTCAAACTGTTATCACGGTTACTGCCTGTTATGGTGTAAGTGACCATCAATACACACATATACAGTATATGACATAAAAGTATATACTATACTATACTATATACATACTATACTATACTATATACATACTCAACATCCTGTCATCAGATTGTTTGAGCCGCCTAAACAAAGTCTTCTCCTTAACCCTAACCATAACCAGTTAATGTCTAACCCTAACCATAACCTAACCACAAGTAAAATCTCAGCCTTGATAATTAACCAGTTCCTCATTAGGACAAGGTTTTGGTCTCCATGAGGACTACTGGTCCTGTTTATGCCAGAAATGGTCCTACAGAGGTAACAGATACAAGTTCACACACTCACACACTCTCACACACACTCACACACACATACACACACACACACACACACACACACACACAGATGGTGGCTGTGGTATGTGTATTTACCCATGTATTTAACAGCCAGTTAAACCACACATCCACCACACTAACTGACAGAGACACTTCACCTATTCTGCTGTCAAACTTTAAACTGTCTGTTGCTGTAGATGCCAGCGTTCATTAGAACTAAAACACAAGCAGTTGCACACGGTGTTCAAGTCTAATTCAAAGATCCTAAACTCCTGGTCTCTTCTAAACATGTTGCGGTTTATATGTAAATGTCTCTCACAGATGAGAACATTGGGCAATGCAGTGTAATTGGAGTAAGCAGTAAGGGAATGTCTGGACGAGCACTCAGGAAGTGACTAAAGTTTCACTGTTCGATTGCTTCCTAACGCAGTTAATTTGCCAACCAACTGGCCTTTCGCTCGCCTCCTCATTTCTCCTGCTTGTGTCTATTTATGAACACACCTATGGGGCAGATATAACCAGAGTGACAGTCGGAAAACGAAATGAGTTTGGATTCTACCGCTTTTCAATTTCTCAGATATTTAAGTGGGACGTTTTTGCAATCTTGATTCATTCCCCCCGTGTAACTGTCACCTGCTCCCCTCCCAGTTAGTTAGGTAGTTCAGCCAGCACCAGGCCTGAGCACACACACACACACACATGGAAAACTCCAGCAAGTACACACACTTAGACATACACATGGACAGGAAATTTTACCACAATGGACGAATTGTGACCACACATACCCCACAAACATGGACACACAACCCATTACAAACCTGCCACAGTCACAGCTGCCAGTACACTGATGAAGGCCCACCTGTCGTGTTACCCCCCCCCGCTGTACCCAAAACCCCGACACACACACACACACACACACACACACACGCTCGCACACCATTAGAGCAAGGTGGTCGGCGAGCATCACTCCAGCGGCCATATGCAAACCTCCCCGAACAATTAATGGGGAGATGTGCACCCCTCGGCCTCATGAGTAATTTGTATGACTTGAGTGGTGCGGCACAGCAGGCCTGTGTCATTCTGGTGCCACATGTGTAGCAGTTTGACAGTGACAACTCGACAACTGACGGCTGGGGAGAGAGAGAGAGAGAGAGAGAGAGAGATGAAGGGAATTTGAGATGAGCGATAAAGAGGAGAAATGGGAAGCCAAGCCACCTGGGGATAAAAAAACAAAAAAACAACTTGTGTACCCTCTGAAGAAGTAAAAGCAGCTTCTTGCCAAAAACAGAAGGACTAGTATAAGAACGGAGTAATGAAGATGGGGGCTCAAGGGGCAAGGCCAGTTAGGCCACTAATGAGTCCTGCAGTAAGAAGCAGTGGGGACTGGAGGTGAGAGTGGGTGGGGCTGTTAGCGGCGGCAGTTGTCGGCCTGTCTTTAACTAGACTAGTGTATTGATTAAACCCTTGATTTGGCCCCCGCTGCTGAACTCCATGCCAACACTGTGCCAACCTAGCCCAGAGGGTAACACAGAAGAGGTGTGTGTGTGTGTGTGTGTGTGTGTGGGTGGTGAGTAGGGGCTGCTAGATGAGGCGCCAGCTGCCGAATGCCTCCACCCTCCCTCCTCTGAGAGCCCCCCCCCCTTCCCTCCACACGTACCCCATGCTCACCCTCCCTTCCACGATCTATCATCTCAATATGGTGCGGGCAGCCAGTTTGTGTTGTGCTAATTTCCTCCAATAAATCAGTAATTATTGCTGTGCCATCCCTGCTGTCTCCCCCCCCTCTTCTCTCTCCCTCTCTCTCTCTCTCTCTCCCCTCTCACCCTCTCTTTCTATCGTTCTCCCCCCCCCTTCTGCCGCAGCTGTTTTTCCATTTGTCCAGAGAGCGGGTGTTCTCAGAGGAGCGCACGCGCTTCTACGGCGCCGAGATCGTCTCCGCTCTCGACTACCTGCATTCAGCCAAGATTGTGTACCGGGACCTGAAGGTAAACAGAAACAGAGGAGCGAGGATGGTTTGGGGGCATGGATGAGAAGGATCACAGTCATTTGAGCGGAAAAAAAGTTGGAAAAAACACATTTTTGTAAAACCCCCTCCGATCAGAAGGAGACAAGTGTCTCAGGATGTGTGGTAATTAAAGAGAGGGACACGCTCACAGTACAGAAGTGTGGCAGGCAGAGGCAGAGGGTGGGCGGGTGTGTGTGTGTGTGTGTGTGTGGGGGGGGGTGCAGATACCACAGAGGTAGAGAGGTAGATGGCTCTGTCTGAGCGTCTGCCTGGCAGCCTTGGCCTCAGCTCCGCTCTCAGCAGCCAAGAAAACAGAAAAAGCTGATGGAGGGCAAGAAAAACACTTGAGCCATTAAAATTAAAAGGTTGAGTGGCTCCACTACACGCCCTGAAGTTTATTTTGCTCCTCTGCTTAGAGTTTATGCGTCTGTGTCTTTTGTCCCTGTGTGTGTGAGTGTGTGGTAATAAAACATGGTTCTCCTCACACGTCTGCCTCTGCTCTTCTCTTATATCAGTAAAACCTTGGCCCTAGAAATCATTTTAGACTATTGTTGGATTATGAGTGTTGATTCTCAGACACAAAAGATTGACTTTTGTTGTACTATGACGAAAGGAGATTCATTTAAACCAATTCTCATTAAATGAATTGGTTTTTTTTCCATTTCCACTGATTGTTGCACAGTGAGAAATGTTAATATTTTGTTTCAATTTCCAGTTGGAAAACCTGATGCTGGATAAAGACGGTCATATCAAGATCACAGACTTTGGCCTGTGCAAAGAGGGCATCACAGACGCTGCTACCATGAAGACCTTTTGTGGCACGCCAGAGTATCTCGCCCCGGAGGTAACACTTCTGCTTACTTTTAATCTGCTTTATTCATTTTTTTTTTTCTGTTTGTGCTGCTCATTCCTTGAACCTCCTCACTACTGTTCTTTTTCCTCTTCTTTATCTTTATCAGTTTTATCTTCTTAAACAATAATACATTCAGATATGAGTGCAGCATGAGGATGCCCTTTAATTCTTGAGCCCCTAAAATAACAACTACACTAAACTAAGCTTTATAACGTAAATATATTACTGCATCTAGTAGATACAACATGTATTGATGAACAAAGAGACGTGTATGTGTATATATTTATTAATAATAATAATAATAATAATTGTTTTAGACCTTTTATTCAACATTAACCTGAAGCAAGCACAGTTTTCATATATAATGCAATTTGCACCCAGGTGTTTATTATGGCTGCAATGATGACTTGATTTCAATAAATCCTTACATTAATCCTCATCTATTTTGATAATCAATGAATAGGTTAAGTGAGTTATTCTGTTGTAATTTCAGCTTCTTAAATGGGAATATGTTCTAGTTGCTTTGCTCCTAAATATCCTTGTTTTTTTTTTAACTAAACAAAACATTGTAAACGTTTTCATTTATCGGTTCGGGAAACAGATTGATATTTTACACTTTTTTTATGGATAAATCTATGAACGAATTTATGAAAATCACCAACTGATTATTTGATTTGAAAAACACATCCTTATGTTAATATCCAGCTGTGCTACTTGTACGTAGGGTGGCTTTTAACACTCGGCTTACACGAGTTCTAGCAGAGATGCTTTCAAACACATTGACCTTATTTCTAAAAGGTTTGGCTGAAAACATTTCTTTAGACTGTGTAGCTTTTTATAACACCTAACCTGACCTCCTGAGAGCCTTTGTGCTTGTGTAGAACGGTCATTGTCTGTGAAATGATTGCATTGCAGTGATTTGTGTTGTCACATACTCTGCCATGTGACTATTTTTAGCCGAGTGCAAATAGACAAATAAGTGGAGAAAATATGCATTTGTTTGATTTTACGGACAGCTATAGTGATTGCTTAGGGTTAGAATCTATTTTTATTGCCAAGCTGTTATTGCCATACAGGGAATTTGCTGTGGATGTTCACTGTGTTATAGATTTAAAACACGATAAAGTATCTTTGAAAATATTAACTACTAATGCAAAAGTGCACCTTGTTGTTGGATTTTATTCATTGGCAACAAATCAAAACTAGAACAATTCTTAAAAAACTTGACTGTAATAAATTCATTAAGAAACAAAAAAATATCAATTGCAGTCTTTTTTTGTTGTTTCAAATTAAAATGTTTGAAAATGAAGGCTTGTAAAACAGACACTGTAATAATCATGTTTAAATTCAAATAGTTTAAGTTCATTATATCTATGTTATCGAGGTCAATTAAAAAAACCCATTCAGCTCAAACGATGGTATGAGGGATGGCTCTTTCGTGAACCCGAGCACGACTGAAGCTGTGTCTTACATCTGTGGCATCCACAGGCAGCCAATCCATCAGGCTCACGGTTACACCAGGACGGTTCCTGTGAACCGTAGGACTCGTGTTGCCCACCGCACAACACCTGTTTATCTGACAACAGCGTCGTCTGATTAGCGTAAACCACCAGGATTAATAGTCATCTTTGATAAATGTATACGTCCATTCTCATTTGCCGTTTTTCACAGACGAACCATTGCCATATTCAAATCAGGGTGAACTGTAAATATGCAGCTTTTATTTGTGCGAATGAGGGTGTTGGCTGAATTGGAACAGGACACACACACACACACACAAATACCACTACATGGCTGTAATCATAGTTTCGCTGCCATCCGCTGTCCAGCCTTTCAGCGCTGCTTCACTCGAAGGCCAGCAGATCACCTGGCTGGAGCGTCGCAGGACTGTGGGTGGTGGAGACAACGAAGCGATGGAGATGTGGAGATGAAAGCGGGAGGGAAGAGGCATAGTGTATATCCCAGTTGAAAAAAGTATGGAGGACAATTTGGCGCAGCATTTGTGCTTTTCTTTTTTTTCTTTTTTTTTTTAGAGTCCCTCCTTTTGTGTGCCAAAAGCTGATTGGAGGCTGTTGGTTATTTTTCACAGGATGTGTGTCTGTATGTATTTATGTGTGTGTGTGTGTGTGTGTGTGTGATTGCAGTAGAAAGTGCGGGCTAAAGCGAGGCAGATGGCGGCAGATGGGCGAGGTTGGAGGAAGGTGCTCGGAAAAAACCTGGAAATCTACACCGCCGCCACTCGCCCGCCCGCTCACTCTGCTCGCCCGCCCGCGTGTAAAAATAACACAGTTTGCTCGGAGCCAAGTTACAGTGATGCAAAGTAGCCCGGGATTAAAAAGAGAAAAGGGGGGAGGTGGGGGTTCAAGAAAGAGGAAGATGAGAGGAGAGAGGGGGGGGGGGGGGGTAAAAAAAACTCAGGGTTACAGGAGTGAAATTCAGACAGTTCCTGTGTTTGCCGTCAGTGAAAAGGGCAGATGAGAAGTGTAATAAAAAAGAAAAAAGAAAAACGGGTTGGTGTCTGCTGTGCGCCTGAAGGAATGCACACGACATAACACCATTAAGTGAATAATCTTTCAGCCAAACTCGCAAGGCAGTAGACTGAAGTGTTGTTTGTTTCAAGGAGAGTCAAAAATAAAATGAATGTGAGATTATTGAACAATGAGCAGTGTAAGGTCCTTGTAGAAGGATGGAACAGGATCAGAGAAAACACATGGGCATTTTTCTTTTTTTTCACTGTTTTCTCATATTCTTTTGCATTTGACACATTTTCCTTGTGACTGTTTCTTGTCGCGGGTGTTGAAGAGGTTGGATTTGGGCTTTTTCCATTTATTTGTGTGTGTTTGTTTTCATTTGTTTTGCATGTTGTATATGTTGGTCATTGTCCCTGCTCTTTCTTTTTTTTACTATACCTTTTAAATGTTGGGTTCGGGGTGAAGCATATTCTACCGTTATTCTAACATTGCAAGATATTAGAACTGTGTCAGCAGAAAGTCCAAATGATGAAGGTCTGTGTTTGACACCAGCAATATGTGAGTGTATGTTCACGGTGAGGTGTGTGTGTGTGTGTGTTCCCTGCTGAGTATCTGGACTAGTACAGCCACAGGCTGTGTTTGCTCATCCCGTCCCATCTAGTCCTGTCCAGTGTGCCAAGGTCCTGCTCCTGTGAACAGCTTCTAGCTGCCACATGGCTGCTCCAACAGGGACCAGGACAGGATAAAACCTCTTCTCTTCTCTTCTCTTCTCTTCTCTTCTCTTCTCTTCTCTTCTCTTCTCTTCTCTTCTCTTCTCTTCTCTTCTCTTCTCTTCTCTCCTCTTCTCTCCTCTTCTCTTTCTCCTTCTCTATTACATTTGTCCAGTCTTTTTCTTAAATATACACACATAACCACACACACACACACACACACATGCGCGCCTCCATGCCCGGGGCTGTGGGGCAACATTCTGGCTCTGTGTGGATTAATCTGCTCCCTGCCTGCAACCGAGCTGCCACCACTTTCTTTGGTCCTAGGACACACACACATGTACGCACACGCACACGCACACGCACACACACGTATGTACATTCTAACTGGATACTTTGCATTTCGTAAACATCTCTGTACAACAAAGACTCAACACAAAGAGCACGCCGCATCAATGCACCCTGTAGATCTAAATCACCTTTATGAGTTACTGTGAATTTATAATCTGTGCAGTGTGTGTGTGTGTGTGTGTGTGTTCAAGCTGCAGGGACTAAAACACCAAACTTATCCTAGTTTGCCTCACTCACAAAACTTAATGCATTTAAAGAGGAAGGATAAATATTCCATCTGCTGTGTGTGTGTGTGTGTGTTTGTGCGTGTGTAGACTTATATTTGTTACCTCTTTAGGTAGGAGATGTTCTGGCATAGACACTGACCTTGACAGGGCCAGTAGTCCTCATGGAGACCAAAACCTGGTCCTAATGAGACAGAACCTGATTTCTAAGAAACTAGCTGCGTGAACCTGTGTATGTGCGTGCGTGTGTGTGTGTGTGCATGTGAGTGACAGAGTCTAAGCCAATGTCATACATGCAGCAGTACCACTTTATGTCGTACATCTGAATTTGGTGGCGTACTTTGTTTCCCTAGCTCTCATCTTCAGCTGCCAACAGGGTGACTGACCAGCTTAATGCAAAACACACACACACACACACATTTCTCCCTTTCACTTCCACACACATGTTGACTTGTGCACTCGGCATCATTAGCAGCTCAGTGTGCAGTGTAGTGTAGTTCAGTGATATTGAGCTGCGGTGGAAACCCAAAGGCAGCTGTTTTCTCCGTCATACCGCAGAACCTCATCTTACACTTTGGAGGAAAAGTCCCCAGAATAATATGATTTGTCTGTGATCTCCCTGTGGTGACTATTAATTACACTGACTGTCTCGCTCTCCCTCTCTCTCTCTGACTGAGTTTTAAAATGCAAACTGAAGAGAGAAGGTGTTCATCTTCTGTTCAAATATCATATCTTTGTCCATTATTTATTGGACAAAATGTATTTATATATATATATTTTTATTTTTTTAAAACTCCAATTACTTTCATGATTTTACAGTAACTTCAGTTTGATGAGTTTAAAATGAGCCTGTACTATACGTCACTACTGCTAATGACGGATATTAGTTCAACATATTGTGAAATCATTTGATTATTATGGTGTTTGCTGTATGGGCCTGATCGTGTCATTTTATAATGGGTTGTGTGAAAAACATGTTTTTTCGAGCGAGTGTGTTTCTGTTCACGTTTTACACACGCGCACGTGTGGTGTCTGTTGGCGTGTGCGCTCACGTCCGCCCTGCCTGCTCCATTATTAACAGTGAGTGAGATGTTATTATTATTGGCGAGATGTACAACATATGCTGTTCTGGCTGCTCTCCAACACTGCCTGTCTGTCTGTCCGTCAGTCTCTCAGTCTCTCACACACGCACACGCGTGCACGCTTATGCAAGTTTGGATGCACATGCGTGCACTCTTAATAAGCTCACAGTTTTAATGAGGGCTTCAGCAGCACCTGAAAAAACTGAGTCTTCGTCCTGTTTCCTCTTCCAGAGGTGAACACACGGGCACATGAAGTGACGAAAGAGAAGCTACGGGTGAGGGAAAACTTGGATTAGAGGACAAGAAAGGCAGGATGAAGGGGTAGGGAGGAGAGAACGCACACCACACAGCAGTGGAGAGTACAGTACTTGGTCCAGCAGTGACCAGTGTGGCCGGCTTTTCCTGCCTTTTTATTTCCAGGGACGTTTATTGCTGTCGGTGCCAGGAGAGCATCAGTGTAACAGAGGTCTCAGAAGGCCTGCCATCCCATGTTGTTTGCTTCTGTATGTGTGTGTGTGTGTACTCGGGGAGGGGGGGGGGGTTACTGTCTACACCTCAGCCCTTGTTATCTGCGCAGCTGCCTCTATTCACTTAACACAACTTTTACTGTTTTTTTTTTTCTTTTATTTCTCCCCGGAGCAAAATGGCATATTGACTTTCCTTTTCTGTTTTCCCTTGCTCATCTGTCTCTTCCCTGAACACCTTGGGCTGTCGTTTTTGTCAAATAAAAGTAGAATAAAAGCAGATGTCCTATAAAACAAAATGGTCCAATTTAAAAAAAAAAGCAGAACTTGCATATCTGCGTTTTCTGCTCTCTCCTCAGGTGCTGGAGGACAACGACTACGGTCGGGCGGTGGACTGGTGGGGTTTGGGCGTGGTGACATACGAGATGATGTGCGGCCGACTGCCGTTCTACAACCAGGACCACGAGAAGCTGTTTGAGCTCATCCTCATGGAGGACATCAAGTTCCCGCGCACTCTGTCAGCCGACGCTAAGTCGCTGCTGTCTGGCCTTCTTATCAAAGACCCCAACAAAAGGTGTGTGTCCACGTCTGATTCATGTCAATGCATGTGGTTTGTTTATGTAGTTGTGTTAACTACCACTGGTTAATGGTGAGACTGCAGACTGTAACAAGTACAGGACTCCTCTGCGCAACCTCTCCCTTTAACAAGTGCACCAAGGAAACTACAGTGGCCTTCACGTACCACAACAATGTCACACTCTGGCCAGTTTGCCCATTAAAGTACATGTAAAAGTCTCATTCTGAGGCTACAACAACCAACCAACAATTTTGTTGAGGAGGTATAGTTTGTAAAATTTAGCAACATTTATTTTTGCAGCTGATTTATACTCACGCATCCCTTCAAAGTGTGTTGAAGAACCTATGTAGCCTTATGTTTTTGCATCAAAACGCAAAGGATGTTTAGTTTGTCCATTGTGGGCCAGTGTAAACACACAGTGGTCCAAAATGTAAATATAATTATATAATTTTGTTCATTTTTATTTTATCTTCAATTTTCTGCCAAATTAAAATAATTTCACCTACATTTTACACAATGTACCTTTAACAAACATCATGCTTGTAAAAACATTTTAAAATGTTTACTCACATTAAATGTTTTCTCCTCTCGTCTAGGCTCGGTGGAGGACCAGAGGACGCTAAAGAAATAATGAGACACAGTTATTTCTCTGGTGTTGACTGGCAGGATGTCTATGATAAAAAGGTATTAAGCAGCATCATCATCATCATTATCATTTATTCTTCACTTTGTCACTGTTTTATTTAAGTCATAGTAACTATTATTATATGTCGTAGCTATTTAATCCCAGCGTTTGCATAAACTGCCGTGCATTTTAGTCGAATTTGTGTCACCAAGCATCACAAAGCTTATACTGCACACTGTACATTTCCTTCACCCAGTTTGGTGGAGAATATTCCCTTTGGATTACTTTAAAGGAAAGCTTAGACAAGCTGCAACTGTCTGAATAAACGTAGAGATACTTTACACTGCTTGAATTTGATGTATTTTATTTTATTTGACTACAAATGATGTTAAATTGTGTTCCTTATTTTTTCCATGCTTTTATGCCTTTTTACTGTAAGCCCCTGTGAGGTGCTTTCTCCATAATTTCCTGTATGAAAAGTGCAATTCAAGTCGAGTTTATTGTCTTGTCATGTTGTTTCTTCTGTTGGAAATTCCACTTCTTTGCCAAACCAACTGTCTGAATTTGTCTAAAATGAAAAGACTGTAAATCCTCCGTTGTTTGTGCTACAGCTTTGCATCCTGCACCAAAAGCAAAGACCTTGAAACAGCAGCCGTCGTCAGGTCAGGTTTTACTGAACCTTAATCTCTCCTCTCTCTGTTTCCTCCTCACCTCTTTGGTCCAGCTCGTGCCTCCGTTCAGGCCTCAGGTGACGTCGGAAACAGACACCAGATACTTTGACGAGGAGTTCACAGCCCAGACCATCACAATCACTCCGCCAGAGAAATGTGAGTCCCTGCCCGTGTCTCCATCTCACACGTGTACACACAAACATATGCCCCGCGTTTAAAACTCGACAAACTCTCACTTTCCAGGATTTACAGAGCTGTAAATATTCTGTGTGAAAGAGACGAATATAGAAATAAACAGATTGACAGAAAAAAGAAAAGTTCCTCCTCTGGTTTGGACCGAGCGAGTTTATCAAGTGCTCAAGAGTTAAATCATTAATATGATGTAAAACATAAATGTACTGTACAGTATGTGTTTGTGTTTATAAACTGAAATCACTTGTGTTGATAAAATATTTAGCTGCAAGTGAAAATAGTGGATAGTTTTACTCACTGTGATACCTGCAGTTTTATATTATCTATTACTGATTTCCTGTGTTTCTTCTTCTTGAATTAACTGGGGAATAAACACAGGCAGAATAAACGGCCGACTGTTTATTCAAGTGTGTGCATAATGGTCCTCAGGGCACATGTGGCTCTTCACAGCCTTTTTACATACAGATCCCACCATTTGAAAAACGTCCCACACTGAATTATGCATGAGAGGAACCGACTATAGTGTAAGGTTCCACTTGTTTCGAAAGTCATGTGTGAGTTAGAATCAGGATTGTGTCGTGTTTGATCTCAGTACAGAAAAGTACAAACACAGTGTTTTATCACGTTGAAGCATAGTTTGGGATTATAACCTCAGCAATTTGGAGATTAATGGTTTGTTTCTTTCCTTCCTCCCTCCCTCCCTCAGTTGATGAGGACGGGATGGACTGTCTAGACAACGAGAGAAGGCCGCACTTCCCACAGTTCTCCTACTCGGCCAGCGGGCGGGAATGAACGGTCCATCGCGATGACATCATCACAGCTGGTCTCTGAGGTCATCAGTGTGGGACAATAAAACAAAACAAAACAAACCCACAGCTTTGGACCGACCCAGAACAACATTGCAACATTGACGTGAAGGATTTTGCCCCCCTCCTCCTCCTCCTCTCTTTTTCCACCTCTCCAGTTCTTCTCTCTCTCTCTCTCTCTTATTTATTTATTTATTTATTTATTTATCTCTCTTTAAAAAGAAACCTCCAGGCTAAATTACGCGTCAGCGCTGCACTGCATCCCCAGGTGATCCGAGCTGTGGTTGCGATCACTTACTGTGTAATGTCCCTTTAACAGGAGCGTCACCGCTGGCCTGCTGTGCTTTGATGACGGCGGCGCAAACCGAACTCTGAAACAACAAACCCGTTCTGACAGAGTTCAACAAACAGCCGACGCTTTTTTTTCTTAAAGCCGACGTTTTGTGCGCTCCAGCTTTTTAAAGTCATTCAAAGCCAAACTGCCAGCTCTGGTTGTACCTCAGGCTCCAGTCTGATTTCAATCCTCACGTAAATCCTAGTCTGTGATTGATCGAGGCCGCCTGGCATTTTAACAGAAACAGTCGTCATCAGTGAGCAGAACCACACACACACCTCATGTTGTCGAGCAGGATTTGACTCAGGTTTTGCTCAGTGCAATTCATTATTATCGTTGCTGCTATTTCAACTACTACAGGTACTACTACTGCTTAGTCTACTACCATAAAACTTCTAAAACCCGGTGCTACACTTATAGCTTAAAGCTGCAGGTCATTATACAAGCAACACATGAAGCACGTGTGTCAGTGTGTCGTCATGTTTCCTAAGGTACAGCTGCTACACATCAACAACCCCTTAGATGAAGATGAAGTTTGTGTGCGTGTGTGTGTGTGTGAGGTACTGTCATGTTAAGGGTTTGCGTCTCAAAGCACAGCATTTCAGGAGGATGAAGCGCCTAAACCATGAGCTTTACTACATTGCCCACAATGCAGTGCAACGACATCCATCAAAGCAGAGGAGAAAAAATGAGAAGAAGACTTAAAAAAAACAACCCGCCCCCCAAATTCTTTCTTTCTTGCTTTTCTTTTGGTCGTTTCCCTGCTGCAGGTCCCTCCTGAGTTTCCGTCTCCTCTGTCACTAAAGGGAAAACTAAGCGGAAGTGATACTTTGAAAGCTTTACTGTGACATAATTATTCTGGTGGCTTTGGGAACCACACGGCTTGTACCTCTCTCCGTCTCTGTCACTGTGCAGGAAAAGGTCAACTGCAGCAGGAACGGATTCACCACAGAGTGAATGGGAGTGCGAGTGTACAGGTGAACAGCTCCATGAATGATACAATATGAGATATTTATAATGTGATAATTTATGACCCATCGATGAGTAACGTTACCGTTCATCTTCTGTTTCTTTTTCCTGAGTTTTTTTTTTTTTCATGAAGGATTTTAAAGAAAATATGGGTTTACACCAATCACAGCAAGAGGCTATAACATATATTTGTTCTATTTATTGTTCAACTCATCAGTTTTATATTTAACTTTTTCTATTGTTATAACATTATTCTAGAAAAAAGAAAAGAAAAACATTATTACTTAGGGCTGAGAGAAGAAAAAAAAAATGGCTAAAGAATGTAGGAGGGAAAGCAGATCGCCTTCCTGCTCCATCGTTTATTTAAATGTGTTTGTGTTGTTTTGTGACCAAAATGTGACGGGACACGTCAAAGACAGAGGATTGTTTAAGGAAATGATAAGAACTTATTTATGACATTTTTTAACTCGTTCAAAAACCAATGTCCTCCATATTTAAAGGTCCAGTGTGTGACTATGAGACTACAAATTATAACAAAGAGTGAAAACAACTCCACCACTCACCCACAGACTGTATGTAGTGAATGGACGTCGTCTTCCAGGTTTCCTCCTGAAGCCAAATATAAAGTGGAAGTTCGTTGAATGTCCACCAGGGGGCGACTCCCTTGGTTGCAAAGAGGAGTCGTGAAGTGTTGAATGGAAATCTTTGGGAAAATCTCTGAGCCTCCTTCTCAAGTAATCGGAATAAAACAGTCGATCCGATGATGACTTCCTGGTCTGGCGCTATCACGTGTCTGAGCCACGTAAAACGTGACATATTTCCGTTTTGTTACTGCTGGGTTTTCATTCCAAAAAAATGACCAAACAGGAAAGTTACAGACGCAGATGAGGAGGAAAAATTATGTGGAATAGTGGAATAGTTCTTTTTCTACTTCTACTTTCGGAGAATTCGAATGGCTTCATTTGATTTTGCGTCCATTCCAATCCTTTCTAAATGAATACATTTTGCATGTGTCGTAAACACAGCTCTAAACAGTAGACATTGTTGACAACTGTTCACATCTCTGAACTTCCACGATATCAAGGCTTCAAGCGGTAGTTCATATTTCTATGGGTGAGGTCACGACAGGTCAGGGAACTACGGTGGCCTTCACACACCAAAAGTTGTTTACATATAAGTTTGTCTGTTTGGACTAATGTGAAAATATCCATCATATTTACACATATATATATATATATATCCTTTTATAAGGTACGAAAACCAAAACAAGCACTTACATGAACATACGTATGAGTCGTATTTTCAATTTCAAAAAATTTGCTTCTACATCTTTAATCTTAGTGCAGGTGTGTGTGTGGTTTAAGTTCACAGAAGGGAGAAGAGGAAGTGGAGCCGAGAGAAAACAAGTGCAGCGCAGATGTCTGAATGTAAAGGACGGGGAAAAAGAAAGATTTAAGACTTTACTGTAAGTGTGTTAAGAAATGCCAGAGGAGAAAGTGTTCGAGGAGAGTTACGAGTGTGTGAGAGGAAACCATGTGAGTTTTTTGGGGAGCAGTTGAGATGAGTCTCTCCTCTGTCTTTCAACGTGTCCTCTCATTCCTGTTTGTCTGCGGTCATTTTTGTCGTCATGTCTTCCAGTCTGACCAAGATTTTCAAATCTAAGCCGGGTTAGCCTTGTGGTTTAGCTTCGTATAAAAGAAAAAATAATTAAAAATAATGTTAAAAAAAACAAACAAAAAAAAAACTTGACATCGAGCACTTAACAGAAAAAAAACAAATGTGAGGAAATATATTTTTAAAAATCGGAAAAAACCTCAACAGCGTCACGTGGAAGACGTCTCCGACAATATCCGGACGACATGAATCACGAGGAGAGCGCGAGGGAACGCGCTCCTGTGAGAGAGAGAACTGCATTCCAGTAGATTTATTTGAATGTTTTTATTATCATCGGCGATAACTTGAATTTATTTCTGTTTAATTTATTTGATGTTTTGTTCTGGATGTTAGCAGTGAGGGGGTGAAGTCGTGTTTGATTGCAGTTTAACTCTTCAGAGACCCTGCACTAAAATAAATGCCTCCCCCTTTTTTTCTTTCTTTACAGAGAACTCTTATACGACACGTTGCCTGTTTTCCTGCTGCTTTTACTCTTGCACATCCATTAAATTGCTATTAGATAGCAGAAAGTATAAGAGGACGGCGCTGGCCTGCGCGCTGTAGCGCTCCTCTGTCCGCACCACCAGGCCTGAGTCAAAGTGGCTCTCAGAACTCTTATGAAAAATACTTTTCTGTGATCAATGACTGTCTGGCACAGCTGAAGCAACGGAAAAAAAAAGTTCAAAATAAGTACAAATCACACCCAGCTGGCAGCCTCCACAGGCTCAGGCTAACGCGCCCAAGTATTTGGAAGGATTTCAGCTTTGATTTGACCCAGGTCTGCGAGCGACTGAGGAGTTCTCGCTGTATGTGCGCGCTTACCGCCAAATTCATTAGACACCAGAGTTCATAAAAATGCCGCTTTGTATCTTTGGCCACAGACAGCACTTTCCACATCCACTTTTTGTATGATTCTGCTCTGCTTTAAAGGAAGATTGCTTTTCTTTTTTGCTTTTTTATGTTTGTAAGAAAAAGACACATTTTTAAAGCACATCTCCACTCCACATAATATATACTACTGATCGCTTTGATGCTGCTTTGATGTTTAGAGTCGCTGAGACCTGGGTGATTGTGTCCCTGCATAGAGCACTGGGAATTAAGATCTGTGGGATTCTTTTTTTTTAAGGAAACTGATCAGTGTGTTTACACTGGAATTCACAGAGCTCTGAATACAGCACCACTCCTTCCTGTTTGGCACTTAATATCAAACACTCCTTTATCAAACCAAGTTGACTTAGTGGCTGATTCAAAGGTCAGAGACCAGGAAAACTTAAGTGGAGAAAGAAGAGCTGAGTGATCCTCTTCATACATGTGGGTGTGCACTAAAGTATGAAGCAGTTGTGGGCAATTGTCAAGTTATTCAACTTGACTCATTCCCACCAAACGGAGGTTTGTTAAACTGGATGAAGGGATTCAGTTTGAGCCTCCTCACAGCTTCACTGTGTCCCTCCACCACTGGCGTGAATCATCAATGCGTGGCGCACTTCTGACGGCGTCCACTCTTAAAAGCTGCTGCTGCTGCTGCTGCTGCTGCTGTTTGTACTCTTCATCTATCACACAACACATCTGACTCCAAGAGTGTTTGGATATTATGTAAAAATCCTTTCAAAGACCTTCGCTGTTCGAGTTGATTGAGTCCGTTGTTAATGAAGCAGCGGCGTCGGCCAAAAAAAACAAAACCACTCTGCACTGCCTGGTTTTTAATGCAGATAAGAAAAACAGCTCCAGTGTTTGGAAGGATTTCTGAAAGTGTTTGACCTCATGTCTGCAACAGAATCCCTCCCTCCTCCTCCTCTCTCTCTCTGCTACTCGTCTACTATCATCATGTTATTAACATGAGCAAGCATGAGATGCATTCATTTAGAAACAGCAAACAAGAAGAAAACAAACAAAAACAAGAAAAAAAAACAGCAAACGTACAAATATTAGAAAGTGTAACCGTTTTAATTTCATGTCCGTGTCCATCTAAACTGTAGCTTTACAGCTGGACAGCGACCAGCTGTTCGCAGAGCGGGCCGTGTTCCCATGATGCACTGCAACAGAGGTTGACTCTGGGACGGTGTCGCGGGGGGGGTGGGGGGAACTTTGTACATCCAGAAAGATTCACAGAGAAAGGCAGATCAAACAGCCTTTTTTTTCTGTCAGGATACAGCGCTGCTGCCACCGAGGCCGCCTCAATACCATCAACATGAAGCTGTTTTTTACACTGTACATCCTGAGTATTTTTACACATAAAATGTATATGATAGGGATGCACATTATTTTCCTTCTTACAGACGGCTTCAATAAAGCACTATGTCAATCTGCAGCGACGCTGTCGACTCTTTGTCTTACTTTTCGTGGCCTTTTTTTCCAGCTCAATTAATATGAAAAAATAAACCAAATAAGAAATATGAAGATTTAAGGCTCAAATGAAACACTTGTTATAATGAAAAGGCCGTTGTATCAGGGCATTTGGTTCACCGATTATTTTATTTCATTCTACTATTAAAACTATTAAAGTGCAACAAGCCACTCACATCAAGTGAAAAAATAAGATAACAAACACAGTGCACATACTGTAGTTTCTGTCTTTCTTCACCTGCAGAAGAGAAAGGGGGAGATGAAGAGGAGGCAGACGGGACACTCATGTGGCCGTATGGACTTTTCTCATGTGTGGGAGCTAGAAAAACAAACACAGAGTGTAAAACTGACATGTCAGCGTCAAACAGGCTGAACATCACGAGAGATGAGTCAGGACAGAATACACACGACGCGTGTTTTTCTCAGCAGAACGAGAACCTGAGTCACGAGGAGACAAAAGTCTTCTCAGTGATTTGAATTTAGCAAAGTGACAACTATAACATGGTCCCGCGGGAGGGGAGAAGACGGCATCTCGAATGTATTTAATGACAGCACAGTGAGTCACACACTCCTCTGTGTGTGTGTGTGTGTGTGTGTGCGTGTTTACCTCTGAGCGTAGGTTGTGCAGCTCCTGAGTGAGTGTGTTTCTCTCGTGTATCAGCTGGTTCTGTTTGGCCAGCAGCTCACACACTTGCTGGGCGCTGCTGTGACAGGAACGGTCCAACTGCTGCAGCCTGCAACACACACGCACACACACACACACTTACTCACAAAAGAAGTCAAACGTAAACACTGATAGAGCTTTCACAACTGTGATGAACGCGCAGGACTATAGGATCAAATATTTCCTTCCAAATTACTTATTTCTAGTGCGCGTTGTCATTAAGTACAAACATGTTGTAAATAAATAAAAAAAATCATAGGATATAAACAAAGCACATAAACTGCCGATAACAATCCACACAAATGCAACAACCGAGGAGGAACTTTTAATTTAAAAGTGTTTGAATATTGGAAGCTTATTTGCTGAAAATAAAACATTTTTAATTATTCATTTGTACCTTCACAGCCCACCAGGGGGCTGTGGGCCACACTTCACTGGTCTAGATGGAGTGTGAGTGTGTGTGTGTGTGTGTGTGTGTGTGTGTTTCGAGGGGCGGGGATGAGATACTTCCCATCAGGAGCCTATTATTTCATTCTCCATCCATCCGTCTATTCATTCAGTCATCTCGTCTATGAACTCATTCACACACAAAAACTACCCATCTCTCTCTCTTCCTCACATTTCACTCACACAGGAACACAACACGATGTCACACTTGGCTAAAATGGCGTAGAAATAACTGCATGTAAACAGCACATCGATACAACCTGGGACCAAAGAGACAACAAGAAAAGAGCCAGGACAATGGTGGACATTCTTTAAGACAAGTTTCTGATTGTCCAGGGCAAAAATCACACTTAAAGCCACATGACAAAAGGCACAATTAGTAAGTTATCGATAACTTTTTTCCACCGTTAGAAAACATTTTCTGGCTGGAAACTGAAGTTTGTAAACTGCTGCATCAAAGTCCATTAAAATATTCAGCATTTTCAGCTCCTGTGTGTCCCCACGAGCTGCTGGTTTACTGCTGCCTTGCTTGGTAACTTTGTGCTACTTTGGTAAAATCCAAATAAAGGGTTTCAAACACAGAAGTCACAAAATAACATGTTTGCACTCACAGATGGAGGCAACAGTGGATCAAATCCATGAAAAGAGAGGTTTACAAAGTGACAGGAGAGTCTGTGGTTAAGTTGCTAAAATCACGCTTGCTCCCACGGTTTCAGTGAGGTGGGAGTGTCTGAATTCCAGGCTGTTCCAGGTGACGACTTACATGGAAACATAAGCTCTGACTTTGTGTCACTAACTTATTCACCTGCACTTCAAAAAACCTGTTAAATCACTTTAAACACGGTGGAACATGTGTGGAGCGAGGTGACAGTTCACAGACACTCAGTCTGACTGGGATTATCTGCTTATCAGCCTCTAACATGAAAGCAAAATCCATAAATCTGTTAGATATATATATAAAAAAAACATTACAAAGAAAAAACTGCTTTGAAAACTTCTACACTATGTGTCGACATAAAATTACAGTGAATGTAATCGCTGGCTGTTTCAACAGGTTCAGAGGGAAGGATGTGTGGGATAAAGAGGAGGAGGATGGAGGATGAGAGAGTTGTGGCTCGGGGCAGAGGGAGACACAGAGAGGTAGCTGGGGGGCAGACAGATGCCCCTGCCCTGCTGGTCATGTTGGCAGTGTCGGGGGCTGCCTGTGTGTGACAGACGGGGGGAGGCAAACATCCCAACTCTACACAATCTGCTCCCTGCCCCCCCCACATTGTCCTCACTCTGCCCTGCGCTGCTTACACCTCAGGGTCTAATCCCTTTTTTTTCTTCCTTCCTTCCTCCACCATCATCATCATCATCAAGTGCCTCAGCATGAGTTTTCATAACCATGAGCTCCATCCTCTCTCAGCCACAGTCAGCCTGGACGCTTTATCTCAGACCCAGAGGCTCAGTCCGGTCCTGAGGCTGAGATAAATACTTTTTTAAAAGAAGAGAGTAAATATTGCACAGTTAGTGAGTAAAATGTATAATTTGCAGTTAAAATGCTGATTCAAAAGCTTCTATGTGTAAAGGAGCTGAGAGGTGACACACTTCCTGTCTGGGGAGCAGAAATCTCTCGTTATAAAGTGGACATTCACAGTTCACCACTTTTTTGTGTCCAATACCGACATTGAAATCAAAAACTTGAGTATCTACTGAGACCATTAGACCGTTTATGAACTACGACGCTGTTAACAACACATTTGTTAACAGCGTCATTTCAAAGACATAATTCTCCAACTGTGCAACAAATATTGTTCTCCACGACTCCGTTAAAATGGTTTTGCTGATTTTTAATTACATTTTTACAGTCTGTCATAGGGAAAAATGCGATATATAGGATTTTTGGATTGTATCGGATTCTATATTTTTATCCGTCCGATATCCGATCCAGTGATTATGACCAGTATCGGACCGATACTGAGGGTGTGCTGACTTTCTGCAACTCAAACACAGTTGATGTTAGAAACCACACGAGATACGTAATTGCAACAGAGTTGGAGAAGCTTTGCTGTGAGAGAAGAGGAGAGAGAAAGAGAGTGGAGGAGTTACAGTGAACAGACGGAAGATCGACAAAGAAAACTCAGTTAAGTCTCTAAAAACAATGCTGTTTGAGAGGAGAAAAACTACTGGAGGAGATGGTGTTATTTGAGTCACCAAATTAATTTGCTAATTTTTTTTCACAGCTTCTTACTTTTACTTTTTATTATCTATTTATAGTAACACATGCACACAAACGATGATTCACCTATTTAATATACTATTCAAAACAGGGACAAACATGATCGGTTACTGAGGCTATGTGTGATACAATAAAAAAGATCTACTCCAACGACCTAACACGTGACGCATCAGTGGACGTCACGTGCGTTTGCAGATGTGATGACATGACAAGAGATGACAAGAGATTTCTTGAATACATCTTGAAGTTGCGCCTCTAAAGGTGAAGACGCTGTAGATCTCACAGAAGTGGTGAGATTTACCAGGGTCTTTGATTGCATCTCATTAGCTGCTCCCATTATTTCAACATGCTGTGAAACTCTCAGGCAGTTAAGACATTAAGAATATTTGACCAATAAAACAATCAATATTTGAATAGCATTTCTGCAAGAAATCTGCTCATCCTTCATTCAAAATAATATTAGGTTCCATATATTCTGAATGCTGGGTTGTCTTCAGCAAACCTGATACACACACACGCACGTACACACACACACACACACAGAAAATGTACTTACTACTGCAAGTGAAGACACAACTGATTAAGTGCAGAAGCTAATAGGTGTATGTACACACACACACACACACACACACACACACAGTGGAAGACCTAAAGGTCAGAAATGGAGCCTGTTAAAGTTTGATGAGGAGCGTGTTGTTGACTGAAAGCCTTCATCTCCACACAACCAAACTAATCCTTTAACACCTAAGCCTCAAAATGTCCGTCTGGACTTTATTGCTTATTATAACCATAAAAGGGCTAGAAATGATTTTGTGAGGGAGTGCTTTTGTCCTTTAATCCAGAATAACCTTCAGTATCTGGCAGTTTTTTACTGCAAAGGTGTGTTAACAATTTAAAATGAAGAAAAACACTGTGACACACTCGGTGTTAAAGGGTTAATCTGACTTTGATATTCATACTTTGCCTGTGGTGATAAATGTGACTGTGCCGACGATGTTTATTCACTAACTGATGCTTATAGATAGACAGATATCGACCTGCTACAGCAATGAAAACAGAATTCCCTAAATCTTTAAGTATTCATGGTCTGATCCATAGTGACCTCATAAGGATAAATCAACTCTCTAAGGTGAGTTTGTCCGGCCGACCATAAAGAGAGAGAAAGAGAATGATTCAAAATCAAAGCAGCAAAGAGAGACATACTGTAATGACTGCACTCAGTCAGTAATCCTGGAGTCCCAGTCACCAAAGACAACCAAGCTGAGTTTCCTAAATCTGAGTCATCAAGTTTGAGTCTGAGTCGAGTTAGAGTTGAAGTCGACATCACTGACAGAATTGTTACTCATTCATTGTTTCTCTACTCTGTCATAGGAGTTGAATGTTAAGTCCTTATACAATAAGCATACAATTCAGCTTTCTTTAGGCATATCAACACTCTCAACACAATAACGGTACAGCATTAATACAACAATATTTTAGTATTGTATTCCAAATTAATATGCCATATTATGAAAGATAAATTAAGCAAAAACAAGGACCTGATCTTGAACTTTTAAGTATGAATCAATAACAAAATGAGTCATAAGTCCTGATTTTCACGTCCTGGACATGAATACTACAACAGTCTGTAGTAAAACAAGAATACTGACTCAGTCACTGTAACAGTGAGACTCATCTCACTGTTACATGTTTCAAACATCTGTCTAACATGTGGTTCACAATTCAGCCACATAAAAAAAGACAGGCATCTATCACCACAGGTTAAAATTTAAATTAAATAATGACGTGCCTTCATATAATGCTATTTTAATATGTGTTGTATCTGAGTAAAACTAGTCCTTTTAAACAGTTTTTTGTTCTTTTTTTAATTTCCAGAAACTGAAGCATGATGCAGTGAAATATCACATGTATGTTCTTCTCGATTCAGAGTGAAACAGGTAGAAAGGGTCAGCAGGGTCTCAGGTAGAGCAGTGTGACACAGTGAGCTCAGCACAGGTCAGTCAGTGAGGTCGTGGCTTGAGAGGTTTAAAGCAGCCGGAGGTTGTTAAGCTGCAGGTTTGTGTAATGTAGAAACTAAAGCTTTGACCCTGACAAACCCTGACTTCCTCTCTCACATCCTATCTCACCTTGCTTACCCCACTTCAGCGGTGTGTGTGTGTGTGTGTGTGAGAGAGAGAGAGATTACAGTAGCACTCCTTACTGCAGCCAAGGCAAAGAAAAATCCAATAACTGGCCTCTATCAAGTGGTGCATTCATTAATTAGGGTTTAACATGGCTTAATGCTCAGGCACTGCCCTAAACCCACACACACACCTGCCTCTGCCCACAGCATGGTACTAGTGAGGAGAGGAAGGAAGTTTGGATTGGACTGATGGGCAGACTGATAAAGAGTCAGATAAGTGGATGTAGGTGAGGAGGATGTACAGTTGATAGAAAACCAGGGTTGACAGTTTGTGGTGTCGGTGACGTTCTGCTCGTGCAGAAATGAAGAAACAAAGAGGCTGAAGGCTCCACTTCCCCCCCACTGACCCAGTGAAAGGACACCACCTACTGGATCCCAGTGTTAACACTCACACATTTTCTCAATTATGCATTAAAAAAAACTACCTGAAACGGAGAGAGTGTCCTGTGTTTTCCTTCTCCAGCAGACATAATAAACACGAGTTTTGCTGGGAGGCAGTTTGCAGTAATTTCCCCCGACAGCCCGATAATCAAACTCTGCTCACAGTCTGCACCTCCACCGCAGCTCTCTCCATTGACTGCTGCTACTGAGGAGATTAATTACAAGGCACACACATCCACGCCGCTACCTCTCTGTGGTGTACATCAGTCGTAGCCCAAAGCTAGTGTCTCTAAACTGTTGCCAGTGTATATGTGTCTTGTGTGTTTGCATATTTATTTACAGGTGGAAGCATTTTCTCCTAAAGGGAGAGCGCTAACGGCATGTTAGGAGAACATAGAAAGAGTATCAGCTCTATCAGCCAAAGCACCATATGAACATGTTATTTATGTATTTATTAAAAAGTTGGTACAAATGACTAAATTAGCCAGTGTGCAATGCTGAGTGTGTTCCTTTTTAATCTAAATGTACTATATGACCACAGAAGCTATACCTTTTGACCCTGTCAGTTCTTGTGGTGACTGTCACAGTTACTTCTCTTCGGAGCTGCTATAGTAACAGCATACCAGTGGTCAAAAAAACACAATGATAACAAGTATTTTAATATAAACGCACGTGTGTGTGGTTTCTCTATTGCTGTAACAATTTGCAATCAGTTTAAATGATAATCATGATATAATATTATTATGATAACACGTTTACCAAAATGTTGTGGAAAATATAAAATATAATGAAATGTGTTATTTCTGCAATGTTCTCACTCCCCACAGCCTTAAGTGTTAGATGTTTTTTTTAAAAGGAACCAGACACTGATAAGTTAGCCTGACATTTCTCAGATGATACACCAAACTATTTTAACACTTGACTATTTGAAGATGCGGCTTCACCAACAACTTATTTGACACAATTGCTCCTTACGAAAATAGCAGATTCATTCTGAAAAGGCTTCCTGACGAATGTAAGACCATTTTCTGACCAATGACAATTTGGTCAGACAATCGAAAAACCACCGATCGACCGGTCGCACAGAAGACTGCGGCCCTTTGTGTTGCCCTGTCACAGACAAGAACAAATTATTAATTCAATTATAAATAACTAAATCAATTCATTAAATAAGTCCTTTATCAGTCCTGCAGGGGAAATTCCTTCTCTGCATTTAACCCATCCTCCCCTAGAAACCTTCCTGGAATTAGGAGCAGCGGGGCGGCCACTGAGCATCGCCTGGGGAGCAACGGGGGGGGGGGGGGGGTGTTGGGTACCTTGCTCAGGGTTAGCGCAGCCCTTTTTTGACCTGGTGGGGACTCAAACCAGCAATCCTCCGTTTATAAGCCAAGTCCCCTTTCCACTTGGCCAGAGACATGAACATTTAATATGTCAAACAAAACGCAACAACTCTGACTTAAAGATAATGGAAAAAAATCTTCACTATAAACACTAACATTGGACTAAGTGAAATTGTGTACATGACCGCGTGTGTGTGCGTAGCATACACAGGGCCTAGGGTGTGTAGAATCCAGGCAGACGGCCTTGGCTTGCCTGGTTACAACAACACTGCCAGGGGCATGAAGGCTACAGCTGCCACACTCACACTCTCACACACACACACAAAACCATATTTCGCCCAATCCAAGGCCCAACCCAGCGCTCTAGCTAAATCTTGGCTAGAACACAGCTACACTCAAGAATGTGTGTGTGTGTGTGTGTGTGTGTGTGTGTGTGTGTGCCCGAAGGCCATACCCCCTCTTCCTCTCTCTACCAACCTGTCATGCCAGTTGTTGCTCTTGCTAACATGCACATTTGGCATAGAAACACGATTGGTGACACTGTGTGTCGTGATCGGGATGAGAGCGACACATGTTCCCCAACTCTTGTTTGGTTTTCTTTTCATTTTGTTGTTTCATCTATCCGTGTCGCCGTTAACTGTTGTGTCCACAGACTGGACTGTGTGATCACTTCCAGAAATCAAACTGTTTTTATGCAGGGAAAGCAAAAAAGAAAAAACTTGTGGTTTTTAACTCAGTGAGCAGCTCACAGTTAAAATACTTTACTGATTTGCTGCTGTTTTGGGGTTTAGTTTAAATATCAGAGAGTGAATATTGTTTTTGCTTCCACAACTTTTAACATTTAATCATTCACTCTCTGACTTTTTCCTTCACTACGATGATTATATTTTTATTTGCTACTATCTTGTCCATTTGAGTTTTGGTGTTCAGATGTTTTATTGTGAAGGGCGTTTTTTTATTATTATCCATAATTAATTGATTCGGCTCCAAAAATGTGAAGCTGATTTATGTCAGTGAAAATGTCTATAATGACATTTATTCTTTTAAAGAACATAAACCTTTAGTACTTAAGGACTATACCAATGTTTTTTTAATGATTGATTGTTTTGGAATGTTGTCGATTTGTGACATCTTTAGTGGTGTAAATTAAATTAAATTGATTTAAAAACATACTGGATATATTCGAAGGATCTTTACCACTTCTATACATTCTTTTCACCCCAGTATCATGGAAATAAAATGCAAATTAAAAAAAAACATTTGAAACATATGTTCCATTGACCTTTAAATGTGTAAATGATACCTTTAACAAGACGGCTAATTAACGGATTTCTCAAATTAGCTCAACACACAGCTGCACGTTGTTTCCCTACAAACAGAGGTCATGATCTGAAACCTTTAAAAAAAAAAAAAAATGACTTTACATTTGGTGATTTCTTTGATGTAAATTGGTTTTTGACACCTTTGGATTTTTTTTTGTTAACAGGTTATTTTCATCCAGAAGTTTCACACCATCTTTGTACGTCTTTTCCTCCGTCTGGATGAGAGAAAAAATGAATGACTAAAAGGTGACAAATGGAGAGAATTGCTCCAAATATAAACCCAAAGACTAGAAAACTTAAAAAAAAGTTAACCAGCACTGGGTTTCTGAATTCTGCAGAGACCAATGTTGATTCATATTTTTTTTTAGTTTTATTAAAGCAGAACTGGAAAGTGTTTAGTAAGGATAAATATAAATATCTCCTTACCCTGACTTTAAAAAACAAAGCCATAAACAGCTCTGAATGAGCACTGCTGGTTTCAGTGCTGCTGCAGGCTGTTATATCATCTATTCAATGTCAAAAGTGTTTGGTGCTGTGAGGAGTGGGACTTTTTTTTATTTATTTGTTTTATTTATGAGTCTGCTGATTGAGCGTTTGCTTTCCTGGCATCAAAGTGTTTCAGCTGTTATTACTTTTGCCATTTTTTCCTCAAGAAGGTGCAGGTGTTTGTGCGCGACTTTTCTAGTTGGAGTTTTATGAAGTAGTGTTAGCGAGTGTCACTGACTGGGGCTCGAGATGTGATGCTTTGCACAGTTAACGCTCCAGCTTGCAAGCCTCTGGCAACAGCCTGACATCTGAGCTGCAAATCTGTGCGTCTCTCTCTCTGTGCATCTGTGTGTGTGTGTGTGTATGATAGAGCTGTAAAGCCACCGTTTGACAATGCTCTTTCAGCAGGCCGCCCTGCATTCGCTCCCGGCTGCTGAAGCCAGCTGGGTAATGCAGCGACAGAGACGATTAGAAGAGAAGGACAGGAAGATAAAGGAGGAGCGAGGACGACTGATCAGCGCCACCTTGAGGTAAGAACGTCAACTTGAGAGGAGAAAAAAAGATGAGAATCATGTATGAACTGTGATTCAAAACGACTTCACTAATTCTTACACTGTGCATGCATTAATGCTACTAAAGATAATAAACATGAATGGTCACATTTTCCAACAGTATCTCTCTTGTCAGAATATTCAGAAAATGTATTCAAGATTGTGTGTTGCAGAGAGTGAACAGTAGCAGCTTAGAATAAAAAAGAGATAACTTCAACTCATCAAAAATGTATGACATCCTTTACTGCAATTTCACTGCAACAACTTCAAGGAAACACAACATAATAAAGTCAATGGCCTGTGGTTTGGTGAAAAATGTAAACGCTGGATTTTTTAAAAATGGATAAAAAGAGTGAATAAGTAAAAATAGCAGTAAAATGTGAATCATAACGCGGTGGCAGCAGTGATTTTATTAATAATTTGTGGGACGTGATTGTGTAACGCAGCTGGGTTAAGTGTGGAAAAGCTGCAGCTCACACTGGGCTTTCTTCATCATCGTCCCTGTGTCTGGTTTTGCCACATCTTTCTTTTTTTGATCATCTCTCCGAGATCACGCACACAGCAACACATTACACGCACAAGTATGAACATTCCTGCGCGCACGCACACACACACACAAATGAAGGCTGTCCTTTTACCTCTTCCCTGCCAACTTAATTTGCAAATGAAAAGTTTTGCGAGGAGCGCCCCCTTTTACTTCTGGGGCATGGCAGTACACCGAGTGTTTGGGGGGGGGGGGGGGTAAGGGGAAAGAAGAGGGTTCAACAGAGGGTGTGTGTGTGTGAGTTTTTGTGTGGCAGGAGCCCAGATGAAGCAGCCCTCGCCCAGGGCTTGCTGTTCGCCTGCGGTAGCGGCAAGCCTGTTTCCATCTTCCCCAGCCCGCCGTGACCATTTGTTCCATTAACCAATCTCCTGGAGCCTGGTGCAAAATCACACACACATCCACACCATCGCACACACACACACATCCACAGACATACATACTTCAACAACTGCTTGCACAGCTCAGGCTACACATGGCCCTCTATCCCTCCTCTATCCTTCACTCCCTCCTCTGCAGTTGCTCAGATGCAATCACCATCTTTCTCCAAGGAAGCCATATGGCCCAGTGAAGCCTGTGGATCTACAGGCACATCTGCGTATATGTTGCTGCTCTCCTTAAAGGGTGCACAGTGAGCTGTGGGCTCATATAAACCCTCACACATACGTATCATACACACACACACACTGCTGTCACATACAGTATAAGCAAGCATTGGTGTTATGTTGGTTTGTCATACATGTGTGTGTCTGTGTGAGGGAGACTGTGTATGTGACCTAAGCGTGTACATGAGTAGTGATAATTGGTGAAACAGCCTGCGAACAGCTGCAGGGTGAGGAAAGGTTGTGTGGTGTTTGGTACAGAACGCTGAGGAGAGGAGAGGAAAAGAGAGGAAAGGGTCGTAGAGAGAGATAAGAAGGGGACGGAGAGGGTGAGAGGGCAGGGGCAGTTAGGTTTTGAAAAACTGGATGTAAATCAGGAACATAAAACATTGTCTAACATAAAGCATTTTTTTTATACATTTCCTCAAAAATCTGATTTCGTTTTTTTTTCTTAATGTAATCCAGTCAAAGTTAATATTCTCCTCTTTTAATAATCTAATTGCACTGAGAACTGTTGTTGCAAGACAGATATTAATCTTAATCTAAATTTCACTAAAAAATAAAACAAAATAAACCATTATTATATTCATTAGCTTTACAAATATCATTTGTCTTTACAGACATGGTCTCACCACAATGTTCCTCCTCTTAAATCATCAACACTTAGATTTTGCATTTGTCAGAGTTGTTTCAAGAATTCCATTTACTATTGAATTTGCATCCACTCCCTGCACGGCATTTGCCTTTTAGCTTCTGTAGTTTATTTGATTTGCTTCTATATACTATATAAGAAATCAATTATAACTACAAGAGGTTACCTGATTTATTTTTCTGTGTTTCACCAGAAAAGTGCATAACTAAAATGAAATGTCAGCAATGAAACAAAGATTCTAACAAACAAAAAAAACGTATACACATGTAACTTAATAGGCTGCAGATTAAGATTAACAACCTTCAAAAGATCATTTACAATGAGTGGCTTTGCATCTCCACTGATTTGCTGCTTTCTCTTTTCACCCTCCACCCTCCGTCCTGTCCCTTCACTTCCAGGAGAGGGAAAAAAAACCAACAACACAGAAATAGTGAAATAAATAATTAAATGGTGCAGCAAAACATTGTGTGCTAAAACCCCTGTGTAGTTTGGCAATCAGCTTGCCCATGTAAAAATAAATCAAGCTGATTTTCCAAATGTTTTGTGCGTGGTGCGCTGTTGCCGCTCTTCGCAGCACAGATTGCAGGCCGATGGAGAGGCTGTGGGGAGGGGCGGGGCGCTGGATATTAAACCCACTTGCACCAGCTTGTTAACACATACACCTTAACCCCCGAGTGGCACAGCAGGGCGCCCAGCGAGCACTCGGGCCCTGCAGGGACCAACTAACATATAACTAACGTATAGATACTCACAGAGGATTACACGGGACATGCGCTCTATTCAGTATGAGAACAGTGCCATATGTAGAGTAGAGAGAGTCGCACACATGCTTATACGAGAATGTGAACACGTGCACATAAACACGGCCGCAAATGCACATGAAACACACACAGTAGAGATTTACAAAGTTCTATCAGACAACATAATGTTCAGTCCAAGTAAGACGTAGATAGATAAATCCGTCAGGTTGATTAATCAGGACTATATTCACCTTTTTTTTATAATCTGTGTCAGTCCATTATTATTTAAATTAAATATCAAATATTTATTTGAAAATGTAGCTCATTTTAATGTTTAAAATATAAAGGTGCAACCGAACCAAATTGCAGATTGTAGAGACAAACTATTTTTTTGTTTATTTAAAGGGCTGTTTCGCCCATTTTTTTCCCACTCAGTTAAGTGAAGAATTCATTTTAAAATGATTATGATGCTGCTGTATTTGTTTAATTCACATTCTAAAACAGAGGAGTATATTTTTTATTTGTTTTATTTTTTAGATCTTTTACTTTTTAAACTTAAAACACACTGAAGAGCAGTGAAGGAAGTGACTTTGATGTCAAATTTTTGTCAGATATTTATTTCCTTCGATTTCAACTTCCTCTGTTGTCTTGCATCTCAGATCCACTGTCTGACGTTTGAATAACACATTTATCTCTGGAAATTAGTAAAACCAAACAATATATTTTATGGGTGAAGTGGCCCTTTAAGTCAAGCCAGTTTGTGTATAATTTGTTGTTACTAAAAACGTTCCTCCTTCTAAAAAAAATATGTCAGACATATCGAGCAGCTGCCCTGATTTCTAAAGATCGGCATCAACATCGACCATAGAAAAACCCATATCAGCCCATCCCTAGTCTGCTCTTATAAATACTTTGGATATCTTAGTTTGATTTAAGGTTATTTATACGACAGATAATCGTACATTAATGGCAGAATCTGGCACCTGAGTAGGATCACATACAGACAAACTTAAGTACCAGCTGCAACACGGATCATCATAAATGTGAGTCATACCTCTGCCGTCTCCCTCTCTCTCCCTCTCCCTCATTCACAGTAAGTAAACTAGAAATGTCAAACTCCAGAAATACATGTAGATACTGATGAAAACTCACTTGATAGATTCACAAACATTCACACTTTTTGACCAGAAAAAAAAAAATATCTCTAATAATCAAATATAAATTGTGGTCAAGTGGTTTAATCATCACTCCAACAGTGACCTCGTGTACAACTGAACTCAAGAGATTTTTAAATATCAGGGGGATTCATCAACCAAGTAAGTGTCAAAGCAGAAAATAAAACTCACTAAATGCCAAGAGTGATTATTGTGGTTCAGATGGGAGAAGAGAGCAGTTTAGGTGCCAACTTCCCAGCCAATCCACTTTTGGCAGCCAGATTCCTACTCTGCTAAACCTCCAGAGAACACGCAATTGCTACACACAGACATGCACAGACACACACACAAAAAATACCAATATAGCATATGTGCAGATACATACAGAATATTCAAACTTCACACTCCTTGACAACTTCGATAATTTCTTCTTCTTATGAACTTCACGAAAAGTTGCACACAGCGAGGAGACAGCGGTGACTCTGGAAACTTTGTTTTTTGGCTGCGTTCGCCTGTCGACAGGTTAACACCAGTGGGTGGTCAAGAATATGTGGAGAGCAGGAGAGAAGGGTGGGGGGCATACGTGTGTGTTTTTATGGGTAAAGCGAAGTTGGGAAGGTAGAGACCTTGCAGAGTGGGGCTACAACACCCACACCCCCTTTCCTGCATTGACAGAGCCAGGCTGTGTGCCAGGCACCCCATGGAGCCATACACCAACTGGGCTCAACACTCAGGGATGAAGAAACCCCCGCATCAAGCTCACACACTTCACACATGTATGAATACGATAGCAGAAGCGAAAGATGAAGTTTTATCCCCAGTTATTATAAGTCAATATTTCCGTTAGCGTTCTCTTTCTGTAATATAGTGCACTATGGGCATTACTTTAAGTTTAGCTAATCAAAAGAACTGTACAAATGCTACCAAACCATTCACAATGTATCATGAATTAGCTCCTTGTTAACCTAATAATTTATTTGAACCATGGAGAAAAGAAGCATCACAGCCATCTGATGATATATGAGCATTATTGTCAAGAAAAGCAACAGTTTTTCTGCATTTCATGAGATATGCGGAGAATGAATGTAGGTACCCAGATCAGTGACCGCCACAACAATCTACTATCTATAATTCAGGTGAATTCTTAATAAGAGATTCTTAAAGATGCAAGTTGCTGCTACACAGATAGCAGGAGGTTGAGTGGAAAAATAAAACAAAAAAAAGCCACTAAAAATACTATTTCATTTAATAATAAAATCGTTTTGTTCCAGATATTGATTTATACATGAAAATGGTTTTCATTCAATTAAACACGGGAGTAAAAAAGCAAACGTAATCATAACTGAAACACCCACACACACACAAACAGCCCAAAATATGATAGAGAATGTATTTTCAATGGTGTATGAAGAGTGTCAGTATTTGGGTGTACTGTGTGTTTTTTTTACGCACCTGTCCTTCATGCTCTGATGCATGTGGCCGTGTTGGACACACTGTTCCTCCATGTTGGAGCAGCGAGCTCTAAGACTTTTGACTGTCTTCTCTAGGTGTTGCTTCTCCATGGCCAACTGTTCCAGTTCACTCCTGCACACACATACACAATTGAAATAATGTTTACACTGTAGTAACTCTGTCCAACATGTTACAAACGCTTGGTAAAATTAGACAAACAAAAAAAAAACATGAAATATTCATTTCAATATAGGAAACAAAACTAAAGATTTTTTGAGCACAAAGTTCTATGGAGTAATCTTAACCACTACTCTACTGGAAGCCTTGAACTCCAATTTTCTGCTTCGCACTCTAAAACCCAAGGAATCAGTAGGAGCAGAGCTCATGCTGCACATCAGTGAGTGTGACTCCTGGAACAATGTTGTCAAGTGGTTTCTTATTCATTTTGCTGCAACTGTCTCAGTGCATCTTCACCATCCAGCAGGACTTTAACCGCTACACTAAGCTTACACTCCAGGAGCTCAAAGAGCTCGAGGCACTAGACACACTGACAGCGCACTGCTGCTAAACTACATTTACATGCATACACTACTGCTGAGTGTCAGCATATATGTGAAGTCATACAAAGAGACTTTCAAGGTGGTAGTTAGAGTGACATATATAGTCTGGCTGTGTGTTGCTACTGATGTCAATGCATTAGAAAATAGTGTGCACATGTCCTGTAGCTGGTGAGGCCAGTGTGGTCTGTCAGGGCCAGATTGGGGGCTGTCATGTGACTAATGTGCAGCACAGCTCCAACAGCTGACAGGACACTGGGCCCAGGGTCACTGTCACACACACAAATGTACCACACATACATACATAAATACACACACATGGACAGCCCAGATGGAGAGCTGTGGAGGCCTGCTGTGACTACTGTAGCATCAGGTTAACGAGAAAACAGGTCAGACTGGAAAGCAGTATGAAGTATGTTGACATGCTCTGTCCAAACAGCCTAAATAGATGACGCTTTGTGTCCAGCAGAACAACACAGCAAAATGAACATATGTCCATGGATAAACGCATTATTAAGAGAGAAAAATGTGAGAGAACATTTTTACTGGAATGTTCAAAAAGTTTAAATGTGACAAAGGGATCAAAGAGAACATGCTGACCTGCTGTTTTCTGTCAGCTCTTCCAGTTTGGCCACCAGTGTGCAGCATTCCTCCTTCAGCTTCCGAATCATGGAATTCTGGGAACTCAGCAGACCGTCAAGCTCGTCAACTGCAATTGATCATGGTTAAAATGGTGAGTTTAACCATGGCAGGTGACTTCCTGTAGCTTTCAAGGATACTATGTTACAACAGTAACTCAGACAGAATTGGATGTTTCATCCCCGCACTTAAAGTTCAGACATGATCAACTCAGACAGCACCTTTCTGGGATCTATGGTCACTGGACACAATTATCAATCTCTCTCTTTTTTTATTTGAAAATTAACCCAAGATAAGCATATATGCAGTGTATGAGCACAGCTCTTTGTTAAATTAGATTTTCTGAAGTTATAATTAATCTGTTCCTCCCACAGTCCAAAAACATGCAGATTAGGGGAAAAGGCAAATTGGATGCTCTAATTTTATGAGGAAATAGTTGTTTAATTATACATTAACTTCACGGATCAAAACAAGCTACACAACAGGTCCACAATAGAGTTTTGTAATTGCTATACATAATTGCCATACATGTATAAAATTCTAAGAGTGTAAAGTTTCATGTTGCAGGCAGCTGAATCCCTCACGTCACCTTTCCCTTGCAGGCATGTTGAAGATCCTACAGTATGTAGCCTTCAGTTCAATAACTCAAAAGATGTTAAGTTTCTCCATTGTGGGCTATTGTAAAAACATACTGGTCCAAAATGGCAATATAAAAGGCTCCTTCTGGGGGTAATGAATAACAATAATTCATACAATCAGTAATCAAAATTGTTGAAGATTAGTTTAGTAATGGATTAACAATGATAATGATAATTGTTGTAGCCTTAAAATGCTATCAACTGCTATCAATGTATTATCAATTTCTGCCAAATGATAACAATCCCATCAAAATGTTTAAACACTGGACATTCAAATCAGGATTTTAGTTATATGAAGTTATTACACAGTATTAATAATATGAAATACAAGTTTACAAATACTTGGCTTTGGGAACATTATGCATACTTCTGTTGACACACATTTCCTTGAAGCAGGCCGACTGACACATACCTGGGACAAACATCTACATTGAGCTAAACAGTGAAATCTTTTGTAGTAAATACAGCAGTGAAAATGAAATACATGTGTCTCTTTGAATGTATTCCCAAATATTATTTTATCTGCGCCCATAAAAGAATCAAACTGTTTAAACAACAGAAAGAAATGCAGTAAAAAGATATATGCACGAGTATGGTAAAATGAGACTGAGAAAGAGAGAATACTATCGTTTGAAAGCACTTCTCCTTTCCACCCTTCCTGCCACATCCTCAACCACTCATGGGGGCCTCTTTCTGAACAATCCAACACTGGGCTTTCATCATTCCTTTGAAATGATCTATGTTACGCTTTCCAACATATGTCTGCTCTTTTTAAATAACAATGGGTGCCGTTTGGATTGAGGGAATGATCCACCTGCTCCAGCATTCTGTTACAGTCAAGCGAAACCAAAAAACCAAGGACTTTCAGTCTTTGAAAAGTAGCTCAGACTTCTGAAGTTTTTCTCTCTATTTTGCATATGGCAGAAATTGTGGGGGGAGAAAAAAAAAAGTAGAGGGAGAGTAATAAGGTTACATCTCTGAGCTGTGCATATCATTACCTGTATTTGCAGAATGAAATTTCTCATCTTAATTATGAGCTACATAGATGCTATTAAAATACAAAAAGGGAAATTATGCTTGGCAGCGGCTTTAAGAGCAATACCCAGTGATGTTTCTGTTCAAGCGTGGAACAAAACACATTGTTTTACTAGCTGCACATCATACTTCCAAAGTGAGTAAGTGCAGGCTTATTTTCAACTTTAAATCACTGTCATAGACGATGCATATAGGGCAGACACTGGATGATACAGAGAATGGACATAAAGCACAGAAACTTACAGACGTGTGCACCCGTGCACCCACACACCCACACACACACACACACACACACTCTCGGCAAAGTTTGGTCAGTGCTGGAAATGTTGTATGAAGAATGCTAATTAGCTGAACAGGCTTTGAATGCGTCTGGCCATGCGTATTCCAAAAAGAACCCTGGGACACAGAAACACAGCAGAACTGGCACTGGAAACAAACAGAGGAAAAATGAGGGAGGGAAGAGGCATGGCAGGGAAAGGAGGGACAGAGAGACACAAATATCTAATATCATCTAGAGGCTGCTCTGTACACATTTACTCAAAAAAAGAAACATGAAAAAAAAAAGGGTGGATGGATGGAAGGACAAACGGATGGACGGAGAGGCGGGATTTGGAGAGCAAGAAAGCTAATTATCCAGCTCGTCTGTTGGGTTACACAGGGAGAGGAAGTGATGCGAGCTACTAAAGGACGTCCACCCCTCCATCCCCTCCCCATCCACAGTTTCCCGCTGTGCTCTGATGTCAGCTCTCTTTAGACAACATGTGTGCTGCCGACACACGCCAGAAACAGACCCTTTGTTTATCCTACCCCCCCCCCACACCCCTTCCCTCCCTCCATCCTCCCTCTATACCCTCCATCTTTTTTCTGTGTACCAGCAGGCTGCCTGTTTGTTGAAGTTAACCACAGGTAAATAAAAAGATGTGAGAAAGGAGGGAGGGATGGAGGGAGAGTAGATGAGGGTTGGTGGTGGGTAGGTGTGTATGGGGGGGAGTTCCAGATGGTGCAACAGATGTGCTAGCAGCAGCAGCTCTGCTGTGCAGGCAGACAGGGAGCTGTGAGCTGGGTCTCTCCGCTCTGCACCCCTCACCTTCCCTCTGCTCCGCTATTCTCTTTCCTGCTCTTGTGGCTCCTGTGTTGCTCTTTTTGCTCTGCTCTGATCTTTTGAGGTCATGTCAGCTCAGTGTTGTTTAGCTAAGACGATTTCCATTTGTGTTAGTCCCCTCCCACTCTGGTCATGCTGTGATAGAGTTTATGGTACACTAAGAAGGAATACCACGCTTTCACTAAAAGATTTGAAGTCAAGACCCCCTCCCAGCAAAGATCCACCCGGTGGTGAAGCATCCTTAAGGAAGAAACTAAGACTGCATCTCTATAGCTGTGTCTGACAAACTTAGACCAAATAAATGTAGATGTAGCCTTCCGTTTTGCCAATGAAGTTAATTAGGGAAAATAATTCATTTATACGATCAGTACCAGTATCAGTAACATTCTGAGAAGTTAATGGTCTCAATCATTAGTTACTGATCTGCCTCAAAAAAATTGACGCCAGTTTTGCAGATTTTTATTGCCATTTAGAAGAAAACAGAAGATAATTTGACTTTGTTTGCTTCGTACTGTTCAGTTCTGCTTCATTCTTCTTACACCGCCATCCTCTAGGAAAAATAACAAACCTGTGTAATGCAATTACATATCAACAGTAAACCTAGTGATAAGTTGCTGATGGCCGTGCAGAGATGCTCTCAAGTGTGGTTGGTTCTCCACTGAAAACCCTTTAATGCAGTCATGTGGTAAATCTAATCTGAAATATCCACATGATGTGGCTCCATCATGGTTGCTGCACATGCTTTGTTGCTATTCTAGCAGGGGAGCCAAAGGATGTGTAGTGGAGGGCAAAAGAAAAGGTGGTTAAATTGGAGGGAGTATGATAAAATTACAAAGGTGAAAGGTAAACTATGACAGAATGTGCAGCGGAGACTTCTGTTGAATAAAGGCTCATTTTCACTGCTGTGGATAAAAGCACTGACCTCTCTGCTGGTGTTGAGCCTCTGTTTGCTCCAGCAGCGCAGTCAGCTTTCTTTCCCTTTCCTGGGCTGAAAGGATTGCAGATGTCATTTCCTCCTGATGAGCACGCTCTGCACTCTCTCGGTCTTGTCTGAGGAAAAAAAAGCAGGTTGTTGAAGAAAGTATATGGTAAATAAATGGTAGGAATTAAGTAATTTACAATTTAGTTCTATATCAGCTGAGTACTAATCTGTCCACTAACTGTAATAAAGATTAATCCAGATTTGACATGTGCAGTATATTGGCATATTGTTTAAAAAAGCAATAAAGAAAGACTAAGCATTATCAAAGAAATGTGTTAATTAGATGCACAATTCTGCTAAATAACCATTCTTACAGTACTGATATATTATAGTGTTCTGTTAGTGCAGTTAGAACTCATGTCCTAAACATACAGTATTTAAATATTTTATCATGTAAATCAAAGGTGAATTAAAATACACAATAATAAACTGATAAGATGAAAAAAAACGCTGGTTTCACACTGATGTAAGCAAAACAACTGTTATTTACTTATAGAAGCATTTACAGAAATGTCAATCAAATCTGGCAACAGATTTTCCTCTCAGGTTGTTGGTAGGGAATTCCAAATGTTCACTTTAGATTCATAAATTGTGCCTCACTGATTCTAATTAAAGGCCACTACTTAAAAACACGCTCAGGAACGTATATACTGTATATAAGCAGCTGTGAAAGCAGTACATTTAATAATAAATGCATGTGAGTGAAATGTCTCTTTTTTCACACAAATATGACTAACAAATGTGCATCTTAAATAACAGTTACCAGCTCATGGTAATACATGATTTGGGATCAGTAGCCAAATAATAAATTCCATTACACTTACAACTGTTTCTTGCACAAGAAAGAGAAAAGTTGATTTTTTCGTGAAGGAGACAGGTAGTGTGAAAAATAACTGAGGGATGAACATGGATGGTAGGACAAGAGAATGGACAAGAGGACGGAAAAGACAATGACAGGAGAGACTCAGGGGGTAGAAGGGTAGAAGTGTTTGGCCACCGTCAGCTTGAAGACCACTGAGTCATAATGCAGCAAAACACACACACACACACACACACACACACACAAGCACATACACAAATACACACGCACTCTGTTATACAGGTCAGTCCAGATTCTGACTGAATGAACATGGACGGTTAAGTTTTAAACGGGACTCCATAAAAATAAGATGATGTTGATTAACTTGTGATCCTCTGCATTTACTCCACATATTCTATCCACATAATTCACATTATAAACGAATGAAATCACGTACTTTAACATTGGCTATTTACAAGTGATTTCTTCTTGGGAAGATCATGTTTTAAACCCCACCGCTGACATAGTATGGTAACAATTAAATATCTTTAATCTCCACTATCATTCATCTCAAAATCAAAATTGAGCAGGTAAGACGATGGCTAAGGATTTTATCCCTGTTGCCTTTGAATAACACAGCATTTCACTCCTGTACTCCAAACTTTCCAACACAACTGAGTCCAAACGTATCCAAACAACAGAGGAACAGACAAAGACGGAAAGAAGAGAAGAACTACAAAGACAGGAAAATTGAACAAATAAACAGAACTCTTCCTGAAGTCCAAAGGCGCTAATGAAGAGAGAATTCTCCAGTTTAAGTGAAAACTTTTCTCCCCTGCAGTGCTTGGCCTGCATCTCTAAAGTGACCGCGTCTGTCTGTTCCTTCGTGTGTGTGTGTTCTCCTGCTGTCCTGCTGTCTGGGGTGTGAAAGCGGGTGGCGGGTGTGCAGGGGACACAAGGAGACAGTGTGTGTCTGTATGCGTATGTGTGCGTGAGTGAATGAACCCCCGCTGGGCTTGAACAGCAGCCTGAGCCACCAAAGCGCACACCAGGGCTCAGCGGGAGATGGCGGGCAGGCGTTGCCAGCCATTTGGTCCTGCAAGAGGTTCCAGGGGGCCGTGTATATTTGTGTATGTCTATGTGTGTGTATTTGTGTGTAACTGGGTGGGTGGAGGCGGCTCACACCAGACCTGTTTACCCACCAATTAGCATCAGACAGACCGCCAGAAAGTTCCAGCAGTCACCAATGGTGAGGAAAAGGATAATGGTGATAAAAAGCAAAATAAGACAGAAAAACAAAAAGACAGAGAGCTACGTGTTTTTGGCATCTGTTTGGTCTTGCTGATCTTCTGAACTAACGAACAACTTAATAATTGTTTCCGGGTGAGAGTGGAGCAACCCACAGCAGGCCTGAAACTTCATAAAAGTTTATAACAGTCTCATTGCATATACAACTGAAGCTAGTAATACAGGCTGTCATGTGGTTATTTCCCTTGCTGCCATTTTGTACTCACAATCAAAATCAACACATTTACTTGTAAAAATGTGCCCACAAAATGGCCGCTGATGAACCCCCGTCAAATAAAACAAAAACGATAAAGCAAAGGAGAGAAATCGGAGGAGAGCCCAGCCCTGGAGCAAGTGTTAAGGGTGGCAGATAGAGCAGAGGCTGAATATGTGGGGCTAGAGCTGGATCATTCTCCATGGACAATAATCTGCTTTACAGCTAATTGGTGAATGGGCCCTGGGTTGCTGCCTGTGGCAGGAACTCTTGTTTGGGCCTAGGAGGCAATAGACTGAATATTCAGTTAGAGGATAGCTGGGCCTGTTTGTATATGCCTGGCCTGATGCGCTGTAGGACAGCTTGATAAGTATGGCGAGAGCTGCGTGGGCCAGGGGCCTAAGGTGGGCTGGAATGGCTCTGGGGCTGCGGCCAGGTACAGTGGCTGCTGGGTAAGTGGGAGGTGGCAGAGGCGATAGCTGGCTAGCTGGCTGGCTGGAGTGGTGAGGAAGAAGAGGGGGTCCAGACCACACTGCCTGCCTAAGTGGGCACTATTCAAGCTGTTGCCCATTAGATGTGGGGTGCCAGGGCCTGACCAAGCGCAGAGTTTGCAGCACCCCATGGTGCAGCCGACATCCCATGCCAGAACCACCAAATGCCGCGGTTTATCAGAGAATGAGCACAAATTGGAGTCAGACGGTGGACTTGGAGGAATAGAAGACATTTGCAAACACCAACACCACTGACTGCTGTTTGGACTTAAGTAAAAAAAGATGATATTCTCTCCCAGTAAATAGTTTCACCCGAACTCATACACACTTGCTGAAGTCAGACATGTCTCTTCAACACACACAAAAAAGTAGTAAAAGATAAGTATTTGCATAAGTTTAAACTAAAAGGTTTTTGACATGATTCATAAAGTTCTTAAACCTAAGTTATTTTTGGCAGGTATTCAGTTACGAAAACCAAGGAAAAGAGAAAAAGAAGAAAAAAACCTACACATTCTATAAAAAAAACCAATCATAATCAAAGGAGAGAAATTCCAGAAATCAGTACATATTCATATTTGTGCTCTGCAATGATCCTGTGCTGCAAAATAACAGATGTAAAATTAGCATACAGGTGAACAGATTGCAAACTCAGTCTATAGCGCAGACAGACAAACACAAACTTTGTTGGCTGTAAAGAAGACAGATTGTAAGACAGTGGCGATCGCTGGATCATGAGTTGTGGCAATGGAGAGATAAATAACACTGTCTGTTATTAGTACCGGGACAGTGTTTGCTTCCATCAGTCTAAAAATGTACTGTATATAAAAGTGACATATATGATTTGTGTATGAGCTGACACATCACTGACTGCTTGTAAATAGGCTGTATTTCAACAGAAATAAAAGAATTAATAGCCTCTGTATTCATTTTGTTTTAGATACTGATCCATTCAAATATGTGATTTTATATTTCTTATATTTCAAATCCAGTTGATTACACAACATTCAAATTATTACATACTAAGACTTGGTGTTGATGCAATTTTATTGAAATGAACGGATACTATACTATAAAATTACAACTACTGGCTATTTGCTCATATCTCAACTGCTCAAAATGGTGACACTTATGATGATTCATTTCTGTGGAGGAATTCCAGCAGATCCACAGCTATTTATGATAGACTGCATCAATCAGACCACATTAATATTCAACAGTTTGATTTGCACAACTACAAAGATGATCTCCGCTTATGTGCCTGTTTCCTTGTTTATGTGTGTGAGACAGTGGCCTTGTGTAGGCCTGTCTAACCAACACTGCCAACAATAGATGGGTGCCCCACAGACAAAAAAAACAAAGTGACATATTAAACATTTGCTGCGCTGCATACAATAAACATCTGAATTGTTTACTAAGCAGATGATGCACAGTGTCACCCAATTTTCTCTCACGCACCTCAATGTGTTTTTGCACATTTTTATTAAACCGCAGCTTGATGTAATCACCCGAGGTTTAATCAGTCTGTCAATCACTCCGCTCGCATCATTTTTCTCCCAACACCCCTCCCTTCATCTCTCATGGCTTTTTATGAAACAATCACATCAAATGCAGAGACAGTCTGATGTAACCTCACCACTTGTTTACTCTCTGCCCAGTCCATATTTCTATCTATCTGTCCATCTATCCATACAGAGTGCTCTCATCTCTGCTCCAATCTTTTTCTGCTGTTTCCATAGCTCCCTCCTCCCTCCACTTTTCCCTCCCACCCTTTTTTTTCCCTGTAACTAAACTGGCTGTGTCTCTCTCCATCTGCTGGTTCTTCCTTCAGCGGCCCTGCACCTGTTCACACCTCCTCTCCTGTTGGCCACCTCTTCTCTCTTCCATCCACCCCCCACCCCCTATCGCTCTATCTCTCTCTCTCTCTCTCCCTCTCTCGCTCTCCCAGCTCAGTGCGATGCTGCCAGGCCCGTTCCTGGCTCAGCTAGCCTCTCTGTCATTCAATCCATCTGTCGGCAAGTCAACTTTGTTTACAGCGGGCAGCCCAAGCCTCTTTTCTTCTTCAAGGAGCACTAAAGCCCCCACCACCAAGGTCAGCAATCGTGGCTGAAAGGCAGACACTGCAAATGTTAAATTAGCAAAGAAATTTGATATACCCGTACTCACCGAAACATAAATACACTTGAAATATACACATATGAGAAACTCATGCAATCTCATGCATATGAATTAATGTAGATAAACAGACAGTTATAAATACACATGACCCTCACAGAAACAACATTTGCTGCTACAGCACACATTCCCTCAGAGAAAAACCCGGCTCTAGATTGAAGTAATTAGCTGCAGAGTGGCCTCTGTCATCATCTATCTGCACAGAAAACAGAGCAAAAGAAGTTTTGAGTTTTAATTGGTGCAGATGATTGGTGGTCTGAACACAAGAACACAGCGGACTGGCAGCGCTGGCATCTGTGATTTTTAAAAATAAACACACAACATACGTACAATATGCTCCCCCACTGACCCAGACCAAAAACCCAGGACTCATCATCAGTGTCAAATCTGTGCCCTACAGAAATAGCTATGGGAACCATATGTGGTAGAGCTGGGGGTCACATCAGTTTTAGCCAACAAGGTAAATTAATTTTCTGATCAAGAGTATAATACATAACACAGTCTAGGCATGCTTTTAAATAAGAATATTAACAAATACAGTATAATATATATTTGAAAACGAAAAGAATAAAAGCCAAACCATTAAAGACAGGTAAAAGACACATTTGCTCACTGAAACTTTGCACCACATTGTGTGTTCTTTCCTCATGTGAGCACAAACGGAATTCAATTCACACCTGAGACCTAATGTTCCAAACCCACACAACACATACACACATTAACACACGCTTATAAACCCAGGGGCAACTGGCAGGAAAGAACATGCTCCACCTCGCTCTCCTTATCCTCCTAAATAAACTTCAGTAAACTTCTCTATTATTGCCTTATTTCTACAAATCTTTATTTCTCTGTACTGATGTATGGGCCATCCTCCCTAGGCATGTGATCTTACATACACAGCTTTTCTCCTGCCCTCTGCCTTATCTACACCTTCCACTCACTTGTAGAAAAAAAAAACTTGCATCATTTTCTGCCTTCCATGTTTCCATTCTTACCTCCTTCTGTCAAATAGACTCATGTCAATGCATCGTATTAATCTATTTTCAAACAATGCAAATTTGTATTTGTGCTGGCCAGTATGAACAAAAATGTATATCAGTGTATTTTTCAAAATGTTGCCCTAACCCATTTTTTTATGCATGAGTGAGTGCTCCAGCGAGAGAGGAGAGGGGGAGAGAGAGAGAGAGAGAGAGAGAGAGAGAGAGAGAGAGAGAGAGAGAGTGGCGGAGAGTGCGTGTGTCTGTTAATTTAACTACATACACTCTTGGTTCTCTCAGACGTGTTTTCTTCTAAAGTGGTGGAGTAAACGGATCATTCCTGCAATTACTACCACAGTTACTTCTTTAGCTAAGCCTGAAGCATGTGTTGAACAGTGTTTTGCACCATGTTCCATTTTTTCATATACCAGTCTTGCAGTATACGAAAGATTAAATAAAAAAAGATAAATAAAAATAACTTTTTTGGTATGAACCATTAATCTGCATGCATAAACACATTTTTGGTAATTTTACAATGTGAATGGATATTAACAAATGGTAAAATTAGCAGTTCAGCCCCACATATTTAGAAGGAGGACTTTGTTTCCCAGTTTTATCATACTTTACATTACACTGGAAACTAGGTTTCTCTCAGATGTCATGAAACACAAACGAAGCAAGAAACGTTCATGCATTCCATGAAATCCATTAATGTTCCTCGAACATTAATGGATTTCATGGAATGCATTCCTTCAATGGCTGATGGCAGTGACTTTCACCCAGTGTCAGGTGCCTCTCGTGTGAACACCTTCCCTTGTATAATACCCATTTAAACTTGTCATTACTCTCTTCTCTCCCAGTTTCCCTCCTTCCACATCTTTCAGAGCATCCAATGTTACCTTGCTCCAGGATTACAGCATTATTCTCCTGCTCATCATGATAACGTCTGCAGATGGGGACATTGCCCTGGGAAACTACGTGGCACTGTCTGGCACTGATGTGGCCACAAAGGGCAACAAAGAGAAAGAGACGGATTGAGGACAAGAGAAAAAAGAGAGAGCAAAGAACAGCAATATAAAGTATAACAAAGATGAGGATAAAATGATAAAAGAATAGATCAATCAGTTAAAACGAGAGAGACTGAGGTAAAAACAGAAATGAGAGGAAAAGAAGAGCAAAGAGAGGCTCTGTCATGTTGGATGAAAGCTCTGCCTACTGGGCAGTTGTGAAATCCCTGATGGTGCTATGTTCAACTTTGAGTTTGTGTGAAAGCACGAAGTTGAGCAGATGACAAACACACACACACACACACAGATGGTCGGTGCAGCTATTAGTCGTAGGAAACTGCATGGACTTCCATTCATTTGGACAAACTAAATAAAGCATTTTCCATAACTTTAACCATAAGCAGTTAATACCTAAACGTAACAACTGGTCCTGACAAGGACAGTGTACATGCCAGAAAAGGTCCTAAATAGGTAACAAATACATGTACATATATACACACTCTTCATTCAGGGAACACAAGATCCATGTACACTGTACCCACAACACAGCGACAAAACAACGCTAAAATGTAGAAAACACTTAGTGAACTCCTGACCAGGATTTTTGGAGCATTATGAGCAACTTACTATGATCAGATATACATAGTTTGAAAAAAGTGATTTTCTGCATGTATGTGAACAGAGAGAAGTCAAGAAAACACCAACATTGATGGATGGATGGACGGAAAGATGGATGGATGGATGGATGGATGGATGGACTCCAAGGCTGCATTTTAGTATGGTTGAGTAAACATGTGAAAATGATGAGGTAGGTACCCACATTACCGGAGCCACAACTCGGCTATCAACTTTGAGCAATTATAAATTATACGCTTCATTAACACTTAACACTAACACTTCTATTTCACCTCATCATCAGTCAAATAAAAGAAATTCTTACACCTAATTTTCACGATTATTGTTACTCATTAGTAATACTTTCTGAAACAAAGCAAACACCTGCAGAGAGTCAGTTTCCTGGTTACACTGGCACATGCATGTCCAGTGTATGGCCATGTGATAAAAGTTTTTATGTGAGTGTACGGGATCCAGATTACTTTTAATACAGACCTGAAACTCTTGTCTGGACTTGATCACTTATCACATAGTGGTATGGATGTAGTCTGAGGAAGAAGCTGTTAAAGTCATCATCCTTGATGCATATTTGTCCCATGTAGGTTCTATATCTCTACTGCCTAATAGTAGCCAAGGTCAGCAGTTTTTGTCCCTGCTGGGAAGGTCATGCCCCCTTTCCCTAATATCCATATAGTTTTACACACACATTTTTTTGACAAAAGGCTGGTGCACTCCCTTTCATTCTCTGTCCTCCAGCCGTAGTGTGTGTATCTAGGCCAGTGTCCCAGGGCACACTTGGCTGAGGTGACAACAGTTGTAGCCGACAGATTTGCCTCCATCTTGCCTGAGGTCTCCCAGTAAGCGATCTGTCTATTCCATCCATTCCCGGGCCCCCAGGATGGCCAGATTACAGCTCGGCTTAATAATGCTACAACTTATAGTGCATGATTTTCCACTACTGAATTTACAGCTCTCACATTTTAACCTTTATACGTCTCAAACAAATTAGTTGATGCAATTATAGAGTTTGACTTTATGTGTTGATAGAGGCTTGTGGTACCATTAATCCTCTGAAAGAGACTGATGTAGATGTGGAGCTATAGCCATCGACCTATGATACCAGGGCAAGAAAAGTGACAAGAGAAAAAGGGACACAAGGTGAGATGACAAGGGGGAACAAGGAAGAAAGGAGATTGTTGGGTGTGCGTGTTACAGTTTCCACCAAAATAATATACATTTCGGACGCATCTAACTCAAAATGAATATTAAAATGTGTATGAGCTGTTTCAATGCTAAACTCTGAATGTAAACTGGAAAAGTAACGCAGAAGATAAGGATCATTAAATGTGACAACTATCTAACTAGCTCTCAGATGTTTTATACTTAATGCACTAACACAGAGTGAAAACTATAGCTGAAGACCTGACATGTCAACATTTTTAATTTATCAAAATATGTTCAATCTATGAAAATAAGAGGGTTTTTTTAGGTTGACATTGAGAGAATGTTCCTGCAGCTTGACAAAACTACAAATGAAGACAATTACAAATACAATTAAAGACCAGAGACAAGATGCAGAGGAAACATGCAACAGCATGTAAGACAGTGTGACAAAAAGAAACAAAGTGTCAAAGAAACTGAAAGAAAAAAGATCAAGTAGGTCTACAGATTTCAACAGAGAGACAACAAGAGTGCAAGAAAAAGAGAGGTGAGAAGGCAGGATTAGAGAGAGGGTACTCCAACAGCGAGGAGAGAAGAACGCGGCAAGGTCTCGTCACCGGGCCAACGGGCCCACCACTGTCAACATCATGGCACTGTGATACAGATACACATACACACACACACACACACACACACACACACACACGGCTGGCCGACGGCCCTCCCAGCTGCCCTATCCGTAACTGTCTGATTAGTTGTGCTAAGCAGCCCCTCCCCTGCCAACCATGGTGCCATCTGCTACCCAACAACATGGCTGCCGACCAGACAAGCATGCGCGCACACAAACACACATGAAAACACACAGCAAGCCTCATACCTAGCTCTGCCCCACTGCTGTCACACAGACACACATCAAACTTCAGAGACACAGGTGTAGCCCAAAGGTATCAACACTTAACATTAGCACAAAGCCGTGCATACAAACTCATCTAATTGCACACTGACAAATGAGTCAACACACAGACACACACACACACACACACAGGACACTTATAGCATGTGTTCGGGACTACACACCACCCGCATGCACGCTCGTGCACACACACACACACACACACACACACACACAGTTGCTATAGAGGTTGTGTGCGAGCATGTGTGTGTTGACAGTGGTGAGGCACTGTTAGTGCCAGGTAGAAAGAAAGATGATGCGTTCAAGTGCATGTGTGCTTGCTGGCAGCACTTGAAGGTTCATTATGGCCCCCACCTCTCCTGAGCGACTGCAGCCTGCGTGGCGCCCCGGCCCTTTTATTCTGGGCCGTGATTGGACAAGGGCCTCCCGCCGAGTTGGTTTGCAGCAGTTTTGTCGCGCCCAGATTTCACTCGCTGCTCAAAGCGAGCCTCTGGCAGGACGTGGCATCTGCTGCCTCACCTTCCTCATTTACACTTCTCCGCCCTCTCTCACACACACAGTTTTGTTCAACGCCTTTCCAGACCTTGGTATCACAATGTATAACTGAGTGGGGGGAGAAAAAAAGGAGAGTGAACTAAGTAAAGGTGCAGCAGCGTGACATGTTTAATAGAGTTTGGGGAACTTTGTGTATAAGAGTCACAGCAGTTGGTCCTGGAGCTGTGTCAGACAACAGAATATCTCAGCTTGCTATCATTTATCTCCTTGATTCAGGGTCACAATTATAAGTTTGACATTAAAACTCAGTCATCACTTGATTAATATTGACCAATACACTTCATCCCGTATCTCATACCATTTTCTCTAAATGTTGTACCTATTTCATTACGTAATAGTGCTGTGTTTACACCTAGTCTCTTTGTCCTTCAACTGTGGTGAAACAATATTTAATGGAAGTAAGGAATCTGGATCTAATCAACATGATTTCAATTTCTAATATACAAATGTACAACTTTAGATCTATCTGAACTGCTCTAATCTTATTCATTGCTCTGCAATTGTTAAAAATATACTGCCATGTCAAAGTGGAAAGAAGAGGTCTTAGAAAACTGTTCAATATTTGTTTTGTTCAATGATGGGGGCTTAGTTGTCTTCTCAGCTAAACAGGTGCGCTCATTCTATACCTACTGTACACCAATTCAGCTGGCTTTGTTCATTAAGGAGCAGTGTTGGCTGAACTCATCCCTTTGTCCTTTTAAGCTCCTCTAATTTGTCACCGTTGAGTTTTCTGACCATCTCAGAATCTTTTGCGATCTCTCCGGACACACTTGCTGTCCACAATACCCCAGCGCATTAGAACCCCATAAAATGGAGAAGTTTAAAACGCTGCCGGCTCAATTTTTGTTGGAAAACTCCAGAGCTGTGTTTTAGTATTGATGGGCAAAAACAGAGAATTATGAAAGAGATGACATATTTATTCGAATTCCCTTCCTAAATGGATCAACCACAGCTCAACTACCAGCTTTGAACAACTGTGAATGAAAAGTTCCACCGACAATTAACACTTCAGTTACCGTTTCACCATGTCATTGTTCAAATAATATAAATTCTTGCTCCTACTTTTCACCATTGTAGTAACTCATCAGTAGTAGCATGCATGCCCAGTGCACCTGAACAGCCACACGATATACAGTATGTTTCTAGTTGTGTTTCTATGGATGCAGATTACTTTTGATGAGCTGAAAAACCTGTCTGAACTGGTAATGAAAATGTAGTATGGATGTAGCCTGAGGAAGAGGTTGGTGAAGTCATCCACCTTAAACCATGTGTAGGTCCAAGACCTCCACTGCCTAATAGTAGCCATGGTCAGCAGTTCTTGTCCTTGCTGGGAAGGTCCTGTCACCTTATATCCATCAGCTTTCCACATGTTTTCCAGGCCGACAGGAACTGCATTTCAATGGCGTCCACATTCTCCTTCTACATCCAAGAAGCTTCAGTCATCATAAACACACAGCCACACCTCCTCCTGATCAAATTCACTACTTTTGGCTGAAAACTCTGCCATTCATGACTGACTAACGTACATGAAATTATATGAACAGTCATGGTCAGACATTGCTGGTTCAGGAATACATATTTATGAGTCCCTCTCTAAGAAAGTGACGGAAAGTTAAACTTTTTCACTCAAGTCATTTCAGGTTCGGGTCCATCTACATCTCTAGGCAAACACCTTCATAAACATGGATGCCGGATTTCATGGGGATAACAGAAGTGAAGAAAGATTTGGGGTTTCGCAGAGATTCGACTCATCCCAAACACAAAGCAGGCACACAGATCTCAACTAACCATGAATTCACTAATGCATGCAAACACACATCTCTATCTTTACATGCCTATCTGGCATGTTTTGAAACAGGAGTTACTCCGGGCAGTATTCACTGAGGCCTTTGGGATCTTTGATCGTAGAGAGACAGAGACAGAGAGCGAAAGAAGAAAAGAAAGAGAAGAAGTGAAGAAAGACTGAAGCAAACAAACAAAACAAACTTAGTAAAGCCCACTGCTGGGCTGAGGCTGGGACTGGAGTGTGTGTGTGTGTGTGTGTGTGTGGCAATGTGAACAGAGTGGCAGGGATTAGGACAGATCCTGAGCTGTCCAACACACAGCTGGCTGATGATCCAATCCTGGAGCACACAACAGCGCACCAGCCGCCATGGGACCCATGGATGCCGCACATGCATCTGTGTGTGTGTCTGTGTGTGCCTGTGTGTGCCTGTGTGTGCGTGTGTGTAGGCATGTGGAGTTGACTGATGTGTGTATCAGTGTGCACATTTGCAAGCATTCAGTTGTACAAACAAATGTGTGTGAGTGTGTCTACGTATGCATTTCTCAGGAAGGAAGGTAGGGCTATCAGAAATCAAACGGAGGCTGTCTGTGCTTCATGTCCCCTGTTTGAAGACGGCCTGTGATCATTTGGGCCACGAGAGGAGCACAAAATGAAAGAGAGGAGTGAGCAAGTTGCAAAGACAGAATCAAAGAGCTGCCTTCGAAGGCTGGTCATCCAAATGACACCCAGGCTCGCGGCTGTGAATCCTACACTCTTACTCCGTAACAACACACACACACACAGAAGCACAGTCACACACACTGGTCCAACAAAGACTCTTGCATGGCTCTGTGGCTACCAACAACGAGAGAAGTCAAACAGAAATATAGCTATGAATAATCTACATGCAGCTGTGCATAAGCCTAGAGGGCCCACAGAAGGACAGAGAGAGAAAGAGGGAGAGAGACAATGTGTGAGATTGATTCTCGATTTCTCACTAGTTTCACACTAATAATTTATTAATTTCATATTAACAGACATGAATAGATCAATAGGTAGACAGGTAAACTTGATGGGCTCCTATTGAAAGGGCAGGTTTTAGAAAACATCTTAATATTGTGAAGAAATTACAAACTGCAATGGAAGTGTGTCCGAAGTCAATGTTTCTGTTTTAGTATTCACTGTGCTATGCAAGTTATGTAGTTATGAACACCATATCAAATAGCTGAAACAGTCATTTGTATGTATTTTATGTACGTGAAGGCATCAGTACACTTCAAGCCAAAGTGCTTGTCAGATGATCAAACACCAGCTAAACCCTCTTCCATCCACAAAGTGATTGGTGAGGTGTGCAGAGGTGAACAGTTTGAAATTCTCAAGCTCTGCTTGTAATTTTGTACATAGTTCACAGCTATGAATCGCTTTGTTAGAGGAAAGATTGTTTGAAAGTGTGCACAATTATCTCCCTAAGTTAACAATCATCAAGTCTCATCCCTCTCTGTGACAACAGGCCTCAAAGTCTGGCTGTTTGAAAAAGCTATTAATCCATACACTAAAGAACTTTAACTGTTCTGGAAGAACACACAAAATCATCATCTTTATTAATTATTCATTTTCCTTAGTACCCATCGCACAATCAAGTCTTAATGTTCACGATTACAGAAATATTCAAAGCAGAGTAGAAATGACAAGCAAAAGACTGATAAAAATGTATCAGACTTCATAACTAATATAGTGAAAATAATAGCATAAGAAATATTTTTGCATTTTTTTTAACACAAGTGTTGTTTGGTTAAAAGACAAAAACACTGTAATGGGTTGTTTACTATATCCAAAGTTTTACGCTTCCCAGTATGTGCATCCCCTTGAACATTCTCCTTATGTAAATCTAATTTTAAATACAACTCACTTTTGCAGAATATATAACAAAGATGCAGTTTGCATGTTCTTCCTCCATGTGTGTGGGCTTTCTCCCACATGCAGAGTTAATTGGACACTCAGAATTGACCGTAGGTGTGAGTGAGTGAGTGAGTGAGTGAGTGAGTGAGTGGTTGTTCTTCTCTCTATGTTGGCCCTGCAATGGACTTGTGACCTGTCTAGCGTGCACTCTGCCTTTTGCCCGATGTCAGCTGCTCTTTATGAGCTGTTCAATGTCTGTTATCTTACTTCTTACTTCAACACATTTTTTACATTTACACATCATGTGTAGTTGTTATGATGGTTATACTGTTGTTCTCAGTTTCTGTCAATTATTTTCGAACTTGCTTTTTGAATTTCCAATTTCCTACCACTAAATGTGATTTTGAATGTGATGATATGACAGTGCTTTTTCTCAAGTCGTTACTAAAAGAAATGACACATTGAGTCAGCATCAGAAGTGGCTTTCCCTGCTAATATTCAAAATTGAATTTGAATCGCCACATGCTCAGCCAAGTCAACAGCTGTCAAACATCTAGTATGCATCTGTGGACAGAAAACTATAAACTCTCTCATGCACATACACCCACACATGTGGCACTAAAATGGTTCAGTCCAGGGGCCCCTCTAGTACAGGTCAAAGTCATCATGTTGCCACATTAATATGCATGTCATTCTCCACAGCTGGCTGCAAAACACACACATACACAACACACACCTTGCATCATCCTGCCATGCAGCCAGTGTCTCCGTGCTGGCCAGCTGACAGAAAACCCAAAACCCACTTAAACACAGACAAGAGCCGGGAGCAGCAGTGGACAACACAACATTTGACAACACAAAGAAATACTCACATAATACGCACACACATGTACAGTGAACAAACTTCGCCTCCCGCAGCCTTCAGCACCACAGGACACCACTGCCACATCTGTGCCCATCACAGACACCTTGGCTGTGGGCAGTGGGGGTGACAGAGAGGTCCTGGGTGGCTGGCATGGGTGTGGAAGAAAACAGCAGCCAGTGGATGACAGAATGGAAGGGAAGGATAAAAGGGAATACAGGAGGGGAGGAGAAGAAAAGGGAAAGTGGAAAAGAAGGCATGCTAAAAGGGATTATATGCAGACTGTGAGGAAAGACGGCAACAGAGATGAAGACAAAGAGCTGCTGGTAAAAAAGATGATTGTATGGATGAAATTTAGAAATGGATGGAGTGATTAAGCACGACAATAAAATAAGGGGTTAAATGGTAAAAATAGAAAGGGGATAGAAGATTGAGGTGCAGGGGAGGGAGCCAGTAGCACCCGCCATGAGAACTGGTACAGTTCACTTGCCGGGGGCACTAAGGCCAGGCTCCTCAGTGACCATCAGTCATAGTTTGTGTGTGTGTGTGTGTGTGTGTGTGTGTGTGTGTGTGTGTGTGTGCACCAGGGACAGAAGAAAGGCTTGGGCGCCATTTTGGCTCTGCTGGAGCTGTTGCTGGGCTGGACACTGGCCTAGTTGCACAGAATGGGCAGAGTGTGTTTGTGTGTGTGTGTTGTATTATGTTGTGGCATGCTTAACAGGATTAGAGGTGACCTGGTGAGGTCCAGTTGGTACTGGGACCATGGCACAGCGGCAGGCATGTGTGTTTTTGTGTGTGTGGTTTGTATAATAGGATTAGCCGTTACCTGGTGCGGTACAGTTGGTGTGCTGGTCTGAACTGAACTGGACTGGACTGGGCTGATCTGGGCAGGATCTGGGCAGGAGCTGGGCAGAGGGGAGTGTTGTGTGTGTGTGTGTGCATGAGATGTGGCATGTATAATAGGATTAGGTACTACCTGGTGAGGTGCAGTTGGCGCTGGTCATTTGCCAGTTGTTCTGCTAGGCTCAGGACTTCAGCCTGCCATTGGCTCCCGTCCTTTTGGACCGCCTCCAGATGCTGCTGACAGCCAACCAGCTCTGAGCTCAGCCTTTCCACTTCCTGTCCCACAGAGAGGGAAAGAGAAAGGGAAAAGGAGGTGAAGAAATCTTTCACAACAATCCCCCTTATGCCCTCATACACAATGTCAAATGATGATTTCAACCTGATGTAAAGGTTGATGAGCAAATGATTTGAAGACTGATAAGCTGAAATTCTAAACATTTCAGTTCATTTTCAGTTCTGTGTGTTGCACAGTTGATATTTTTAATACAGATGAGACAAACAGTTCCTTGTGCAAAGTATGCTTTCTTGATTGTGCTTCTAACAAATGAGTAAATTACACAAAAATGAAAAACGCTTACTAAATAAAGAACTCATCTATTTGATGATTGGTTGACTTAAAATCTACTGATTTAATGAGATTCATGACATGAAATTAAAGTCACTAGTTAAACGCAGACATACCTGTGCAGCTTTTTCCATCTGCCTGCTGGTCTTGGTGTTGAGCTCTCTGAGTTCTCTCTCTGCCTCCTCTTTTTTCAGTTGGGCCCGACTGAGCTGATATCGCAGCTCCACACACATCTACAGATGACAAGGACCGATTAAAACAGTATTTACTAATATTACTTCATATCTGTTCTTTCATTTTACTAAAATTCAAACAGTTGTTTTACCATTATCACCATCATGTATCGATAGCATTCGACAAAAAACAACATATAAAAACAATAGAAACTTAAGTTGATATGTAGTTTGTGTTTCTACGACACTTCAGCATGGTATTTCATTTGCTGAAATGCTATGCTTGAACCAGAGTCTTTCAGGTCAAGCCAAGCATTAAAACATATTTATTCAACACTGTTGAGTTTATTCATACCACAGGGAGAGCCAGAGACAAATCCTGACATAGATAAAACTTTGCTTCCGCCCAGTGGATTTCAAGAGGTACTACAAATACATGGCACAAATTGCATCCAAGTACGACTGGTGTTCTTTATCCCAGTTCCTTCATTTTTTTACACACTGGTAAAGCATCATTTAAAACGCCCATTGCAGTTTTGTGGCTCTATTTCCTAGATCAGCTTGATCAAATGAAATTGATGGGAAGCTTTGGTGCTACGTTGATTTCCAGCAGTACCTGTTGACTTCATGCTTTCCGCACACACTGTACCTTGGTATTGTCATGCTCTTGACTGGAAAGCTTCTGAAGAGCATCTTCCAGCTGATTGGTCAGCGAGCCTTTGTCTCTGTGAGCTCTGTCAAGCTGCCCTTCTAATTCTGCAACACGCTGGGAGAGGCTGGACACCTGGTGCACACAGATTTTCCATTGAGATTTCATTAGAAAATAATATCTGTGTTCATTCTTAACAGCAAATAATACAATGTATATATGTAATATATATGCATTTTATAATATGTGCTACACAGGAAATTAACAAATATGTCATACTTTTGACAACGCATTCATGAATTGTAGAATCAAAGTATTGCCTGGGTTTTTTATCAGTCTGTGTACTAACAATGAAGTGTCAGTATGTTAAGGCAGGCAGAACTTTAAAACTACTTAAATACAGAACAGTCTCAGTCCTGCATTCTCTATATACAGACAAAACAATTATATAAATAGGATTAACTGTATGTGCTAGCTCCTCTTTCTGTTTGCGGGCCTCTGCTCGAGCCTCCTCTCTGGCCTCAGCCAGCCTCCCCTGCACAGCGTGCGCCTCTCGTTCCAAGTGTTCCCGCTGTCGAGCCAGTTCCCTGGACAACTGCTCACACTGCACCTCCACCTGCATGCATACGATCAGAAACAACAGGTTTTCCAAAGATTAACAGCCACACCAGGCAGAGAAAAAAACACAACTTTAAAAAGGCAATGAAGGAGCTGCTTAAAGAATACAATCAAACAAAGCTGGAAAGATGTGTATATGTTTCTCTGACCCTAGCTTTTTGTAGCTGTGCTACTTCCGCCATCTCCACAGCCTGTTTGACCTGGAGACAAGAAGACCACTCTCTCTGTTGCGCCTCCTGCTTACTTGTCCTCAAAGCATGTAGAGCCACCAATAAATCATCACGCTCTCTGGAAGACCAGCAGACAGTAAAATGCACAACCCGCATTAAAATATATGGGTGGAATAATTCTCATCTCTCAGTGTCCGATTTTGCACACATGCATTCGAGGGATCTCTTACAGACACATGCAGGGTACAAGAATGAAAAGTTAATCCACTACAGTACAGTAGAGTGTACTTGTGTTTGTGTTGCCACTTACTTTGTGAGTCTGTCAATGGCCTGGACGTGCTGATTGGTGTGAGTCCCAGCCAATACCGCTTCGTGTTGAGCACACTTAATACACAGCCCCGCCACACGTGGAACTCCATCAGATCTCCGTGCATCGGCAGCTTGCTTTTCCTTGCGTCTCAGCTGAACCTTCACCTCCTCACACTCTTTCTGACTGACTGACAGATCCTTCCTGTTGAGGGAGCAAATGTTGAAACACTGAGAACCAGAGAGACGACTGACAGGAGATGGCTACTGATCTTTTAATGCTTTACCAACAACAAAGAGTGAGTCACAAGTTACACTGGTTTAGCTAAAGTTTGAGAAAACTGACCTTAGGGAGATGACCTGGGCATCTAAACTTTCAACCTGGGCCTGGTGAATCACTTTCAATTGTTCCTGAGGAACAAAAACATTACAGATTTACAGAAGCATTGTGACAAAAATTGGAAATGGTTAATTAGGCTAGAAATCCAATCTGCAGCGTATAATATCTTAAAATAACACAATGGCAACATAATATGATTTCCCAAAAAATTAATGCATTGAAATACAGAAAATCCTGTTACAGGCGAGACTAATATGGCACAGAAGATAACATTGAGGAACATGAGAAATGAATAGTAACTATACAAGAAAAGAGAGCACAGATCTAAAATCCCTACCAGCTCATTTTTCCATGAGGTTTGTTCAGCTCTCTGCAGCATGCTGTGGCCTATATTAGAGGTAATGTGGCCTTTGGCTGCCAGACTCTCATTCACCTGAGGAATAAATCAGAACAGATGATGAACCACTCTTGCCATGGTCAATTACATGGACAATGTCACTGTCTGTTAATGTTTAAGTGTGTTAACACATTTGTGCTTAGTTACTTTACACATTAATCATGCAATGCATGTGGGACGTGTTGATGTTAACCTACACTTTGAAATACTGTGTGAAACAGCAGCTATCGTGGCTGACAAAACTTGTGTTATAGCAATGTTTCAAGAAATTAATGTCAGGCGACAGACAGTAATAGTTAATAGACTGACAGTGCTATAAAAATCATAATGGGAAAATACAAGCCCAGCTGCCTGGGAAAGAACGAAACAACATACGAAGGTTCTTCTTTTATAAAAATAATAAATAGCAGTCATTTACCTTATTATATCCCGTGTATTAGCCTATACTTCCATATTGTAGGTCGCATCATACATGGGTGATGGTAAGACATTACTTCGTACATTTTACATGATTAAAACAACACAAATCTACCGTGGAGTTGTGGATCGTGTAGTCCTTCAGAGATTCATTCACAGATTTGGATTTGAGATCTGATTGCAGCTTCTCATTCTCCACCACCACCACTCTGACCCGCTGCTTCAGCTCCTGCAGCTCTTCCTGAACTCACACACACATACACAAAAAGTAATCAAAACTTATCCACAGGTAAAAAAGGACTGCAAATGTAATCACACATTAATTTGTGTGCATACCTTGCAGAGTTTGACCTCCGCCTCCAGGTGCTGAATGTATTCTGATTGGTTGTGAATCACTGGGACCAAATCCTGAAAGACAGGCAAAGTGGACCTTCCCTCGTGTTGCACTCTCTAACAAGAAGAGCATTTTAAAATTATACAAAGCATGACACAGTGGAAGGAATAAAACCTTCCATTATGTTAATTTTTCTACCTTGGGTGGAGACAGTTTCTTTGAAGGAGAGAGCGAAGCAGGGATGTCTTTGCACTGCTTCAGTAGGAGGCTCTTCAGCTGGTTAACTTCAATGCCAAAAGACAGCAAAACAAGCACAGACACAAACACAGACAGCAAGAAAGAGAGAGCTCAGGAATTATAATGATAATCTCATATCATACCATGCTTAGCACCTTTCAAGGTACCTTTGGCCACTTGGGTACCATAGGGACAGACATTTGTGTAGAGGTGGAGTTTTTTTGAAACCTGAGATTTTACAAAAAATTCAGTGAGTTTGAGCTTTGTGTTGTGTGAGAGTGATAACAATAATAAAATCATAATAACTTAGATTTATAAAGCGCCTTTCCCAAAAGTGGGTGGTTGTTTGTCTATGTATGTGGCCCTGTGACCCTATCGCCCTATGTCAGCTGATATTGGAACAGCCCCCCACGACCAACGAAGGATAAAGCAGTAGAAGATAGATGGATGGATAAATGGAGCTTTGTGTAGTCAGACAGCATTATGTGGAAGGAAGTCTCCACTATAATGGTTTAAGTCTCTGTCAGAGACCTGTGACACAATTCAACACTGGGTCACCTGCTTCACTATGTGTCTTTTGGTTCCATGTTGCCTTGTCCTCCTCTGCAATAAGGGAAAAGAACCTGCCGTCACTGACTCCGACCTCCTCCACCTCTCCTCCATCAGGGTTCAGCTGTTCCAGTGTGCTGCTCAGCAGCTGAATACTCTGGTTGGCCCTCTCTGAAATCAATACAAACACACTCACACACCTCAGTCTCTTGCATTCCTTTTTTTTGTGACACATTACAGCTAGATTTAGGTTAAATACTTTAATTTAAAATTAGAAAAGACTAGCGTAGAACCTAAAATATATGCTTTCCCCCACAATTTGAAGTTTGGATTTGTGGGTTTTCTCATCGTGTCCGAGTATTTCTTTACGTTCAGTAAGGAGAACTCCAGCTGCTGCCTTTGATCTGTGCATGGTCTGCCCTGCCTGCCTTAGATCTGCCCTCTCAATTCAATAGCTCTGAGGAAAAAAGGTTTGCAGTCAAATGAAGTATTTCGCAAATGTCTAAAAATATTTAAACAATGTAAAAAAAAGTTTCTTATTTTTATTTAATGTTGAAATAAGATGACAAATGTAAAAGGACATAGTGATGGTTAATAATAACAATAAAACATGAATGGAAAAGCTGAATCAGCATTTCCAACTCATAATATAAGAATTAATCATTTCCATTGTTATAATAAAATAATAATGTGTAAATAAATTAATTGTGGCTGGGCTCCATTTAGCTTCCATTGTACTGAAAAGGGTCTCTGGAGGCCCAGGAACGAAGTTCAACCCCATGGATCCATTTACATTAATCCAGCCATGTTTTTAGACTGCGGTGAATTACCTGACACTCGTTTCGCCGTAGTCAAACTACCTGACACTGAATTTAAACAACCTCCTTACAAAGGCTTTTACAGTAAAATACCTGTGATCCAATGCATCAAGCTGATTTGTAAGGACATCAACATCTGGTTTTCAAAATAAAACACTGAGAGGACCATATCTCTGAGTGCACGTTTAAAAGTACATTTGAGAATGGGAAAAATAGTGAAAATCTACTGTTTCAGAGACCTAATATCTGGACTTTGAGCAACTGTTTAAAGAGAGTTTTCTAAAGGTTTGAATAAGAATGAAACAGTTGTGTTCTGCACATAGCCATCTCATTGATACTGATATCTACGATTGCATATTGAAAAATATATTAACTGTCAGATGTAATAAAAACCAAAATTTCCATAGGTTCTGACCAGGACTAACCAGGTTGTATTCAGGACATCTCTGACTACTAGCATATTGCAAATCAGACATTTTGACTGTACAGTTTTTAAAAGAAGAAATGTCTTATTAAAAGTCTTATATTCACACTTTTAATAGAAAAATTATCAACTTAAAGATATAACATCAACTACAATTTCCATAGGTTCTGGACAAGACTGACTATAGTCGTGTGTTACATCTATGACACTTGTATTTCACTTTAAAGTTACTGTAGCATTTTCCTTACCAATACTTTACCAATATTAGAATGTCTTGAGTATAAAAAAAACCCGTATGCAATAGTTTCCCTTTCGGGGGAATTCAAGTTGACACAGCAGGACTATCAATAGCAGCAACATATAGTGGTTTGTATAATAATTAGCAATAGCTAAGCTAATTTTCATCTTCAGCCACACTGGGGAATCAGCGACAGGTGGCAGTGACACTACTTTAACCTCTTAACAACAACAACAGTATCAATGACTTCACTCTAAAGGGAATAAATGACACACAAACAGTTCAACCACCCTGCTGTTTGCCCTTCTGCTGCACATAATGTAAAGTTAGCTTAATTAGCTTGTTTAAAACGTGAACGTACGTCTCAGTTCATTTCGATAGGCTTCCATCTGCTCCGGGCTATCCTCATCTGAGTCTAACGGCGTCATTGGTCTTCAAAACTACGTTATTTCATGTTATGTTGCAAACTATACAGGAGAGGATAACTTAACGACAACAACCTCACAACCAACGTTGTATTTTGCTCATCGTGAGGTCGTAAGTTATCATTGGTTCACAACGATGGTGCGTTTGTTGTAATACACCAGCGTGCTCCCGAGAGGGGGGATTGCTCTGTTCTGCTTTGAAACAACTCGTCTATCACCGCCCCGTCGCACCGCTCAGACGATTTGTACAACTTAAACGAGGCAGCCGTTCGCCAGCGTCCTTCCTCATTCTGGGACTTGTAGTTTTTACCATGGTTTTTGAGCGGAGACAAAAACCACACAAGGATGTCACCTTGTGGTGAATGTGGTGTATTGCACCACACTCAACTATATGCACAGTCCCACACCTTCTCGGGCAAATGCACTTAAAATAAGTAAAAGGGCACATTATGGCCCCTGCAACTGATCCATTTTGACAGGTACTATCAGAAAATGAAAGGTTTGAATACTTCTAATTATGTAAAAGTGTGTCTCAGTGTGTCTCAGTTTCATTCAGATTCCTCACTTTCAGTGTACATGCTGGTTCACTGATGAATTGAACAGAGGCATAATTCATTTGATCAGTGACACCTGTGCATTTCCTTCTAAAAATACATCAAAATGGCTGCTGTCCAAATGGCCCCTCAGCTATCATATATGAAAGTTTCCTTCGCACTTGTGCATAATATAACACTTCTGACTACTTTACTACCATTCCTGTAACACATTATCTTTATATTTTGAACCGGCAACCCTGCAGTTTCCAAGAGATATATTACTGGTAAATGAATCACAACTTGATTTTAATCATGTTATTCAAAATACTGCTGTAGTTTACTCCACTGGTTTCCAAACATGTGAGTCAAGCCTTACACAATGGTCACAAGATGAATCCGAGGAGAGATAATAAGATTAATAGACAAAAAAGAATGATAGCAATATAAACAGGCCCTTTGGTCGGCACATGAAGCAATACATATTTTACATGTTACTTTTTCTTACGTAGCCTGTTATTCATGTACACAGCCTTGTGGGGAGAAACATGTAAATACTTGGACAGAAATGTCCTGCAGTTTCAGGGTTAAAAACATAAAAATAAAAATCACCTGGTGGTTTGTGTGCTGTGTTTTAACCTCTGTCACTTTCACTTCTCTCATCATCTTATCTTGGGTGTCATCAGTGCGTAGCCACACGCAAGCACAGGCACGGACACAGAGAACAGATTGTTGTTGCAAGGAAATGAACAGTTAGTCCGATTTATTCTCTAATGTTAAACAGGCAATTTGGCCCCATTTTGTATTTATAAGACCCCATTTAAATAATACGATCAATAGTGAAACTGTTAGCTGTAAAATCTAAAAAGTGTTGATTTTGATATTCATAAACTACTAGTGGTGAAAGATAATAAATTGACAATGAATGATAATAGGCATTTATGTATTATTTTGTACTTCAGATGTTTGTTTTTACTCCTTAAATTAGAAGAGCTGCCTTTTCACCTTCCATCAAACCTGCAGTTCACTGTCCACTGATGAACATAAAGGCCACAAAATGTGTCTGAAAGCCTCAGAAGAAACATGTGGACTCTAAGTGTCTTTACTACTTTTACTATTTAGTATTATTTCTCAATACTCAAGCAAAGTGTCGTTGGTCACTGATATTTATGTAGTTATACAGTATAATATAATTAGAAAAAACTGCATTTTACAGCTATATTATCCATAGGTTTTGTCATCATTCATTTACTTTAAATACTTTTTTACAACTACACAGCAGTAAGTCATAACCATTTTAGTATCTTCTGAATGTTTATAAGTGAGGTAGAACTGGTAATATGTAAATAATAACAATAATACTACTACTAATAATAAGAGTGGAGTGAATATAGAAAACACTGTGCACATAAAATGTTACATTTCCTCTCTGGACCCTCAGTAACCTACACGTGGAAATTGCCATGTTCCATGTAAAAATGACACAGACTCGGGGGAGTTTTAAATGACAAATACTTTTTTGTTTATGTGTGTGTGTGTGTGTGTGTGTGTGTAAGGGTGTATCTCAAATCCATGTTTGCTGCCGCTTACAAGGGTTAGACAAAGGTAACCATGGAAACGCCCTCTTCCTATTGCACAATAACAAAAAAACCTTCCTTTTTGTGCTTTTGATTTTTGCGACATTTGAGTTTTCAACAGACGAGTGAGTCAGAGTTCATTCATAAATAGACACCGAGTCAAGATTATACATGTTCATTCACAGTCTGATGTGACAGCTCAAACTGAATTTGGGTCGCGTGGGTTTGAAAATCAACCTCTTCAAATGTTCTTTCATGCAAGTTCTCTGTCTCTGTGGCCTGAACGCTTAAACACTGCTTTATTTATCGCACAGTCAATAATGTCAGAGTTTTTATCTCCTGGATTAAAACGTACTCTTTCTAAGATGAGATATGACATCTTAATATTAAAATAAATGTAAATACAAGACTTTTACTCACAACTTTTAAAGATCCACCTCTTCTCCATGGCCTTCACTTATCTCACTAGTTTTTACCATTTAATTGTTTTACTATTTTACAGTTTCACATTTATTAGGGTCCAACCAGCATTTTTGAGGCACTAAACGTTGGTGAAAATGGACAAAAATTGGCACGCAAATCAGAACTGGAGACCCATTTTTGGAAATACGTAAAAGTGGGGCAAAGTTGCTCAGTAGCGCTCTCTAATGCTGAAACTAAGTTGTGCCAACTTTCACGAAAACTTAGTGGAAACATGTCACAGCCCAAGATGAACAAAAAAGTCCATTGGGACCATGACCTCAACGCAACAGGAAGTCGGCCATTTTGAATTTGGCATCCATTTGGGCAATTTGTAGCTACATTTCGTAAAATGAGCGAACTCGTCTGAGCGTGATAACCGTACAACATAAGAATAATGTGTCACATTCTGCCAGACTAATAAAAGACGATTCGTTTTCAAAAGGTCTCGCATATTCAAACGGGCGTGGCCACGGCAACCATCGGAATGTTGGCGATTTTTGGCCATTCACGAAACAGGAAGTGCCCTGTGACTTCCCCATACATTGACCGATCTGCTCGAAACCTCTTGGGACTTGTGACAAGAGACCGACCCTGAACACATCTACAGACATAAACTTGACCCAACACGAAGTCAGCCATTTTGAATTTAGCTGCTGTTTTTTTTCTTCACAAACAGGAAGTGGCCTGTAACTTTGCTGTACATTGACTAGACTGCAAAAAGCTTCACACGTGAGAGAAGAGAGTGGCCAGAAAACATCAGCACATGAAAACTTAGTCAAGGGCATATCGCCACCTAGTGGCAGAGCAGGGACTGCGAGGGCCTGTGCCTTGTTTTTAAATGTGCTTTAGAAATAAAGACTTGACTTGAATTGACAAACCGTGGTTTTGATACTTGCTTCTTCCAAGTACAATATAGTAGTATCAAAGGTAGGAAGTACACAATGAATAGTTATGGTGTTGTAGGGTGAGTGGTATTGTGGCAGTGATATTTTTGTTTTAGGACTAAATTATTACCGTAGAACATGATTCTTTTATGATATGCACATAGTAGTTGCATTGTCATATTTAAAATGTATGAAGCACTAATTCCAACTTCATCACCCACTTTCTTTTCTTGTTTCCTTTAATCTTGGACAAGGATCTGTATTTGTCATTTAAATGAAGAGTGTTTTTAAACCAGACTTTAAGTGCAGTGCCTATCTTGCATCGCTCACCGTTTGCTTCACATACTCAGTTTTGTACGACAGTTGCATACAAAGGTGTTCTGCACCACATCTGAACTCAGATGTCTAGTCAAACTGTGCTCCTTTTTGCAAAAGAGCGGTTGTACAATGGGGAGTATTTGCACACTGGGGTATTTCCAGGAAACCACATCAGCCTACTAATCTGACTGTGGTAGGGCCTACACATAACCCTGCACTCCCGCACTTGTTAAATGTCATCTCTGCCCAGCTCATGTTTATATGGTTATATATAATTATTACCAATTCACCATCATGTGCCCTGCCAGATCTCCCCTTTCTTCAAACTCCCCCTCCCACTGCATCATACACTCCCCCTTAGTAAATCGGTCAAGGGTGGGGGTTCCCTTTAAAACACTATATAAGCACGATGCTCTCACATAAGCCTGGAAATAACAGAACTGAGACAAAAAAAAAGCACCTACGAGAAACATTACCATTTGAACTTTTTGTATGGAAATGTTTAACAAAAAGAAATGCATTAAGAACAATGGAGGCGGAGAAGAAAAGAAGAAAATGAACTAACCCAGTTAAGCATAGGAAAATGGTGCACTGTGTCACATCTAAACTGGCTCTCTGACGTGATGGCTGTTTAGCACCCACTGTACTTTCTACACTGGTGATGGATCTGCTACAAATGCTTTACAAAAAAAAAAAAAAGATTTAGGCAACACAATGCTGTAATAAGAGGGCAATGTTGAAATGTGGAAAAACCACATACTGTATGTGCAAGTGCTTGTAGGAAAAGTTATAAGTTCTGTAATGCTGCAATGAACGCACACATACACACACACACACACAAATAACTACAGAGACAAGAACCACATTAGACAGATTTCAGATTTCTTAATAAAAATAATTCATTTCAGGACGACATATAAATAATTATTGAATCCCACAATACAGATATCTTGATATGAATAAATACTTAACAAATAAAACCAGGCTTTTTTCATACAATACCCTATTGTTGAAAGGTCACACAAAGAAACTTCCACACCGTTCGTTTGCATGTTTTGTTACACTTTTCTGCTCTTAAGTCGATGCTTTTCCTACTGCTGGAATGTCCCTAAGTCGGAGTACCATTCCTAAATGCCTCAGCAGCTTAGACAAGTCATGTGCAACATACGAGATCCTCTCCCAGTCAAACTCCACCAGAGCCCCGAAAACTTTATTAAGGGGTAATGATGAGCTGACCACTAATTGGCCTTGAATTGATTAAGGTTTGTCTAGAGGTGATTAAAGCACACAGAGATCTACGTACAGGCCATCAACACGTGGCAAGGCCTGACAGCTTTAGATACAGTTGAATGAAAAGGCAGACCGAGAGCCTGTTTGTCTGTGATTTTCTGACAAGAGCTACAGATGGACATCTGGATACTGAGGGGAATAACTGTTCGACTTCATATCACAATAGAGTTACTATGATCAATGTTACAGATTAGTCTGTAGGCAAATATTATTTCTTCGTACTTGGGCGAAGTAGATGGTGCCCGGTCGGGGATTTTTCGGTTGTTACTCAAAACCTGAGATGTCGATCTGTAGCACTCTCAATAGTTCAGAAAATTCCAGGCCGGCCACTTTTAAGGAGGTAACAACAACTGTTTGGCGACTGATGGCACGTGTACTTTTTTTTTGGCAGAAACAAAACCAAATATAGAAAATTACAATTAATAAAAATTCATTTAAAAAAAAACAAAAACAAAAAAACAAAACAGGAATGTCAGTTTTGCGTATTCCAGACGCACACATGCGCTAATTGTGTATGTGTGTGTGTGTGTGTGTGTGTGTGTGTATGTTGAAGATGAGGCATCAGGTTAGAAGGTCCAACAATATGGACCTAGATCCATATTCACAAAAGCATTGAATAGGTGGGAGCTCAGATCCACGATCATTGATCAGCGATCAGGCCCCTGTGGTCCATAAACTTTTAATCACTAATTAAAGGCAAAACTTATAAAAAAAGGATCAGCCCCAATACTGTGCTGTCGTAGCAACAGCAGCACATAACACATTCAGATAAACAAGGTTTAGCCAAAGCAGGTGACGGGAGTGCTCTCTGAAGTTTTGAACGCGTCACCTTGGCACATCCAGTAGGGTGGAGCAGCGAGGGATGCATTCTCTTGTGGGTTTGTTTTCCTACACATCACCTCAGGCAGGGGAGGGGCATGTACAATCTCTCAGAGCAGTGTTTTCATGTGCAGGATTGTGTGCAAACGTGTGTTATGTGGCGGATAATAGTCTAGACTTCACTCGTCATTAACTTCTCCATTCGTTAGCGATCCCCTGTTTTGATAGGACCGGAACTACGACATTTCTGTATGATGTGTTGTGTCGATGTGTGTGCATGTATTTGCTTCTAGGTGCTTAAGTGGTCGGTAAACAGGAAAACCAAGGCAACAGATCTGTTTTGGACGCGGGGGGGGGGTGGGGGGGGGGGACCAAGAGGAAGGAAAGCAGGGATAGAAAGAGAGAATGAGTCCTGTCTCTACTGTGTTCTCTGCCTTCTGTCCGCTGACACTGCCAGCATGTTGGCTACAATGGAGAGGCTTGTATTTCTGAACATGTAGCACCAAAACTAGCAGGGGCCTGCCCTGTCTGTCTTGCACTGTTAGACACAAAATCTGTTCTCACTTTACATATCAAACAATTCACAATGATAACTTCATTTTACAGATAAGTAACAATACTAAGTTTAATTCAACTCAAAAATATAAACCAACACTGCTATTGACTGACTAATGGAAGAAAATTAATTCTTTAAAATTTTACAATATTGATTGCAAGAGCCTTTTTTTTTAGGCAAATCTTTGTCTACTGTGGAAGGACATTAATCAATAATTTTGAAGAACTAAGCTAAACAATGGCGTGTAATTGACTAGCACTTCACTTGCTTTGCTTTGGTCCAGTTTTGGCTCACTTCTCCTTACTGCTTCCACAGATAAGTTGCGGGGCTTCCGCGACTACTGCATCCCTCATTCTACAGAACAAATGGTAGACAGACAGGCAGACAGGTACACAGATAGGTTAAGACAGACAGACGGGGGTATAAATCCTTGGCTGTGGTCTAGAAAGCAATGTCAGATGCTTCTTGTTATGTCAACATACAATCATTTTGTCCGGCACGATTCACTACGTACCTCTAAATACATATTGTACACAAGAGTTAAGTCAGTTGCTTTGACATGTAGCCAAACCTCTCACCGTGTAAGTGCACTGAGCACATCAGATGATAATAATTGCACAAAGAGGTATTCTGGAGGCCATGTCTACTGCGGACGCTGGACACACACACACACACACACACACACAGACACACACGTGTGCGCACACACACACACACACACAAACCCCCCCCCCCCCCCCCCCCCCCCACGTTCACACATTCTCTCTTCACATTCTACATGGGGGGGTTTGATTTTCAGGCCATAAGGTTACTAGTTAGTCACTAGCTAGTTAGTTAGTTGTTAGTTAGTATCAGAGGTGCATTGACTGGCATGGGGTGCCCACAACAGGGCAGCGGCTCTGGCGTGCTAGAGATGTGTCGTCACCGCCATTGCGCGCATGGGTGCGTATGTGGTCAGCCGCGATAAATCTGTTTGAAGTGATCACACTCGTTGCAGTAGCCCTGTTTCTCTTGATTGGCGTAGTGGTCGCAGCCCTGCGTCCGACACCGCTGCTTGGACTTCTCCTTGGGCGCCTGCGCCCGCCTGCCCACCTCTCTGCCCTGGCCCCGAGTGTGGCACTCTGGGCAAAGGTCCGTGCAACCCGGGGAAACGTTACTGCAACCACTCCTCCGGCACTGAGTCTGCGTCTGTGATTGCTGTGAAGATCTGGGTTTGACTGCTCGGTCGCGCTTTTGGTACAAAGAGAGCGTGAGCAGAAAAAGAAAGGGTCAGTTGTGGACGAGCATCACAGAGAAAGAACAAGAAACTAAAAGATGAAGACATAGTGAACTCGGGCTCGGGAGTATCGAACTTTAATAGTTTTGTGCTATCAACTAGGTAACTAACTTTCTTTCCCCAAGGAAGAAGAAACAGACTGGGCTTAACACTTGTGTGTATCTGTAATCTACACACACGTTTGATTACAATATCTTGTAATCAATAACAAGCCCTACAAACAACCTATGCCAAAGGTGAAGAGTATGTGAGATGGAGTTAAGAAGGTGAGGCAGACACCTACCACGACTGGAGGAGGGAGTGTGGTGTGCGATGTGCCACTTGGTTGAGCCGTGTACTCTGCTCTTTAACGTAGCACTTGTCACAGTAACCCTCCAGCATTGCCTTGCCAACTGCACCACACCCTGGCCCGCGACACCGAGAGGCATTCTGGAAGCCTGCCTCCAAACCATGCCGGCTCTGCACCGGAGCAGCTGGAGGCGTCATGTCTGAAAAAGAGAGTGTCCGGCATAATGTCCTTGCGTGATTGAAAACTTGACCAAAATAGATTGGGGACATTTGTTTGTTTCGAACTTACGGTGGTTGGTCTGATAGTCAACGTAGCAAATAGTGCAGAAACCCAACTTCTCTGGCGTCCCAAAGAACTGGCAACCAGATCTTTTACACGGCCGGGCCAGAGGGGCCTGCCAGGCTGAGGTGTGCCCTGGGGTTAGGGTGAGGCATGGTCGCTCAGCATCCCTAGCCTGGCTCCAAGCTGAAGACGAGGCCTCAGTTCTGGGGTTGCTCTGCTGTGGCTCCCCCCTCTCTGGAGCCTGCTGTCTCTGCATGCAGGGTGGACACAGACCATTGAATATCCTGAATGCCTCCTGTCTACACATACTGCAGCGTTCTGTTTCTGTCTCGCAGCCCCCCCACTGGGTCCAGCCAGAGCCCTGGGCAGCGTGAGGGACTATGGGGCCCCCATTGGGGCCTGGGAGTCCTGTAGCAGCTGTTCCAGCTCCTGGTAGTCCATGGTTCTGCCTGGAGTTGAAGCATCGCTCACAAAGTCCATCATGCTCTACGCTAAGAGTGAAGAGGCAGCCAGGTGTCTTGCACTTCATGGCATGGGTTTCACTATACAAGCTGAGGCTGGGAGCTGTGGGGGGTGCAGAACGGGGGCTGGATATGACAACCCCTCTCCCAGATGAAGAGGATGGGGGGCTGCTGCTTCGGGTGCCTCTAGAGTTCACTTCAGTCTCTGATCCTCTGATCACACCCACCCCACCTTGTACCCCTGTCCCTTTGGCTTGTACCACCCCTTCTATCCTCGTTCCTCCACCAGTGGTGGCCTGTCGCTTCTCAAAGCACTCGTGACAATGAGGCTGCGTGTCCACAGAGACATAGAAGGTGCATCTTGGTGTGGCACAGCGAATTTCGATGAGGGAAAGCTGGGAGACGGAGAAGGGTGGCGGGCGCTGTGGCTGGGCAGCCCATGCCTGCTCCTTGTCCTCCTGCCAGCGCTGGTACTCATGGTTGACAAGCTGCAGGTAGTCCTCCATCAGGTTCATGTCTTCAGGGAGATTGCCTTCATCCAGCCTGAGGAACAGAGACATACAACATGTTCATAAACGTCATTAACTATCACTTATTCATGCTGCACAGTTAATTGCAAACTATTCAAAATTTCACGGGTAAAACATGTTTGTAAACAGATGCCATTTTTTTCTTTTTAATGACAGTTAAGATGCAAAAAATACCAGCTGTTTCAATTATAAATCCTTTCACAATTGTAATATCTGTCAATGGCAATATGATATGATTTGTGCAAATTGTGCAGCTCTACTGCTTAATTAAAACTCTATAATGTACAAGTAGGGCTGGGCAATATATACATAAATAATTAATTAATTCAACAAAGAAATAAATAATGTCTTGCACCAACACACATAATTATCATATTGCTTCTGATAACTTTGTATCAGGATACATTTTTGGCCATATCGTCCAGTCCAAAGTACAAGATATGATCTTAATTTGAAAAAAGGAAAACAGATTTCTCCTGACTGGAATAAAGTTCTATAAATACCTTGCAGCGTTGATTATCCTTAGGACATCGTAACCCAAGCCAATGACGGGGATCTCTATCAGTAATAGGTAGTCTTTCAGAAACTTCTCTTTCTGCTGCTGTTCTTTCTCCATCAGGAAGTGGACCTTCAGCTCCTCAAAGTCCCCCCGCCCTGGGTTGATCAGCGGCACTGCTCGGATCTCTGAGAAATTCAGACCGACAAAAATCTCAGAAAATGCCTCGTCCTTTCTCCCTTTTGTCATGTCAGCTACATTACACTGGCCTGTTAGTGTTTCCTACCTGGACCACTGTCTTTGATGGTGATGAGGGGTGCAAAGTGCTGGGAGTCATAGCCGAGCACTATTGGGTATTTGTAGCACTCTGTGGGAGGCCAGTGTAGCGGCAAATAAATCCCACCCACATTCAGTGGAGAGATGGAGGAGCCAGATTTCATACTCCTGACCACCTGGTCTGTTAAAAGAACAGAAAATAAGTGTCCAAGAACAAGTTGTTTTTAGAGCACTTATTTATAGACATATTGTCTGCATATTCCTTGGAGGAAGAACAGACTTTTCATTGTTTGGAAGGAGGTAACTGATGCTAATAATTAGCACCAGTGCAAAAACACTGCATTTAACTGTCAAGTACAAGGCAAAAATGACACATTTAAAAACAGGAAAAACTCAGACATACTTTCAAAAAAGCTTCTGCAAAACATCATCTCTACATCTACCAGCCAAAATAGATGGGAGGTGATGAATTAAAGCACAATAAATACTTTAGAAACACCAAACAGAAAATGAGGTCTCTGACATGTGAGTCGTTCAGCTTCACTATAACTGGCATCTTGATGCCACAGACTATGGAGTCTTAAATGGCTACCAAGGTGCAGTTATAATACATTTCAATAATAGTACGTGCCTACCTGCGATGACAATGATGGGTCTGCGTAGAATGTTTGAGAGGACGAAGATGTGAATGTCCTCCAGAGAGTCAAACTGGAGGCCATTGCTACTGGAGACCGGAGATGCCATCTTTACAATCTTTTCCCACTCCTCCTCCCAGTTCTGTGACACAAACAAGGTGCAGAAACACAGAAATACTTAGGATACAAACTTTTCTGCACATGCGGGATTGTACAATGAATGACCTGTAATAAGCTATACTAGTAAAAAAATGTGTGTTTATGTGTATGTTGCAAATGCATTGTCTCAATAGCACACGCACCATGGTGGTGTATCGGAGTCCGGTCTGGGTGAACTCCTGGGACTGGAGCAGCTCTGCCTGAAAACGAGCTCTGAAAACACCAGTGTCCGTCTCTTTCAACACACTATGGAGGGCTTTCCGAAGCACCAGGTCTGTGTCCTGAACGCCCAGCATGTACTGAGAGGCCGCATGGAGCAAACAGTTCCCATCTCCTAAAGACACACAAAAACACGATATTAGCACTGCATGTTATCTAACTGTTTTTACACGGTGCACAAACTTAAGTTGTGCAGAGGTACATGGATGTCTATATGTAGATGTACACACCATTGCAGTTTGCACACACACACACGCGTGTAACAAAAGCCAGGGGATTTCCAGGCTGGTGGGCTGTCACACTATCTGATGTCTAGACTGTTATATGACCCTCACATGTTTGAAAGTACACACACAGACAGTTCAGCTTCGACCACGATGCCTCCGAGAAAATGGCCTGAAATTTAGCTCAAAACATTTGTGACAAATTAAATGTCACTGATATAACTCTGTAATCTGCCCAGAAGATCTCTGTCAAAGAAAACCACTTATTTTATCCTCTTCTAACTTTTCACAGAGAGATGAAGAGTTTTCACAAAAGGCATTTCCGTGTGAGAGAGCACATTGACTGAAACCTTGGAATTTCATTTAGTATCCTATGGCAAATCTGGGTCTTTTTGTCATTGTGAAACAGGAGAGCCCATGTTTGTCGGTTTGTGTAGTTTAAAAAAAAAAACCCTGCTGCACACCAAACACAGGAATTTCCCTGTGTGAACTTCTGCCTATTGTGTGTGTATGTGTGTGTGTGTGTGTGTGTGTGTGTGTGTGTGTGTGTGCGCACGCGCCTGTTACTTTCCTATTATCCAAATGCATCAGCGCTACTTGGCTGGTCCTGGACTTTCCACAGGGGCGTGACTTGGACAGGATGGAATGTTATCTTTACAACTATGGCTATCAACACCCAATGAAAGCTATGATTAGGGAGTGCTAAGATAACATGTGCTGTCACATGCATCAATCTACTCAAATGTGGTTTTTTTGTTTTATCTTCATGATTTATCGCTCCGTTCACTGGCAACAGATCTCGCACACACACACACACACACCCACCCACACACACACCCACACCCACACACACCTGAATAACTGCACCTTTTTTCTTTATTTATAAAACTGCTGCATCAAAATGAAACAAACACTAACTGATCTATGATCGTTACACAGTACAATGTGTGCAGGAAGGAAGAGTTTTGAAAAGTTGACCTACACAACAAGGAGTATAAAAGCCCATGATTTGTGTTCATGCCATAGGCAAAAACAGATCAGATTCCTTAAAAAAAAAAAAATTAAAAAAAAATTACCTGTGGTGCAAGGTGACTGTAATGTGATACATGGTTGAATGTAATGTAATGTGATACATGGAAGAATATTGCTATACTCCGACGAGCTAAGTCCTAGCATTCCGGCACTCTAGTATCACGCTCAACAAACGTAAGTAAATAAATAAATAAATAAATAAACAAATGGCCCTCTAGAGAGAAAGAACACCTTCGACAGCCCCGTGCACAGACATACACACACACAGAGGCAAACAGAAATGAGCACAAACGCACAAACACGCCTGTTTAATTGGTTCCTCTTGTGCACACAGACTTTTTGACCCTGAATAAAGCTGCCTGATGGCGAAGGATGAAAGACAGTCTGTTGGTCCCATCAGTTTATAAATAGACACTTCCTCTGTGACAAGCTGGGACACTTCCTGAAAAGGCGAGCAGAAAAACCATCTCTTGATCCTCATTTGTTTCTCATACAGGTAATATAAGTTTCAAATGATGTGCGTTCACAACATCAATGTTTTTTTGGTTAGACATCATTAACTAGTCCAACCAGCAGCACGTTTCTTTCTGTCCTGAAAAGAACAGTAGTGCTCGGTGTTAAACTATCCAAATAATAAGTAAAATAAATAAAATAAGTCTTTCCTTGTCAAGCTCAACACAGTGGCAGCGTAACGTTCCTCCCTGCTACCACAGTACATAGAGCCAGTATAATATAGCTGAACAAATCTTGCCTGTTAGGAGACACATGACAGACACGGGATGCTGTTTGGGAAAACCCCTTGGATGCATCTAGACTTTGAAGACAGAAGACACACTGAATGTTTGCAACGCGTTTCTTCCGTGGGCGGAAACGTTGATTGAAACAGGAAAAAGGATATGACCCCTTCATTGTAATTGCCAGGGACTGCACGTTTAATTAGGATGTTTGATTTTGGGAGTTGAGATGTTTTAATACGTTCACAAAAGATAAAGACTTGAGTCAAAGAGTTTGGGCGAGCAGGTAAATTTAGGTCCCAGATGAAATGTTAAGACTCTGAGAAGCTTAATTAATATGACCTGTACTCATTGGACACTCAATAACCGACTCCTGTTCCCTCTCTGTCTCTTTCTCTGTGTGTGCTGAGTTCCAGTGACTCAGCAGCAGTCAGTCCTGTGTGTGTGTGTGTGTGTGTGTGTGTATTGTCCGTCCTCTGTTCAAAGTCACGTCTGGGTCCTTCAGAGTTAGACATTCTGCCTCATCTTTCTGACATCATCCATAGCAAGCCAGGAAATTCCATCCATGTTACTGGCAGCTACTCGTCAGCTCAGGGGTCTTTCTGAAGAGGAACCATGTATTGATTTGAGTTACAGTAACTACTTCAGTAATGACCAACTTCCAACAGGGCCCTTCATTAAGAGTTTCACTATACGCAAAAGACACGCATGAGGACATCAGATGAAACCCAGAGCAAGTTCCTGACCCATCCTGTTACTGTTCAAAGCAAATTCGGAGAACACATCTATACGGGAATTTCTCACTGCTAAATATTTGTACTCACTTCTAATAAGAAAGAAACCATTTCCTCTGGAAACTCACATGGTTAAGACAAAGTTAACACCACTTCATTTCTGCTTCCTTCTTCTGGTGTGAATGCGACTGGTGTTTCCCTGAATGCTGTTTCCATTACAATATTAGATTCTTTGTTTAAAAATAGACCAAAGTTTGATGTACATACACACACACACACCTGTCTAAATTTTAGCTGATAAAAAAAAAGTCTCGGCAAAGAGACAATGTGACACAGTTCGGTCACATTTGATTTAACAAGACCTATTGAGCTGTGACACATCTGTGGGGAAGTTAAAATGATTTCAGTTGTTTAAGATCCACTCCTCACACACCTACACAGAAAGAAGGGGACGTGCCCCAAAGCTTGTAAATAAAAAACTGTGGAAATAGTTCGGTCTGAGACATCATCGACAGTAAATAACAGTCCTGCATGTGACGCCAGAGAATTTCCCAGTACAGAGCAGTGATCAGAAGTAACCAGACCCTACCCCGGGATGTTCCCGTGTTACAACATCCACGCAACAGAAAACATGACTTAGCAGAGGTCTGACTGAACTCAGTGCCCAGCTTTGTAGAGTAAAACCAAAAGGGCTGCTAAATGAGTGTGTGTGAAATGGAAGCTGTGGCACTCGGTTATTGTCACTTACAGTAACTCTGCTTGTGAGTAATGACATCTGAGAATTTAAATAACCTCTATCACAGAAAATGAAACCAAAGCAAAAGACTCTGTCACTGACTGTTGAATCTGTTGGACTCTGCCTCGACTGTAACCAGATCCTCATGCTCATTGTTTTAAATCCGAGATAAAACATCTCAAAGTCTCACTTAAGTGCTTACATTTTCCATGGAGCCTCATGCACAAGTGTGAAAACCACACACAAGTGGTTTTGCTGCAGACTCCAGCACAACTCCCCAACACAGCACCAGCAGAATCTCTCTTACCATTGGTACGTAAGGGCACCATCTTCTTCACCTCCCGACACCAGTTGAGCTTCTTCTCCTGCTCCAATGAGGCCTGCATGGCTCGGTCCAGGATAGCAGCCTGCACCACCTCCCTGAAGGCCTGCGGGAAGTGGTTCATGGCGATCATCTCCAGAGTGTACCTGTGCATACTCCGCAGGTGGTGCATCAGGCCGCCAGCCGCTGCCGGCTTCACCACGTCGTTGGGCACTCGCTGACGGATCTTTACCGCCTTCAGCAGGTTGGAGACAAACAGGAATTTGGGGAGGAAGTTCTGACCCTGCGACATGGCGAACGACTGGTCGGGCGGATGGAGGGAAGGGACGAAGAGCAACAGGGAGGAGTAGAGGAGGAGGAGGAGGCACCAACCACCGAAGACCAAACAACCTGGAAACTGTATGGAGAGAAAGGGGAGCGGATATGCTATTTTGCACAACAGTACAGTAGAAAATAATAGAACAGACTGGTGGGAAATTTTCAGTGGAGAGTCCCCTTCCTTTATTAATTGAGGCTCAAGACACAAGTTAATTTACAGTTTGTTTGGGAAATAACCCGACATGCAGGATCATCCCAACTGCGGATGCTGGTGCTTTACACTGGAGAAAAAAAAGAAAAGTACACAGAGAACCCTTTTTTATCCCACGTTTGTGCTGTTAATTCTCCTTTTCGTCTGGATGGGTTTTGAGAGTTCCCCTCCAACAAGGCTTCCCAGTGTCCCACTGAGCTCAAAGCCTTTCAACAACAAACTGGTGGTTTCCAGTCCTCAGCTGGAGGCCACCCATGGCTTGCCAGGCAACACTGAAGGTCACACAGGCTGCTGCCCAAGGCCTCGTCCCTTACAAACACCTTTCCCAACAAAAATGTTTCCTAAACTTTTTTATCTGGGGATAACACTTTTGCATACATCTCCCGTGAGCCGTCCATTGCTCCAAACTTGGCTTAAAATACAAGTTGAGGCTATAAACTGAATGACAAACGTTGATTCCTGCATCGGAAGCAATACTAATATCTTACCACAGTTTCCACAAACATAACCTACATATCCATAAATAATTACATCAAAGTATGTCTGACTAACTCAGCCACAAACATAACCTCCTTGAGGAATTACAAAACAACCAAAAGTTTGCAAAGATGCTTCTTTTCAGTTAGAAAACATCAGTTTTAGTGTCACTGAACATGAGGGTTAAATTCTTAAATTCAGTAACAAAATGGATCACAAAACGTTTTCTTTCAGTATTAAAGCGACAAAAGGTTCAATATAAATGTATAAAATGTTAATGCACTGGACAAACTAGCAATGTTATTAACTGCTTTAGACTTCATCTTTAATTATTATTTTTGAACATATTGCACAAACCTAGTGCCACTCATACAGGACACATTTCACCTCCCCAAAATGAGGAGAATGTCAGCACACAGGAAGTAGAAAGTGATGGTCAGCAAGCAGGCCTGGAGATGTGCTGACTTTTTTGTTTTGTAACTCGCAACAACATCCTTAAATTACACATTTTGGAATTGCCAGTGAGTCAGTAAGTCCGGTTTAACTTCTAAATTGTGTGAACACCTTTGTGCAGCACTTAGGCTTTTAGGTTCAGTAGTAGCCTGTGTGCCTTTACTACCCAAACAGCAGCAGGTGCAACAACAGACTAGGCCCTGCTAAAGGGGCTGGCTACTCAGTCACATGAGGGAGCAGACAACAGACACCTGGCCTGACATGGTTCATTTACAGCTGTTGTTGTTGTGGTGGTGGTGCTTCCACGGGAAGACTTCAGCCAGAGTGGCGTGGACGCTGCGGTGTGAGGACGACTGGCTACATGAAACAAAATAACACACACACAATAACAGGAGACTTTGCTGACGTTAGAGGCTTACGTAATTCCAATGACAACTACCTTTGAAACAATGTAGCGTTGACGGCACCGCGGGTGTCGACACCGCGCTACATTAGGCTGCCGTTTTAAATGTCCAGTCAATCCGCTGGAGGGTGACGTCTTTAGTAAACAATGGCTGTCAAAGCGAGCAGCCACTGTCGTGAAGCAGGCTCCAGGCTTCCTCCCGTGTCCCCACAAACACGACCACACACAAGTCAAGGCCCCAGACGCGCTCGAACCGCCAAGTGTCGCCCCCTTGGTGAGGGATGTTGTCCACATGTGGAGACACAGGAGGAGGGAGGGAGGCGGGGTGTTAGTAGAGCGACCGTCTTACCTGTGTAATATGTCGGGGTGGTGATGATAACAAAGCCCTCCCGGATGCTCAGGCTAGTCCTCTCTCTGCTCAGCCACTTCACTCAGCCTCACCGCTGCGGTCCACGGCGCCATTCAAACCGTCTCTTTCCTTCTCCAACACCACCTCAATGCTGCTGGAGCGCTCGCAGGTCGCGAAACCTTTCAAAAGAGCACACATGTCTGCGACGGATAGTTTTTTGTGTAAGGAAACAACCCGAGTCAAGGGGATTTCCACACAGGGACTTTCCGTCCACCCATGTTCCTCTCTCTCTCTCTCTCTCTCTCTCTCGCTCTCTCTCTCTCTGTCACAACTGGGGGCAGGTACAACTCTCTACCGCCAGGGGGGAGTCTTCCGTGTTCCTCGACATAGAATAGTATTTGCCACCAACCGTGCATCACTGACGGAGAAACAGAGGTCACACATCATGTAATGGTCATCATCAATGTACTTTACTTAACTTATTTATTTATTTATTCAAAAACAGATATTTTTTAGCCTCACAACACTCTTCATTTTTTTTAGGAAATGAACTCACTATTTAACTCTCTCTCTCTCACACACACACACACACATAAACACATACAAAAAGCATCAGGTTTTTAGAGTCTAATTTTTTTTATTGAAGGCCCCTAAAATCAAATGAGTTGATTTTGTATAATAATAATAATACAACATCTGTAATAATACTTGTACAAAATAATAATAGTATATGTCGGCTCTTTTATTTTGTTTATTGTTTAGTAACAGAAAAAAATATGGAATTATGTCATGCCCTGCTGTGAAACCTCATCACTTTAGACCAGTGACTTGTTTATTTACAAATCCTGCTTCACAATGAAATAAACAACGGACCACACAATATTTTTACATCTTTTAGAAAAAAACACAAATGTGTTTGTATAGCTCAGTTTGTGCAGGAGGATGTTGTTGACATTTTACGATTCTGCATCTGAATAACAGCAACGCATTTGCAGCTAACACCGGCCCATGCAGACAAAAACTTGCCGCCAAGTGACAGCATATGTCAGAGGCGGAAGATCACGGTTACATGAAAACAAGCAGCAAAAAGCCACTGTTGTGTGGCAGAGTACGCCAGCTGTTTTGTGTGGTTTACCAGTGTGAAAGCTGTCACAACTGTTTCTGTTCCAACTGTTCCACGTGACTTTCTATTACATGTAGTGGGAACAGGTGACAGACAGGCAGACATGGTACATTTAGACAGCACGGACATACAAAGTTCAGTGTTGATTCCCAGTATTTTATTCAACTCTGGTGAGTGATTATGAGTTCATTAAACAGTTTAAAACCTCACAGTTATTCAGTTTGCATGGACAATTTGTTTTTTTTTTCACCAGGAACCAGTTTATGTTACACATGGAATCCACAGCATCATATTAGAATAAAAACACAATTGTACAAAATAGACTACACATTTGTCCACCAAAGGTTTAATTATGACATAAAAGTATGGAGATATGTTTCAATTATCAGTTTAATTAAACTTATATGTGGTTTAACAGTGTCAGGAAAGACATGTTGTCTGTAATGTTACCTAACTGGATTTTGTAATACTCCTGTGCTGATTCACTCCCTACTTACTGTTTTCATTTCCCCTCCCTGAGGAAAGACTCCTTGTTCTGTGTTGTGTCCAAAACACTGGAAACCCCAGTTCATTTCTTACCGTCTCATGTGGTGAACAGTAACTCAAATTTTATTGGTGTTTATTTTATACAACAGGTGATTAAACTAAATGAAACTAAAAGCCATATAAAAAAAAGAAAGAAAAAAGAAAAATGAAACCAATACGACTTTCGATATTTCATCTGTGTCTCAGCATGTGTTAAGCTCTTCAGACACGTACAAACAAAACACCTGCATGAGCTGTTTAGATGTTGTCATTTACAGATGAGGCACTTATCAATAATGCTTATGATTTAATGCTGTAAGAATTTTTACAGGTTATTTTGTTGAATCACACATCACATGTTTGTTGAGTCACAGGTGAGGGTGACTGATACTCGCTGGGTGTGGAAGTGGTGAAAGCAAAACGCCGCAGTCATCAGCAAACGGGAAACTATTTTACAACCGAGGGAGAACATATATAGCAGTTTGAAACATAATGCACTGTTCAAAATGAGAAGGAACAAATACTTGTAATGCGATTAAGTTTATTAACTCAATGTATTTTAGTTCCTCCACCACTTTGTTTTGAAAGAGAACATCATTTCACATTGTTCACATTTTTTCTTTTGTGTCGTTGTTTTGTTGTTGGCGCCGTCGTATGCCAGCTTTTTAAACTTAGAAATGAAACCCTTTAAAACTGAATATGTTTAGTAAATCTGCATATCCCGTCAGAAATAATCATGACTTTATACATTATGTCTGAAAGTGCTTTCAATGATACAGGTCTTTATTTAATTAAATGTACAGAGTTTAGGATATAGCAACATCAGTTGATGAAGTTTCATTCGGCGATCATTAAAACTCACAAGGTGAGCAATTTGTCTATAAAATTGAACGTGAAGATGTTAGTCAATTCCCCAAAAAGTCCAACTTTTTATATCAAACATGTTGCAATAACAATATTTTTTATGATATTTCACATGGAACAATATATAACTGAGAAATAAAAATGTATTTATGATGTAAAATGAATCTTTGCCTTTAAAAAACGTAAAGAAATAAATACAAATTATAACTTGGTATGAAGTGGTGGGCCACAGGATATCAACTGGAAGGCAGCATGTGGCCCACGGGCCGCAAGTTTGAGACCCCTGCCATACAGGTGAAAAAGTCAAAAATGATATTCGTGATAGTATGTCACAGAGTTTCAAAATAAAAGTGTAGCAGCCATGACTTTGTAACCTGGTCATTGTCTCTGTACACTGACTGTGTCAACAACAGCCAATCTCACTGTGTTTCTTAACTCTCTAAAAGGTGCTGAATTTTACTTTACATATATTCAAATGTATAAAAAGAAACATCTCTTGTGGTGACATAAATATGATATGCACAACACATTTCCTTCTTTGTGCACAGGACAATGTTTGTACAGGTGTAATATTTGCATCTGCTGGTAATCCAGGTCATCAATGTACCTATGTATATCCTGTAGCTTCATAAGTCTCATGTGATTCATGAGTGTTCTGACGGCGTGGCCAGTCCCTCACAGTGACTTCTGAACCCAGATCGTGTCCTAAAAGCCTCGGGGCCCTGATCCCAGTATGAGGTGGCAGAACAGTGGGGAGAACCCTGGGGAGAATGTGAGGGGAACAGCTCAGTGCTCTTCTGGCTCTTCTTCTCAGTGGAAACCACCAAGCAGGCAGATCGAAACCAACCCCCACTGACAGTCACTTGACACAGCGCATGTAGTGGAAAGAGACAACTGACCCTTATTACCTTTATGTTGTTTTAATTGGCACTTTATAAAATCTCTTTTTCTGATGTCTCTACAGACAAAGGTCAAGTTCACCTGGAGAGAGACATAGAGAGAGAAAGAGAGAGACATTCTTTTTATGGATCAAGCCTGACCTCTTGTGGCGTTCATGTAGAATCACAGATCATATAATTCCTGAGTTCCTTCAAGCTGCATGTGAACATCTACAGTAAACTGATTAGTTATTAAGCGACAGAAATATGCACGTGAGTTTGGAGTTTAACACAGTTTATATAGTGTATATATAATTGTATTTGTTTTACTTCTCACATTTAATATTTTCCTATCATTTTATACTTATACTTTTTGTCCTCCTGTTCCTGTAACATTACAGTTTCCCCTGTTTTGGAACTAAATAAGGAATATCTTATCTTAAAGATGTGGTGCTTTTCTTTGTCAGATTCAGGGTTTTTAACCCTTTAGGCAGCTTTTTCTTTATTATTACCATCTTTAAATGTATATACGGAGGCTATAAGAATGTGCAATATAGAGTGTCTTATATCTCTTTTTTTCAGCACAGCCTATAGGCAATCTGGTGACATGATTTTTGTTTCCATTTTCACCAACTATATAAATACACCTGAGCAAAAGGTACTCACATTTAAAATACATAAATAAATAGGATTGAATTTGTGAACATTTGGAAATACATCACATTTCAAAGTTGGCTTGGCTCGTTTTTATGAACAAAAATAGAGGAAAAATGGTCCGTTTTGTGACCTTTGCACAATAATCACTACTCCCACTTTAAAAAAAAAATATGCGATACAAAATGAATCATGATTTTGACTCAACGACACATGAGAACACATTTTGTAAAGACTGAAGATGTGACCTATAAACCATATAAGAAGTTGTGTATTATTCCCACTGCAATTTACCAAGAGTGCACCTGTGACACAGATCTGTGCCATGTGAGCATGTTATATATACAGTACACTATATATTGTCTATATTATTTTATATTTTTTACTTCTAATACTTCTCTATAATTGTATACTTCCTGAACTATTTATTACCTTTAATTTTACTATCTGTGCTCCTGTAACATTACATTTTTTTCCCTGTTTGATACTAAATTACGAATATCTTATCTTATTTGCAGGACCCAGCATTTCAAAAGATGTCAGATTAGGGTTTTGAATAGTTAGCTAACCATAACTCATATTCTATCAGTCATTACAGACAAAAAGTTTTTGTCAAACAAATCAAGTGTTTACAAGTATACTTTTAATTTCTTATTTCTTCCTCTGCCTGCTCCAGTGATGAACATTTTCCTGTTTTATTTACTTTCATTATCAAACCTCCTCCCTCTCTCCCTCTCTCCCTCTCTCTCTTACGTCTGTCCTCCTCACCCATTCACAGTATTTCTTACCCTCATGTCATTTTCCCCTCCTCTCTAGCACTTCTTTCTCTCTCTCTCCACCCACTTTCACAAAGAAGCCAGAGCTGTCAAGACATGCTGAGGAAAGTGTAATTGTGAGGCTTGTCCCAGGGTGTGTCTCTCTGGGTGTGTGCAAACATCCGAGCCCTAATTAATGACTCATTTATGACTGTGTGTGTGTGTGTGTGTGTGTGTGTGTGTGTGGTTCTTTCTGTGCACAGACTTGAACATTTACACACTGCTGTGCTCACGTTCCTGAACTTCATGTTTATGTATTCATTTAAAATGAATTTTTTTTAAAAAATGGAAAATCTTTCATGTCCACAGACGTTTGTGTTGATGCCTTCACTGTAAGAGTTTCTATGTTTTTTATCTGTTGACCTTTTGCACCCTGACAGTTTTCATTATGCTTCATGTTTGCTGCCCTGTTAAGTAAAGAAACTTTCCGTGAAAAGCCAAGTTAGTTGTGTCAGTTTGGAATCATCTAGATGTCACTTACATTATGATGCTCTTTGTTTCTCTCCTCCTTTTCATAAAAGTGAAGGGTTTTATGAAGGTCATGAAGTTGTTTCTTCATTGCAGTCAAGGAATCATATTCTGTCCACCTGCATCTCGCCCTGCATGATTTTCCACACCACGTGTGGAAACAACAAAGTGTTCACATACCACTGTTCAAATGAACAAGTCAAGCCCTTTTACAACAGTTCTTGATGTATACTTAAGATATAGCTACGACCTGTCACCTTAATCTATGTTTAATGTAATATATTCATCATTATAACATTTCTAAGTGAATATGCTGCCACACGTGTGCAAAACTTATTACTAACAAGTATTTGAATGCAAAAACAAAAACAACTAAAACTTCAATAGATTTTAGTTTTTTTTAATTCCCTAATGTTATTTGGCAAATTAAAAAAATGATATGCACACATACTATGACCTTTTTCTTTTTTTCCTCATATTAACAAGTAATGCTGTGAGTAAAGATGATAATTTTCACTAATTAAACTTCCCACTAACCAAGGTGACATCTTCAAATGTCTTGTTTTGTACGTATTTCTCCTGCATCTCAACCTCATCTATTCACCCCCCCACATAAAACATGGCCTCCATATTCTGAAAAACATATATAAATAAAAAAAATAGCACCCTTTTCAAAAAAAAGTTAATTTTATTGAATTAAACTATACAGACCGCCAAAACTAATCAATTCATACTAGAGCAGAAAGCAGCTGATGGATGAAAGCAGAGAGAGGAGAGATTCTCTGTAGAAGCTGTAGCTGCAAAAAGAAACACACCTGTTGATCACATCCCGTTTTAGCTTTGAGTTTCTTTATGTTTAGACCTTCCTGAATCTGATCAGATGATCCGAGTCACCTGAATATTCATGAACTATAACATGGTCTTGTTTGGGCAAGAATGTGCGACTAACCCTAACCCGATGTCAGTTGAACCAGACGGACCAGTTTGTTCAAGAAAACTCAAGAGCTCAGCGACACAGCGCCGAGTTATCTCACACACAGGAAGGTTTCCATTTAAATAAGAATTCAAATTTGAATGCATATGGAAACAACATGATTGGATTTTTGTTTTAATTTCTAAAGGAACTTTGAATTAAAAATACTTTAATGTTTTCTGCTAATACAACCACACTGATGCAAAAAATAATAATAAAAGGCTTTCTAAGTTTACATTGTTCCCTTTAAACCAACATTTTGTCAAGGCAGCTCACATTCAGTTGGACCGTTCTAATATGAATATTTCAGTAATTGTATAAGACACAGGGAATTTCTAAGACTGATCGTCAATTCAACTCAATATGCTTCCAGGGTAACAACAAAAAAAAAAGAACTCTTCTGCATCACATCCACCATCCCAAAAAGAATGTTATTAAAACAACAACAACACAACACACTCCCACAGTTATACCTATTTGCTGGTAAGTCAATAAGAATACAAAATGTTTGGAAACAGCCGCTGAAAATGTATCAACAAACGCATAAAACGGTGCAAACACAACTGTTAAGACGACATCCACGTTTCCATTTCAGTTACGTTATACATCCGAGCCCAAAGCTTCGCTTCCTTCTTACCTTACGGACAAAAACGACACACAAGAACTGAGAGAATCTAGTTTTTAGCACTCGGCACAATCGATGATTCATTATTTATATATCGCTTCCTGTGCAGATACTTTAGTCTAGGTTTGAGAATCAAATCAGATAAATCAGACTATGTATACGACTAAACTTTACAGTTAATGACATCCATCAGATTAAGTGCACTTGGGTGACGTTGCGTTCACTGAGTGTTACAAGTAAAAAGCGCAGTTAAAGTGAGGAATATATTTTTTGCTCGACACAGAATGTGAAAAAATACCATGGTAAAAAAACATTTATGATGCCGACCGAGTCATTTGTGACCCCCAACCGCAGTCCGCCGCCACCAAGCATCTGACTTCACCCTCGCGGGGCGGAGGTCCTGTTTCCCACCACACGGAGCTGAACTGAGTCATTGTGGATCTTTGGTGAAATGGTACAGTGTAAAATATAATCCAGCTCATGAGGGAAAACTGGACATGGCCGCAGCTGGGGGTGGGTGTGCAGGATTCGCCTTTAAGCAGAAGTATAGATGTATTTAGTCTTGGCCAGGTCGCTCAGCTCGTCCTCGTAGCGTGGCAGGCAGCAGAAGAGGATGGCGCAGCCGATGCAGAGGATGGTGGCGCCCCAGCCAAAGCCGTAGGCCCAGGTGTAGTAATAGTGACCTTCAAAGATCAGCTCGTTGAACTTGACAGGATAGATGATCAGAGCGATGATCTGGAGGATCACTGTGGGGACAGACGCGTGGTAAAAGTTAGAACACTTCTTTGACCCAGTCGGAACAATGGAGTTTGCATGTTCGTCCCGTGTGTGTGTGTGGGGAGGGGGTTTTCTCCAGGTTCTCCGGTTTACTCCCACAGTCCAAAAACATGCAGATTAAGGGATTAAGCAAATTGGACACTCTAAATTGACCATAAGTGTTAGAGTGGATGTTGTGATGGACTGGCGACCTGTCCAGGGCTTTCTCCCCGCCTTTCACCCTACGTCAGCTGTGATTGGCACCAGTGCCCTGCGCCACCCTCATGTGGAGGATAAAGCGGTAGAAGATGAATGAATGAATGTTGCAATGTTATAACCTTAAGGAGAAGGTTTCTAGGTTAAAAGTTTAACACTGAAGAGCTCAAATATGTGACACCTGTTTCCAACTTCAAGTGGCAACCAGCAACCCACAAGAATCTGCCGTTCTAAAGCCTGAAATTGGGGGATTTAGTCTGCCTCACGTTGACCTTTTGCAACCGGGTTCCTATTGGATGATACCAGCTGTCAATCACACCGGGGCCCACTCATGTGTGTCATGCTTTATCGTCTTTATTTTCCTCTAAACAGGAACAAAATTGACATCATGTCCTATGGAAAAAGACCTGAAAGTTCAGAACATTAAATCCAACATTAAATTAAAGTGTAAGGTAGGGTTATTTTCCCATAGGATTCCATTCAAATGGTCTTATCTTTGCAACCAGCAGTATATTATTGCTTAAAGGTTATCTTCACCCAGCAAGCAGGATGTCTTTGTTGTCTTAATGTACATTCTACAGCATGGGTAAGATTACTGGGCTGGTCCTCTCTTCCTACCAGACGAGAGTTTCACCGCCTCTTATTTATCTATAAAGCACTTTGTAATAAACTCCCTCCTTATCTGGTCTACTCTACAGCTGACTGAAAACCTTCATCATACATAAGAGAGAATTACATAAAACTGTCTGTGTCAACTGCAAGAACTGCATTCTCATTTTACACACCTGACAAGTGGAACAATCTCCAGTCTCCATTAAGACATTTAAGACACTAAGACTATCACTTTTTCTGTATTCATTGTTTTATAATTGTATTTTATTTTATTATTTTTATTTTGTGAGCTTGTATGTGTGTATGTTTTCGTTTTATTTATTTATTTATTTATTTGTTGCCAAAACTGTAACAGGTCATTCTTGCAAACAAGAGCAAGGATCTTCCCTGTATAAATAAAGGTTAAATGAAGAAATCTAATTCAATAAAAGATCACAATAGTGTAAAACTGCTCCAACGCTGACCAACAATAGTGTGACGATGAAACCAATCACTCACACTAACAAAGAAGAAAGGTACAGCTCATTTTCACATGTCATGACGCACAGTGCGGTAAAAGACATGGCTTTATCATGGTTATCATAGATGGTGAATGATTACACCGACACTAACAGCAGGGTGTGGGAATATCTCAGCACGACGGTGTAAGAGTCACAACGTCATGATCCGTCAGTTAAGACGGCGCTGGCACTGATCACTGCCTGTCGAGACTCATGCACAGTTATTCCTGAGAAAGGTGTGACGCTGGGCAGGCGGGGAATATGGTGGGTGCTTCATCAACAACATGAATCAATGAGGGCAGGTTTGGTTTCACCAGAAAGTCATCATTCAGTCAACAGGAGAGAGACTACTGCAATGACTAACTGATGAACTAACTTAACTATCTCATCTAACTTATCAATAGTTTCTAGTTTTTGCTCCACATAACAGAGAAACCTTTACACAGAGATCAATATTTTTTTTTTTTTACCATTATCTGACATTTAATGAAACAAACAACTGCTCAATTGATGTATGAAATGTTATCATGAAAATAATCTGTTTTGGTGTCCTCTCTGTTTGTTGCCTCCATTATTGATTCTAATTTTATTTCCTGTTTTATTGTATATTTTATTCCTGCTGACTTATTTCTATGATTTTTCTATTCTGTCTTTTTTAATGTGAAGCACATTGAGTACCTTGCAGATATTGTAGTAAGTGCTACATAAATGAATTCATTTCAAATAGAATCATTAGCTGCAGCCCTATTTTGGACTCTAATATGACTCTGCAAATAAGAACTATTTCTATATTCACTTTATCTGCCAGTTAAATGTTAGTCTTAGTAACTGGCCGAGTTGGAAGCCTGTTAATTGTCGAGTGAATCGTTGGACAGTCTGAGGTTTGAATATTTCATCCAGCGTAAACATCATCTGACTTTGAAGCAGTGGTCCTGGTTTTCTTTTTCGTCTAATAATAATAATTTCATAATTTCCCTGCGACCCTCATGTGGAGGATGAAGCGGTGGAAGATGAGTGAGTGAGTGAGTGAGTGAGTGAGAGAGAGTGAGTGAACACTGAGAGGTGTAACGCACAGTTCAAAGTTCTTCTTCTTCACCTAATCATTTCTGGGAATACAACTTTTTTTTCTATGATTGCTGCTGATCCACAATTGCTTCTTCTTCTCCCAACAAGTTTGGACAGGCTGCACACTATATGCGTCTATACTCGACAGATCAAAGACTCGGTATTATTCTTATTCACTGCACTGCTGCCGAGATGAAAGCAACCCTGTGCGTGTACTTCGACCCTTATTTTTCTTTTCTAATCTCTATTTCTTTCAGGACTCTGAGCGATGCATGAGTCACTTATGGGAGCCGAGCGCTAAATTCTTCTGTGGCGACTCCCTCCAGCACAGTCACAGACACATCACAGCGTCTCCGTGAGTTACGAGCGGCCTTTTCACCTGTCACTGGCCCTGAAAAGCTGCATGATTTCATGTGTTTGTGTCTCAGTGTCTGGCTCTGTGCCATGTTCTCAGCCTTCCACTGAGAGCGGGGTGAGTCCATCGGTCGACAAGACAAAGCCAAACGGGTTCCCGTGGTAACGTCACACCAAAAGCCAAACTCCCGTTGAAAACCCTATGACACACTTTCTTCTTTATCCACTGCCTTTCCCTCTAATGCCTTGTTTTTCTCCTGAGGCGAGAACCTAATTTACACCTAAGGCTATTTCTTCAGTTTTACACATTCTCACTGATTTTAATGATTCTCTCATCTGACACATTCAATCTCTAACATCTAAAACCACAACACACACTAGCAAAACAACTGTCTGTTTTAAATGATCAAATTTAAAACTTATACCAACACAAATTTTACATTTAAAAAAAAAAAAAAAAAAAAAATCCTTATTGGAATTGAAATTAGAGAATAATTTAAAACTTAAATATTTAAAATGTTGACACTGAATGTTTTATCAGTTTTATAATGATCTTTACTCAATAATTTAACTACATTTTACTGAACTTCATTCAACATTTCAAGGAACTCTTTGTTAACTGAAAACGTATTTATCTGGGGAAAAATAATCCCGGTAATCTGTGTGCTTTGTGTTTCCACCACACCTCAAAGTTCTGGTTGATGACACACAGCACAGGGGAGTGGTGTAAGAAACTGCACTACACCTACAGTCCAGTAGGTGGCAGCTTAAAGATGGGTTGCAGCCACACTGGCCTTAACGGCTGCAAAATATGAGTAGGTACTTCTTTGCGTGACAGTTTGGGGTCGAGGGAAAGTAATTTCGGTGGAAAGGTTTTTCAAAATCCTGGGTAAATGAAAAAAAAGTTCCTGCGGTGGAAAAGGGGGCTGAAGTTTTTTTTTTCTGTGCAACTCGGTGAGTTTGGAAAAAAGGTTTGACTTTCTTTTGTCAAACGAAAAGGTTCAAAGTTGAAAAACTGGGTATGTGTGTTTATACGAGCACAAACAAGTTAGAAATCTTCTTAATACTTTGTATAACAGTGACACAGGGTGATTCTTAATGCCATCACACCTCGCTTTCAGATTCAGTGTGTGTTGGTGTGCGTGTGTGTGTGCGCGTGTGCGTTTGCGTCTTACCAACGACAATCAACAGCACTCCGATGAAGGGCAGCATTTGGATGTTGAGCGTGCAGCACAGAGCCACGCAGGAGATGATGAAGGCGACGATGAGGATGAGGAGGCCGATGATCATCAGTGCAGCCACTGCTTTGGCCCAAGCTGGAGTCCAACACAGAACAAACACACACGTTAGACAATCAACAACAACTACATTTACTTCACTTAAATTCACTTTCCTTTAGTCCCTGCCTGAACTCAATATATAACACCTTGTCGTCAAACTTTAAAAACAGTGAGAGGAACAGCGGGAGAATATCATCGTCTGTGTAGCTTAGAGCAGCAGCTGCAGTGAGCAATAGTAGATCTTTTTTTTTTTTGAGTTTTGCTTCTCACTGCACACAGGACAAGGCTGCTGGATCTGTGAGGGGAGATATATGAGGAGTATCTGCAGAAGAGCCGAGAAGCTAAACTCCATGTTTTATTGATTATTATTATTCTTTTAAAATGTGCAGTGCTACACAGGGCAGTTTCAAATGCCTTTCATTCATTATTTGCACAACACACATTTCAATTTCGTCACTTTTCACGATCGGAAAAGGGCAGTTAGAAGAATACGATTCCTCTTATTTTATCTGCCACCGCAAATGTAAACACATTATCATTTTGAAAACAGAAAAAAATATGAGCGCAACCCTTTAAATCATTCAAGCTTTACACCGACAACAGAAAACACATTTGTCTCAAAGTGGTCGGAGCAACTTGATGCTGGAAAATCAAATCTTCTCCTGAGAGTTTCATCTTCGGAGGTAAACACAACACAAACAGCTTTTTTTATTTATCTTCTCTGGCTTTGTTTCTGGCTTTGAACGTAACTCATAATGTCTGCAGTTCTATTATCGCTTCAAGTTTCAATAACCCTGACTTAATCATCTGTTGGTATGTTCTGTAAACTCGACTTTATGAATGATTCTAACTGCGATAAAAACAAAGGCAGTGTATTACTTCTAACACAATAACTGAGGTGAACAGTATAACATTGTCACTGTTCATCCATAATAACTCCTGAAAAACCTAATAGGAAGGTATTTTCTCAATGTTAACTCAAATTGAATGATAAATTATTTTCCTCAAACCAAGATTTAAGTTTAACCATTTAATTTTCACCTTTTCAATTCACGTTATCTTTTTTTTGTCTTCTCATGTGTTTTGGAGTCAAAGCTATGATTCATTTTAATATTGCATTTTTAGTCGCACTATAAAGGAGCAATACTTGTGCAGACGTCACAAAATAGAGCGCTTTTCCTTCACAGAAACCAGCCGAACGAACTTTGAACTGCGGCATATTCTCCAAATTTCACAAATTCGATCCTATTTGAAACATTTTGAGTACTTTTTGCCCGGGTGTGTATATAGTTGGTGAAAATGGAAAAAGAAATGTCATCACATTGTCTAGTTTGTGCTGAAAAAAAAGGATATAAGGAAACTCTATATTGCACATTCGTATAGCCTCTGTATACTGCACATTTGCTCTGTGTTCTAAGGGTTAAACGATGTAAACTTTAAGGTGTTTGTGGTTGATTCTAAGTGTAAAGTAGACATGTATTGTGTAATGCATGTACATGCCCTTAGGCCTATAACCTTATGGCCCTTTTCCACTATGGTCCCAGCTCAGCACGGCACAGTTTAGGTTGGTTTTCCACTACAAAAATAGTAAATACTCAACGTGGGCGGAGTCATCACTGCACGGCTGCATGAAACGTGACGCACACACACAAACGAGTGACATGAGTTGTTTTCAGTGTAACTGAATCATTAGCATCAGTTCATTAAAACTATTTCTTCAGTACTTCCTCCATTACCGGAGCACAGACTCATACATATTGTGCAATGCATGTACATGCCCTTAGGTCATTTTGCAGCCCTAATAACCTTACTTTCTCTCTTTGTCTCTGTGTCTGTCTGTGTCTCTCTTTGTCTCTCTTTGTCTGTATGTGTCTCTCTGTGTCTGTCTGTGTCTCTCTTTGTCTCTCTGTGTCTGTCTGTGTCTCTCTTTGTCTGTATGTGTCTCTCTTTGTCTCTATGTGTCTCTCTTTGTCTCTCTGTGTCTCTCTTTGTCTCTCTGTGTCTCTCTGTGTGTCTCTCTCTCCTCACCACAGCATAGACTCATGACAGCACATTCCACAAGTGCAATGAGGTTCAATCTCACATCGAATGCGAGAGAGAGATAGAGAGAGAGAGCAAGAGAGAGAGAGAGCGAGATAGAGAGAGAGCAAGAGAGAGAGAGAGATAGAGAGTCTTCTACTCGATGCACATACCAGACACACCCTTCACCACACTGTCACTCTTTTGGGATTACACGCGGAAAAGATAGAGTGTGAAGGAAACATGTAGCGTGGAGAGTGCGGCGCTGTAGATCTCTGCAGATGAAAACTATATGAAATGCTCGATGTCGCTGCTGGGAGTAAAGTGGCTTTCACTGCTTAGAATGGTCTCTGGTTATAAAGGTCACGGCTCATGGCTCTGAAAAACTCTCCGAGTGAGTTATGAGCAGGTTTCACCAGCAGCTCTCAGGGACTGACATACAAAGAAAGACGTCCTACGCGTTTACATGTCACCTCAATGAGCATGTGTCACTTTCTTCTTTTTTTTAAAAACACAAACATGCATCTGCACGCGTGAGTGAGAACACTTTTACACGACAACAGCCAAGAACACTGCGTTGCATTTTGTTGCTCTTACACTCACACTCACTGTTACTGGATCAGCCAACGCCCCTAAATTATTCACACCTGTGTGAGTATGGGAGTGTGTGTGAGTGTGTGTGAGTGTGTGTGAGTCAAGTTTTCAAACACACACACACACACAGAGACACATTACACAGACGAGTCGGACTGGTTCAATCTTTTTCCTCTTAACGCATAATAATCTCGAGTAATCACTCCCTCGTTGATGTGAAAACTTCAACCCTTTTAAGTGAAGCCCAGTTTTAAAGATTTGTTTCAACGCGATCAAAAACCCACTGCTACAGCTTTTTAAAAGCTCCACATCAGATGTGTGTAAGAGGAACCTTTTGAAGCTCCTATCTTTTGGGATTTTTGGAATCGTTTAAATCAGATAAAACAAGGAGTTTGAATGTGAGGGAAATGACTGCTTCTCGTGCTGGAGTTAAGTTGCATTCAAGCAAACAACAAACATGTTTCCCTCCTTCATTCATCCCTAACCCTTGATCTCCGACACTTCTGAGTGCAGTTAAAAAAAAGAGGAAAATCTCTTAGTTTCAACATAATCACAACGTACTACTACAGTCTGAAAAGTGGTAAGTGGATTTGTAAAAATGCTTTCAAGTTTTAAAGGGTTATGAAAGGGGAATGAAATGATCCATGACTGTAATATGAGAGTAATGAAAACTAAAGCACACAGAACCCACTTTAATTTGACAAAGAGCAGCCAGACACTATCACCGTTTGTTTTTCTTCATCCCTCTGGCTGATTAGATTGTCCAGCAGTGTAACATACCAGTCCTATCAGCCACACTGGAACGCTTTCCCACTACTTCAGCCGTAAAAAAAACAATCGTCCTTTATGTCCTTTTGAATTATTTAAAGATACTGTTTAAAGTATCAGGCTGTTTTGGGACATGAAAACAAAATGTAAAAGCTGAATATAATTAGCATCGCACTTTATTTCACCATCTGCGCTGCAGTGAAGTTAAAAAACATTCTTAAATCTTTTACAGATGTGTGTTGGGGATCATGAAGTGGAGATAAAGATGTGAATCCTCTGAATGTTATGGTTTTCTTTTCAGTATAGTCTTTGTACGCTGGTCCTTACGTCTTCAAATGGCTGTTTGAGGTCAGCGTTTAAGGTTTAATTTAAGGTCAGAGGTGTTGGTGTGTGGGTGTGTGTGTGTGTGTGTGTGTGTTGGTGTGTGTGTGTGTGTGTGTGTGTGCTGGTCCTCACATCTTTAAAGGGCTTTTTGGGGGTTAAGACCTAGTTTTAGTGTTATGGTTTGAATTGGGCACTTTGTTGTGATGGTTAAGGTTAGGGTAAGGGGCTATAGGGAATGTATTATGATGTGGTCCAAATGAGGTTTCTGAGCAACTGGTTAAGTTTAGGGCGAAGATTTCAGGTTAGGTTAAGTTAAAATTAGAGTTAGACATGAACTGGTTAAGGGGTTTGTTTAATCCAAAACTTTATTTTGTCCAAATGAATGGAAGTCAGAGCACGTCTTCCTGTGGCTGCACAACCCATTTTAGTCTGTGAAACTGTGCTGGGAAAATAACGTCTACATGCTTGGGTGTGTTCCTGTGAGTCACAGGTGAACACACAGGCTGCCTGTCTGTTTAACAGCTGTTTTCCTTTCCTGATCAACACCATTGAGATTAGGTTGCAGCCTGACAATAATATATATGTATATATGTATATATGTCCTCCGGTCAAGGATAATATTCATGAACCTTTGTATAAAAAGTCTTTCACACAGGCAGCAGTGGATAAACTCGGTTATAAATGAAACACCTGCTCTCATCCTGCAGCTCCTGGAAGCTGGAGACACTGTGTTTTATTTCATAAAACACACACACACACACACACACTGTTCTTACTTGGGGCGACTGAACATAAATATGAACATAACTATGGTTACCGGAATTCAGAGGTTACAGAGGTTCAGTGGTAGCAGGTGCGTTCTTTTGAATCAAAAGCTCCTATGTTGCCATGAGTCACTACACTGGAATTTGAGCTACAATTGATAATGTCAATTATCTCTTAAGCAAAAAAAAACACACGAGATGTTTTAATATAGAACCACGGTTAGAAAGCAGAACGTTTTTTTTTATAAATTTATATTAATTTAAAACATTGTTTTAATGTAAAGCACATTTAAAGGTGTTAGTAACCCAATAGAGTTATTTTAGTATATAGTTACCTTTCCAAAACTGGTGTGTTACGTAGTTTCACCATATCCTGGTGCAATGATTCATATTTATCCTGTCATTATCTACTTTCCACATGTTTTCTCGATGATACACTCTTGCCAAAACTTGCTTTATTCTTATTGTTCAGTACAGCCACACACTACAGTGCAGCTTTTCCATCTGGAGCAGTCTTCATGACAGGGAGTCGGTTTGGTCTGAGGCCAATATTCACTACATGCTGTGTCCACACACTCAATTCTGCCAATCTGGTTTGTCTTCAAGTATTTAGGCCAGAGTCGTCATACAGGAACACTTAGGGGAGTAAGAGGTCAACAATCTTTTCACAGATCCAGCCAACATTGTTTTGGAAGCTGCCATTGTCTTTTTTCTTTTTTAAGCTACTTCAATCCTGCTGAGACCAAAACAGCAGAAAGAAGCAAACATTGTAACTTCAAATCTGAACTCCTGCTGCCTGCTGTGGAGCAGATAACAATTCAGTGTTGTCGTTACAATTCAATCTGCAGAGCAAGAGGATCAAACTTAATGGACTGATGTGATCACACGCCAAGAAAATTCAAAAACCTATAGATGTTTAAATCGAAATGACACGAAAGAAGAACGAAGAGAGTTTTTTTTTTCGTTTTGTACAAAAACAACTAAAACAGAGTTTCAGATTAGTTTCAGGCAGTTTTCTGACAAACACACAGAGCAACACGGTCCACACCTGTACACATTTATGTATTTACATCTTGAAAGGATGGGTCACATGACCTTACAGAGGATTTTGTGTGTTGTAATCTTGACCCAAACCTGCATGGTGAACATTGCAACAAGGCTGCACAACTATGGATTAGTGACAGTAATTCCATGAATACTTACTCGCTATAGGTTGCTTGTTTTGTTTCAAAATCTGTGACGAGGAAACGCGAGAATTGGGATTATTTTTGACTGAAATTGCAAGGGAGTGGTCATTCTTATGTCATTATTCTTATTTGATGACTATGTGATGTTTGTGCAGATCTGTGAGAACCAAAGATGTTCTCTTCAGTCTGTACATTTCGATGAATTGTCCAGCCCTAACGAGAACCCAGAACCATCTATAAGCGTTACACTGCACTTCATTACATAATTGACACATTGGGTTTCAGGGTTATATAGCACTTGCAGAGGTTTCACACAGCCATAAACAGTCACCCTAAAATATTTACTCATAGTGGGAAGATTGTGTCACACTGTAAGAGTTTTAATCAACACCTCCCCAGAAGAATTGACACCACTGACCTGGAACACGGAGCGGCCAGACTCGTCAAAGTCACCGGTAACGGTAAAGATTGGGGTTTGCAATGTCTACTAAGGGCAACCACTCTGACATGAAATAGCTGTAAACGCATGATTTGCAGATAAGATTATTGACACGATATCATGTCAATAATGATATTCATGGGACCTTCACAACAATATTCACAACAAGCACTCTGGGGTTTCTATTCTCTCATGTCTCTTTTCTATGATTACCTGTTTATTCCCTGTGATGCATGACTTATTGATTTAAGTGTTTTATTTAAAAAGATAAAATAAATAAATATAGCAATAAAACATACCCAGCTTCCCTGCCCTGTCAAAAACAAAAACAATGAATGTAGTGTGGCGTGCAAAAACACTGCCACGGTCTGCTTCACAACAATTTATCCAGTGTATTAGTGAGTCAGATCGATGCATTTTATTTTATAATAAAACCAGACTATGGTGAAAATGTGTTAGTGGGTTCTTTTTTGGATTCATTTCATTCTGATTATAAACATTTAAGGTGTGAATTAGGATGAATATGTGTATGAGTTACTTGCAAACCCAATAAAGAATGTACAGTAGACATTAGACAGGAATTGGAAAAGGGGAATAGCAGAAGAAGAATGTGTCGTAAAGGCCCAACTACAAAACAATTCCAACATTATTATACCATTCTAACAATTAACAGTCACAGTTGACACAATATGAGGCAGGAAGTAGAAGACTAAAGCTTTTTATGGCCTAAATCAACCTACATGAACACTCCTTCATTGTCCAGGCTGGTGAAGAGCAAAGTTCACTTGAGTGTGAGTGAGTGTGAGTGAGTGAGTGAGTGTGAGTGAGTGAGTGAGTGAGTGAGGTAAAGGCCCTGTTCCCTGCTCTTCTGTAGTTTGGACCTGTTGTCAGGGGCCACAATCCTTCAAGTTAAACTGTGTGAGTGTTGGACTGAAGCTCACACTGAGGTCGTGACAGTGTCACGAAGCTCTGTTAAATCCACTGTTTCTCTTTCTCTTGCGTGTTGTTTCGTATACGCAGCGCCAAAATAAAAAATAAAAAAAATAAAACAAACCACGACACTCACCGAAGTCCATGAGCGACTTGCAGTCCCACTGGTCGTTCCTGCCCCGGCACTGCTCCCACATACTGGCGTAGTGAGACTTCGCGTCCTCGTCCTCGACCCATCCCGAGGTGGCGGCGATAGCGATAATGTCGAAAATAATGGCGAAGAGCAGCAGCAGGGGCACGATCCACCTGCATCGAGGGTAAGCGATCCCACAGCGAAACATGATCACGGTGCGCGGAGCGGAATGAAGACACGGGAGGATTCGAGCTGATGTTCGCGTCTACTCTCCGTGAGGTTTTTGGAGGATCGTGTGCCTCTTTGCGCGAGAGACTCAGAGGATTTTTGTGCGTGTTGATACCAAATAAAAAGCCCCACCCGTGTGTGCTATGTAACCTGTCCAACTCGAAGCTGAGTGAGTTCAAGCCCAACCCCTGTGTCGTTCTACCGTGTCATATTACAACCAGAAAGTCAGCGCGAGCGAGCGAGCGATCACTGCGCTTTCTGCAGAGGTGGAAACATACATATAAGTACTGGTCTAAAAACCTACTCAAGTTAAAGTAAAAAAGTAACATGTTTATTAAAATGTACTCAGTTTACGTAGTTGCTTTTTGAACAAGGTTGGGGTTATTGCTTGTGTAGTGCAAAGAGGACATGGGAACACATGTCTCACGTTCATTATTGTTTTACTTAAAGGCAAACCTTTAAAAATGAAATAAAAATAAAATATGCAAACACATATTTTCTTCACTCAGTAACGAATGTGATTTAAAACATAGCAAAGCAAAAAATACTTAAGTAAAAGTAAAATTACAAATTTAGTACACAAAGTACTCAAAAAACCTACTCCATTACAGTAAGGCGAGTAAATGTAATTCATTACTTTCCACTTCCGGCTTTATAATCACTTCATTTCATTCCCCATTCCAAACACTGGTCAAAAACTGAAGTCACGTTCTCCAAACTCTCCACACAGACGGTCAAACTCTGGATTATTGTTCCATGTTTTCACACAAAATGACACATAATGACCACATTTTCCACTTTTCCATTCATACTCCACCAAAGTGGAAAACACTGTATATTTACAGAAAAGAGTTTGTTTTTTTTGCCAGAAATTAATGATAAAGTAATTATACCTTTATTTTTTTAAGTGTACAATCACCTGGTTGTCTGAATTGTTGTTGTTTTTTATGACCTCAGAATTATATATTATTGATCAGTTAAAAAGACTTCAATAATCTTGAAAACGTGCGTCTGTGCTGAGTGCTAGAACTGTATAGAGGAAAAGCAACATAACTGAAGGCTACACAAGTTTTCCAACACACTTGGGGGGGAAAAAATCATTATAGAACAAAGAAGAACAACTCTAAATCTTATATAAATATAGATACGTATTTATAATGTAATGATTCATTCCAAGAAGTTTCTCCAAAATGGCAAAAACAGTCTCTTAAATGTCAGCTTAAATGAGAATTCATGCTTTGGGATACATAAACTAAGTTTAACAAAAGTAAAGAAAATGTCTTTAAAAATGGCACATTGACTGGCCAGAGGGCAAAAGGACAGGTGCTTGAGCGCCACCTGGAGTCTATATGTGCACATGCATGCTCCTCACGGTCAGTAAAACAGGACTGTGTGAACGGAACTGTGGAGGAAGTTTTACTGAGTGCACACAAAATGCACTTAGTCACTACAGTTTCCAGAATTCATGAACTCTTTTTATGTTTCATATTCACCCGTTTCATTTATTCATTCACGTACATGTTTATTCATTTCAATAACGACAGACTTGTTTCGACTCAGCAAGTTTCGACAAAATGAGAAATTACTGCAGTCTCTCAGAAATGATTCCACACATTTCATTTGGGAATGAGACATGAAATTAGAGGCAGAAATTAATAAAATATCTTTCAAGAGAGACCCATATCTGATCAGAGAGCAAAAGGCTCTAAAGGGGGTGCTAAATTACTGGCTTCTTGATTAGTTTCTGGCAATAATTAAGTAGAACTACGTTATTTGTATTATTATTCTACTTATGGGGTTTTTAAATAAGTAAATGTTGCTATAAGACAACATGAACAGCACAGTTGCAATAGTTAACCTCATATTTCATTACATTTCATTTCATGGTAAAAGTTACAGATTTTGAGTTTACAGCTAACTTTTAAACAAAAATATTCTGCCTTCAAATAAAATCCAGTTAATCAAAGATTCCCTTCTAAAAGTGCAACTGAAGGCTGTGATTAATAGCACACAGGAAGTATATTTTAGAAACAACATTGCTTACGTCAATACAACACAAAATAAAGTCTCAATGGCTGAAGGGAAATATCCTATATGTAACTGTACTTACAAGCCAAATGTAAAATTGTCTACTTGTTTTATATAGTTTGACATATATACATCAACAATGTCTTTACACAAAAATACAAATGTCTTTGACAGTATTATTTCAACATTCTGCTTTACCCCTCAGATTTGAATCCCCTCATGTTAGGTAAGTAGTAAGTTAGGTTGTGTTGGTATACAATATACAATAGGCTGCTCTGTGCCTCTTATGTACTTATACAAATGTACACAGGTTTTGCTTGGACACTGCCCATTGTTCAGTCATTTGAATTGCAGTATAAATGAGACATACATTTCTTTTTGTGCTACTCACAGTATCTTCAAACCTGACTGGCAGAGACACAAGGCATTGCAGACACTAACACTTAGTCACAATCTGAAGCTGCTATTTGATATTTAAACTCTGATGTAATGTCTCAAATACAAACAGGTCTGAGGCAACAGAGTCCATCAATGATTCAGTGTCAGAAACTGTGAACAGATGACATTATACATTCAACTTGCTAATATAGTGATGTCCACAGTGGGGAGCCACTGGGACACATTTACAGATCAACTCATTCACATTATGTATCAGAGATGCAGACAAAAATCTGCATCTGTGTTGTATGTGTTTGTATAGCTGCAACAATAACTGATGAATAAATAAATGCTGGTATAAATATGTTATGAACTATGTCAAGTCAGTTTTATAACTTTATTTCTTTACAAAATACAAATATCTATTGAGGACTCGCCCTCAATTTTACAGTACAGAATTTTTTTAACAGTAATATTACATAACAGTATACACAACGCCATGGATATGACTTTAAAAGGTAGAACATAAAACACAATAATCAACTGTCGTTGCATAAAAATCAAGAGAAATCTACAGAGAAGATGTGAGTTGAAACATTTGAACAATGTGTTGTTTTAGGGTGTTTTGTAGAGGGTTTGCAGTGACTGGAGATGAGAAGTTGTGTGGGAATGATCAACGCAATTTGGTAAACAAGTAAAAGAAGAAGGGGGCTTTCCAATAAAAGAGAAGACCAGCCAATAGCACATGTGATGTAATGAGGGATAGGCTACATTATCCAGTATACTCTAATCCAGAACAGTAAGAAAAACCTGACAACTTTCTTTGTTCCTACAGTGAATAAAAAAAGCATTATTTTGGTACAAAAAACAACAACAAAAATAATGTGAATGGTTTGTTTTCTGTTGTAGTTTTATGTGCAAGTTTACATTTCAGTAAACATTACAGTCAGCTAAGCAGAGTCTGTAGCACAATATAATATTATATATATAATATTATATATTGCATGTTATTTATTAAGTATAGTAAAATGGACTGAAGTCTACAGTATACATGGACCTTGTGCTACACCATTATTTATCAGTGGAACAATAAGTGAGTGTGTCTATAAATTGACTTTCTGATGGAGGCAGATCATAGACATGCAAGGGCAAGCGCTTGAAAGTGAATAGACATGACTTAATGTAAGTGAATGCAATGAATGATTTATGGTGGGAAATGCCTTGGAAAAGGCAGCACCGCGGTTCTTTATCAGCCGTGGCATTGACTGTATCATGTACAATCAGAAACAGTGCTGTGCCATTCAGAGTGATTATGTGCTAGAGAGAAATTGTGGGCATGTACAAAAATGTGATAATACAACAAATGCAATAGAAATACATGTTTGTCTTCACATGAACCAGGAAGTCATAATACTGATGATTCTTAAGCATTATAAAGCTGATGATAACCCATGGTTTTAAAATGTACCCAACTCGTAACTTAGACCGAGCTGTTTACCTGAGTGCAAAGGCGAATTATTTGCAAACTGCCGTCAGGCTACTTGGCCAAGAGTAACAATAAGTAAGTGTCTTATTTTTTAAAAGCACAATAATCCAAGAGATACAAAAAAAATTTAAGCTGGGAAGGACGATGTTTTTCAAAATGTGTTCCTATTAACACGTTTAAAAAAAAATAATAATAATAATTCAATCTCTGCTTTACTGAAACAGAATACTACTACTATCAAGTGTTGATGTTGTGCTTTCATCCAGCAGCCAACTGGCACAGTAAAGGAAGTTTTCACAGTCACAGTTTCAGCTTCCTGTCTAGGTTAAGACCAGGAAAACGTGTTCTCTGTCAACAGCTGCTGCTCTCGCTGGCCTCACTTCTGCTCAACATAGCGGCCTCTGCATCACACTGTCAGAAATACTGTCCAACCCTAATGTCTCCAGTTACTGGAGGCGCTTGCTTGATAAGCAGATATTTGTGCTCTGATACGAGTTATGTGCTTTTTTTCTTAAATGTTATCATGTCACAATCTGCTTTCTTGTTATTCTCCTTTTCCTGTCTTGTCTTGCCCACTGCACGAATGTCACATGAGTGATTCTGTTGAACCCGATACAGAAAGTGTAACAATGCCAATTATAATTTTGATCTACAGCTGTGTGTCACGGCTGTTATCAGGTGAGGTAACGGGGATGACACGTGACCAAGGGGCCAACCTTCTTTCCTAGTACAAGTTTCGGACATGCCTGGTTTAGGGGCTCCACATGTGTGTGACTAGGGAACGTTTTATATTCCATTGTCATGTCACCCTTTCTGCTGCGATACACCGGGGAAAGAGAAGCTTGATTATGTCTGACACGTGGTTTTTTTGGAATGCAATTTATGTCAGAAATGAAGAGTTTGTGGTCCAGCCCTGGCTTCTTTTGTGCAACACAATGCAGCGTGTGGCTCCACTGGTTATGTAATGACTGTTCATTAAAAACAATGAAGTGCTCATTAACAATTGTTAACCTTGCGAGATACGGGAACATATTCGCACAATGGGAAACGGAGTGGCCTTGGGGGAGGTTTGCACTTTCTTAGTTCTTGTGTTGGCCTGATTTTCAGAGGGACTGAAATGAAGGAAGTTATTACCTTCAAAATAAATCCGATGGAATTTAAACTTGACAACTTTATCCATTTGCTCGTGTAAAAAAAATCAATTTCTTCTACCAACAGCATTAATTATTCACAACTACAGCTTTCTCAGAGCTCCATTTGCACTCATTGCTAGTGTGCTATTACTGTAAAACGCTGAAACATCCCAATTCATGGCATAGCCATGTCCCTGCTGCTGTAGGATCTAGAGGACTGGCATATGATCACCAGCCTGTACAAGCTCAGTATGACCACCAGGAAGTTCTTGATGGTGAAGAATCCCAGCATCTGGTGGAAGACTTTGGAGTAGGTCATGACGACGAGCCTGACCACAAGAAAGGGCCCGTCCTGGATGAACAGGGCCTCAATGATGTGCCACATGTCCGTGCTATGTTTAGTCATGAGAGAAGCCTCCTGGTCGCCCAGCTCAGCCTCACTTCCTGGCTTGGAGGTCACCACTTTAAAAAGGAAAGAGACAAAAGCACAAACCTTGTCCGACATCTTTTCTTGACACTTATGGCTGGATTGGTTAACATTTTTCAAATTGTGTTTCTATTGTAAAAGAGACCTATAACCAACTGTCTAACTTTATTTTGTAAAGATTTCATAAACCTGAATTTAAAACCTCACAAATTAACTTCTGCTTGATACATTTGCGAGTATATATAATACTTAGGATAAGACTAGGTAAAGGTTAATTGGAGACCTCAGTAGCTTTAGATATAAGCAACAGGACCTTCTTGAGTTTCCTTGAAGAGGTTTCCCCTCCCATCCAACCTGACCTGGATGACCTCAATAATATCCAGTGCCCTCATTCAGTGACCTGTGTGACTGTGTGAGAACCCTCGCAAACATAATAATTCGAGATTTGACTTTGCCCATAAGCAGGCAGTACATTTCACTGCACAGTTAAGTGGAGTTACAGTCCAACGAAACATGCAGTTTAAATGGATTAATGTCCTTGCACATGTATACAAGCCCTAACTGGGAATCAATTTGTTGGATGAAATGTTTCTGCCTCCACTACACTAGGTGGCAATAGGCCTGCTTTCAGCTTGTTAGTATGAGGTGTTTTAAAGACCAAAACAACTTCAGCTGGTGATTGGTACCATATTGAGTGCCAGTCTGTGTCTTTGTACCATCTATTACCAGCAAAATATTAAATTCTTTAGATGAAGATGGAGCATAAATTCTGTCTCCATGTTTTCCCTCTGCTGTCTTAACTAACAAGAGAAACAAAAACAAACCAACATTTCATTGACCTATGAATTATCCAAAATGCCCCAGAAACATATATAGTGGTTTTGTCGTCTGTAATTGGTGAGCCAAAGACAATTAAGTGGACAATAGAGACATATTCTATTCTATACTATTCTATTGATTGGCAACTGCCCGGTTAACTAAGAGGCAGGAAGCAAAGTTGGATGTGGTGGAGATAAAGATGCTGAGATTCACAGTGGGAGTGACGAGGGTGGTTCAAGATCAGGAATGAGTACAGCAGGGGAGAGTGTTGAGGAGGGAGTTGCCAGACAAAGACCTAAGAGAAGGTACATGGACGTGCTGAGAGAGGACATAAAAGTGACAGTGTGATGGAGAATTTTGCAAAGAAATGGAAGAAAAGGAGGTGAAAAATCTGGAAGCAGCTGAAAATGTGGTGGTCGTAAACGTACGTATATATATATTTTGCTCATTGTCTGCACGCTTGCTCAACACTTCCTGTAGTTGTGTCTGCTCTGCTGCTGACTGTCTCTGCCTCTGTCTCTTTGACCTGTGAACCCTGCTCTTTTGCCCTGGACCCCGTTGTCCCTCTCTGTGGATGTTTGACTTGGCTCAGCCCCAGCTTTTTTTCCTGCTCGACACGGTCGGCCTGGAGTGCAGTCCCCTCACACCCAGACTTCCTCTCTGCCCTGCTCCTGTGTTTCCTGTATCCGTGCACTGAGAATACTTCTGTCCATCTTCAGCCTCTGCACCGCTAAGTGTTTTGCAATAGGGTTCACTGTCCTACAGCTCAACCACAGTTCATGACAGAAAGACAGCCTGATTTATAAACACTGGTGAGCACTGTGCATTCAAACACTAAGTGCTTTATGTGTAATGATGGTAACAATATGGACGACAGTATCACCACAAAGATTTTCAGCATCCATCTTTGGATGAATAAAGGCTAAGTTATGAATAGTCATGAATAGTGTGGGTTGTCTTTTCCCAGAACAAAGTTGCCCTCTTTGTTTCTTCTTTCTTTCTTTCTTTCTTTCTTTCTTTCTTTCTTTCTCAGAAAATCATTACAGAGATATCGGACTATTTGGCCTCGCCTTATAAAGGTTTTCTCTAATCACCCAAGAGACTTTAGCTGTCCATGTTTGTTTCTAGATTTCTTTCTTAATTTCTGTTTTCTGCTTCCTAATATCCTAATCTCTGAGTTCCACTGAACACACCCCTCCTAACAAGTCTCTTCCTGTTTCTTTTTCTAGAAAAAGTTTATTTTTAGAAGCACAGGTCTGAACGTCAAGCCGGTCACATCACTGATAACCCTTTTGTGATTTCAAGGCTCATGAAATGAACATAGGACATAGCCAGAGATTGAAAAGCTTGTGATTTTGGCTAAACTACACTAAGCTTCTCTGTTTACTGACAACACTTTGTGTCATTACTGTTGAATGTTGAGATGTTTTGCCAATTTCTAAACATATTGTGGGGATTGACACACTCTGGGATGGATTATGTGCAATAATGTGCAGCTGCTGCTGCTTAACAGTGACCAAAGCTATTGGTTGAACAGAAACAATCACTGACCGGCCAGATGTAACGGGAACTGCAGCATGCTCCACGTCCATACACCCAAGATAATGTAGACCATGTGAGGAGTTTTCTCCCTGAAAAAGGAACATTGAAGGGAGTGGATTTAAGAAAGTGTTGGATGCTGATTTTCTTAGTTAACGAGGATATGATATGTGAAGTGGGCCCTGATTGGGTAACTTCACCTCTTCTGTGTCCATTATTATCACATCCACGTGCAAAAATGATAAGATAAACAATAATAATAATAATAATAATAATAAAAAGAGAAATGAGACCATCCACCCACTTGACATCTGACAGCGTCTCACTAGTAAATTCGAGGATGTCTGCCGCTGTGCCGATGAAAATCAGGAGAAGCTGAGAGAGTTCGTCACGCGTGACTCCGCCCCCCAGGGGGAGTAACCATTTCCCGACGATGAGGAGGATAAGGAGAATCTGATGCAGAGCCAGGATCCAGTCATGGGAGCAGACGTCTGATAACGCCTGTTCAGAACAAGGAAGACAGAGTCAGAGTTTGTTCCTTATTCAGCCACATTTTCTCTCAACCTGTCCTCAGCTCAACACACTCATTTCCTAATAATTATATATTGCATGTTATCGCTTCTCTGCCTTTTGGCTAAGATCAAGTGTAGTATCTGTTCTTATCAGTTTAATTATATATTGCATGTTGCTAAAGGAGAACATGAAAAAAAATCTTTATCTGAGTTGTCCTTTAATGACATCATTATTGCACAATCTGGAGTTTGGATTTCCAGTGAATCTCAGTAAAAGGACAGAGGACTGCAGCAGTGCCCCTCCCACTGTTTAATTCTTATGGACTAAATTATATAACTGTTTAAAAGGTCTCCTCATGCTGATTGCATGTAACGAAAACAAGAAGAGTAAAAGAAAAAGCCACACAAACACTGAAAAGTAAAGTGTTTGGTACTATTTATGGGAAATAACTTGACTTTTTTCTACACTGGGGAACAGAAACTTCCTGGAGTTTGAGTTGTTTTACAGCCTCACAGTGATGACGAGACACAACTGTGACTGTGATTCACAGGAAAAGAGTGTTGACGTTAAATGAATGATATGGAAAATGTGCATGTACATGTGAAATGTGTGGGTTTTTTTTTTATTCAAAGTGCAAAGTAATGGTTTCTAAAATTCAACAGAATAATCTGTCTCACGTTTGTGCATCTCCAAGAAAACACAGTGTGTTCTATTACAGGAGACAAGTGAACCCTTTCATCTGTCACCTCACCTTCAAGTAGTTTGAGGAGTTACCAAAGGTCTCGTTGATCACGAAAGTGCTGCGCACATTTTCCAACGAGTCAAGTTTTTTGCACTGAAAAGAGACAGAGGAACCTCTTTCACAGACTGAATTCAACAAACTTACGTCTACATGTCACTGCAGTTCAAACCTAAATCCTCTCAATTCAAAGGGAAATGCATGCAGTGTTGTATTTGACAGAACACGGAGAAATCAATGCAATACGAACATCTGTCATGTTTGGGGGGGAGAAAAACACACAAATCTGTTGTTTCAAGCTGTTACACACTAAGTATTTTTGTTTCTGGCTGGAAGCGGCACCTCAGTCTCACTGGCTTTGTTCTCCTGGTGGTGGAGCTCCAGCAGCCAGATGGAGGGAATGATACTGATAAGAAACAGAAATATGGGAGGGGAGAACCTGCAACACATCCAAGAAGAGGTTTATTAACACAGTGTTGTAATATAATGAAGTACAAATACTGTGTTGCTGTACTTAAGTTCGCCATTCACATACATTACTTTGTTATTTATATTTCAGGCAGCTTTTACTTTTACTCCACTCCATTTCCTCTTGTTACTACCAAATAAAATCAGAAGAAGAAGAGTTGGTAATGGTGTGTATTTATATAGAGCTTTTCTAGTTTTCACCTAATCACACACTGCAACATGGGGTTAAGTGTCTTGCTCAAGGACTCATATAGACTAGCACAGGGAGAAATTTACGGCACAACCTCGCCCTATCTCTGGGCCACCATGGCTCAATCCTAAACTCACTTTTTTTAACTTTAACTTCTAAAACTAAAGTACATTTTATATCATTAAATTACTTAAGTATAGCAAATGTCATATACTTAATTAACATTATAAAAAAGTGACTTCAACTTCTACCAAAGTCATTTCCTGGAGAGATACTTTTACTCAGTACTTTATACAAGACTGCTTTTAAGTAAATGTAATGACTCCCTAATAATAATAATAATACCTTTGGGTTTTGGACTACAGCAGCTAAAAATAACTATATACCTATTGAAAAATGTAACATTGATGTATTTTAAAGATTGCAGTGATCTATGCATTGTCTATTGAATTCCAGGAATAAGTTTGGAGGCACAACCCCATCCTCCCCATACTGTCTGTGTTTTAACAATAGCAGCAGAGGGACGAGCAGGATGCAAGGCAGGGTGACTGTGGAGCTTGTGGGGGGTGATTAAAGTTGATTCAAGTAACATATTAGTATTACTATTATTATAACAAAATACAACAGTTGGGGTAAGATTTAAGCAAAGTCAAACAAAGAGGGTTTGCATCATGAGGTAAAGGAGAATATTAAAACACCTATCTGCATGCATCATCATCATCATCATCATACCATTTATAATCCTCTCCTTTCCGCCTCTTCAGTGTTATTATCATTTCAAGGACAAGCGGCAGAAGAAGAAACGTCAGGAGCCAGTAGTGGAGGTCTTCCTTAACCACTGTCACCCTCCACACGCCGGCCAGGGACACGATGATGAATAACGCTCTGGTAATGATCGCACAGGAGAACTTGAACACAGCCATAGTCGCGGCTGCAGTGGACAGACGCACCAGTGGAGCAACGTTTTGCACTTATTCCAGTTCAGCTCGCAGACAAACAGCCGGTGTGTGCTGCACAGCCACAGCCACAGAGGTGTAGACACTGCACTCACTGTTTTGCATGGAGAAGTTTTCCCAACAAATTCCCCAAAGTTGAAGCCCCGCCTTATTGAGACAAAGTCACCAAGTCTAGTCGTCCTCCCCCCCCCCCCCCCCCCCCCCGACAGGAGCTTTTCATTAAATATAATGAAAAGTAATGTCTATACTCGGTAAATCACGAGGACTCTACATGCTGTTTGGAATTACAAACACGAAACAACTGCAAATATTTAATTCAGGAGAGTAAGAAAGAAAATCTCTAACTCCAGTGTGTTGTGTCTCGTGAGTGTACAGGAGAGGGCAGCATTACGTCACCTATTCATTCACAACCGACATGGAGAGCAACTACCCTGGTGTTGTACTTTCTAGAACTGAAAAAAAAACACTGATAGTAGTAGTATTAATAGTAAAACGCATCGGCCAGTATCAATATCGGTCCAATACTGGTCAAAATCACTAGATCGGATATCAGACAAAAATCCTATACATTCATGTTTCACTATGTACACATTTAAAATGTAAATAAACATCAGCAAAGGCATTTTAGCTGAGTCTGTTTATGTCTGATTTTTTGTGAGAACAATATTTGTTACACAGTTGGAGGATTGTGTCTTTAAAAATGACTCAGCACAAACGTGTTGTAAACAGCTTCATAGCTCATAAATGATAGTAGATAAATATCAGTAGATACTGGAGTTTATGATATCAGTATCGGACTAGTCATAACAACAACAATAATAATAATGATAATAAAATTCTGGTTCGAAACAATAAATCAAGGCAATTCAATGAAATACACTGTGCAAAAGTCCCAAGGCACCGCCAGCTTGATTGTTTTTATGTCTGTGATCATTTGCATTTGATTGGAATAATGTGACTGAAAGTTGGTTTTATATATTAGTAAACTGTCATATATACATGTAAATATACAAATGTATTAGACCACCTCCCAAAGACACAGCTGCTCTAAATGAACAGCATTGGTTTATAGCAAAAGGTTTATATGTTTCTGTAATGGTTAATACACCACAACATAAAAGCTATTTAACTGAAATTATATTTGTAATGCTAAAATATAATTATTATTGTTATAAATTAATATTTGATTCATTTATTTCTGTTTTACCCCCCAAAAAATAGTGAAGCACATTATTATTGATCGATTAAGATGTGAAATTGTAGTAATATATAGTTTTAGTTTTCTGTTTAGGAATATTGTACAAACCTGGCGTAATAGACCTTTTTTGCACAGCAGCTATTTTTCAACTTGAACCAGAAGGACACAGTTTTTACCATTAACATAAATCAGAGTTTCACTTCAGATCTTCAGATTTAAGAGAGCCAGGATTGTGCTATTGTTCAAGTGTAACAGTAGATGACACTAAATACTTGACCCTTTAACCTGTAAAAGCTATTTGTGTTTCTGAAAAACGTGTTGTTTCCTGTATTTTTTGAGTTCCAGTGAAGTGACTGATAAATAATAATTGTACTGTGTGGTCATTGCTAAAACAGCACATATAATGTGGTCTAAGACTTTTGCATGCAGTAGTGTAAAAAGAGTATTTTTGACATGGGGCCACATGATCTTATAAGTTAAGTGGATATAAAATTATGGAAATATGAAAACAAGTTTAAGTGTACAACACATGGGGTCACTGATTATGTACGTGTAGATGAAAACCAAGCAGCGACAACAAGAAGACAAAAACAATTACAGTTGAATATATTAATCTGTTCCTCATCAGAATAGACTTATATTAAACCATGATCATGTAGTCCAATCACATTTCTCATTATCTTTCCATGCAGGACATACCACATCCAAGTAAATCCACCCTGAACCTAAACACACACGCACACACACACACAGAGAGAGAGATAGAGAGACTCACACACTCTGCCATACTGCACGCTGAGTTGATTTTCATTCAAATCAATCTGGCCGGCGAGTGAGGCAGTGAGGAAACAGTAGAAAGGCTTGTGACCTTGGACGGGGGACAAGCTTTTCCTGTCTTTGTTCCAAAGTGTCTGTCATCATCTTTCAGTTTGGTGAAACGTGAAATCACAACACAAACTTTAGACAGAGGGCAGAGTGTATCCGGCTCCATGCAGAGAACGCGTCACGTTACACCCAGCGTCCAAAGAAATGAACATTATACTGTATGTAACAGAAATCACTATTTTGTTGATGTGTTTCCAGGTTCCCAAACAACTCAAATCTGCATTAACCAAGAATAAAAAAGCAGGTCTCCATTGAATAAACCAATTTAATCTGTCAGGGAGCGAGACACTGTTTAGTCATACATAGAAACAAATGCTTTTCTGTTGACCATCCAACATCATACCCCAGCCCTGGTGTGAGTGTGTGTGAGTGTGTGTGAGGAGGATGCTGCCAGTGTGTAGACGACAGCGTCAGAAATGTCCGACGGGGTCTCTGCTCATTGATCACACGACAGTGATTCTCTCAGAGCTGGAGTGCAGTCTTTGCTGCGTCAGCACATGTACGACGAGAATGGACCCCAGTGGAGCACTGATCTGTATTACACTGTAGCTGCTTGTAATCACTTTCAATCTATAAAGCATGAATCAGACATAATGGAGCTGGAAACTAAAACCATGAGGAAGACACTTGAGAGGGCCGAGATAGAATCAGAGCAACTTGCATGGCAAACAAAAATCACTGTATTTATGGGGCGGCAGGATATTTGCACTGCATCTGGAAAATCTAACTCTCTGAGTACAACAAAATGTTTTTGTTTTTTTCAGTTCTCTCTCTCGCTCTCTCTTGTGTACGTGTCTGAGGTTACTGTGGTTGACATTTGAGGAAAACAACCCTCAGGTAGTATTCTAACAGAGGAAATACAGAGTGAAAAACTCTCTGTCGACTGCATAATCATATTATTTGCACATTTTTTAGGGTAATTTGCCTCACTGAAATTCCACCTGTGGTGTTTTGAATATTATTCCAAAACCAGTGAGTGGGATCACCGCCTCAATGTACGCCTCATGTTGTGTGCCAGTTTTAATTCCTTGATTTGTAAAGGAATGTAGTTGTGCATTGTTTTCATCACGTGACACACGGTATATTTCTGTAATTACACATTTCAAAGCCCTACAGCCTGGAGCGTCCCCAGCGTTAACACTGATGTGTTGAGTCTCACCCTCAGAGATGAGTTTGTTTCAGGCTGAGCAGACAGTCTAATTGTTGCTTGTCTGAACAGCTGCTGGAATTATTTTTTTTTTCCACCACAGTCGAAGGAGGAAAGTCGAGCAGAAACACAGACATTCGGAGCATGTAATAGTTTCTTTGACAGCACAACAGGCCCCGGGGACGAAATATTATAGACATTAAAGAAAAAAGTGTAGTAAGGTTGTATTTTTAAGACGTGCTGCTGATATTTTGTATGGTGTTTAAAAGTATATGTAAATAAATACAGTCGGTGATAAAACATAGCAACATTTTCTCAGGTGGTACTTGGTATAAAAAGGCCTAAGTTATTAATTAAGTTATGTTTAATAGCTGAGGTATTGCCTTAAAGTGATGCTAGTGTAACCTCTTTTTCTTTCCTTTTTTAATTATTAATTATCTCTATAACTATATTTACTGCTAAACCAGCAATCTCAAAAAGATACTTATGCATGCTATTTGATATATATATATGTACATACTGTATATATACATACATATTGAATTGCTTTAATAATTTGGTACCTAAGAAATCTCAAAAGGCACATACGCCTTGGCATCTCTTTACTAAAACCTCTGTAACTGAGCTCTGCTTCACTTAGACAGCTAATGTCCACATGTTGTGACACGAATTCGTTGAGTTTTTAAGCTACTACTGCATATTTTTAAAGATGATATTTACTTTAAAATGCTTTTTTTTTTTTATGCTGGGTTCTATCTGCATTTACCCTGCCACAGTGGCCTCTACAGTGATGCTTACACCTTTGAAGGAATCTCACAAGTCTTATCTTTATTTTTATATCAAGATAATTCACATAGAGCTTGTACTTGCAGAGATATAGACATGTCATTCCCGAGCATGGACCCCAAAAAGAGGGTCAGGGAAGAAGAGGTTAAAGCCTGGCTAATTAATACAACAGAGGATATGGTATGTTGTGATTAACTCTTGTAATCCTGGCTGCTGCAGCTGATGCGAACTCCATGTAGGTACCATTGTTTCCCAACAGGTGGCACTCAACACCACGGCCTCCAGGAGGAGCAGAGCTAAACACATGCTGTATATTAAATAATCTGACGTTTATGCCACATTTACGCAGCTCTATGAAAATAGGAGGAGGAGTTTATGACGTGTTATTGTAATTGTTAAGTCATTGCACACTGTGTTTATTCCCAGGAATGAAAATGTTTCAATATTGCACAGTTTAGTGGATATCACTCATATTTTCCAAAACAGAGCTCCTTGTAAGGCAAAACCATGGCTGCATGTACTCCTCCTCCTCTGTTGATGCATTAAATTTCATGGCAGCTGTGTCTGCTTTAAAAGCCATGTCAGGAATAAAAAAAACACAAGGGGATTGTGTGCCTTTAATAATAATCCTTTATGTTGCAGTTCATTGATTCATTGACTTGCACAAAGGCAGATATACGTCCCTTTAATGTCAACAGAGAATTTCCTAAACTTATTGGCACTGAAATAAGGGTGAGCACAAAAGGCAGCAGGAAAAAATACACAATGGCCAAAGTGATTATCAAATACAACAGGAAGCACAGAGTCCATATGAAGTCGGTCAGAGTGGAAGATCATGACATTTGAATGCTGTGTACTTCATGGAAAGAAGCAGGTGGCTAAATGGTCACACAGCTCTGGCCTCAATTTTCTCCCCTCATTTGAAAAACACTGTTTTGACTCAGGGCTCTGTCGAGTCACACATGTCAGGCATTTGCATGGGAGAAATTGGAATTAAATGGGTAACACATGACTCATTCTGTCTCAGCCCCGACAGCTGCAACAAGCCAGGAACTTATTGGACAAATATGATTCGCCTCAGAACAGAGCGAGGCTTCAAAGCCTTTCCAGTGTGGAATCTTTTACGTCAGCCGAAAAATACAGAGATACTGAAGGGCATTTATTGTGAAACATATTGAGTTACGTTCAAACTACATCATGACTATTCATTTCCCATCCACTTGCTGTTTTGTTTTTTTCCTGACCTAATCCTGACAACTGTTATGAATCCTGCATTAGCAATCAAAACAAAAGAACTATTACAGGCGTATGTGGCGCAGAGCTGGTTACTATTTGCTACTTGGCTCATATTCCCTGTACAGTAAACAGCTCGCAGATGTTATACATTGATATTAACAACCTTAGTTTGTCCTGTGCAGAAAAAAAGGCCATGCATATCGAGGGGATTAAGTTCTCAGCCGTGCATCACACGCGGCACAGACAGCCGTCTCATTTAGCATGAGTGAAGTTTACAGTGAGTGGGTTTTGCATAGGCCATTAGTTGTCTCAAAATACCCCCCTGTCACCATAGCAACTTCAAGTGACTGTTAAATTGCCTTATAAAATGAGATAAATTATTAATGCTGAGAGGTTTATATATGTATATATATATATATATGTATATACATATGTGTGTGTGTGTGTGTGTGCGCGCGTGTGTGCACACAGTCTGGGCTCTGAATAACATACTGCATTTTTTTCCCCCCTCAGTGCTGCTGTAATGGAGCAATTTCACTTGTCAATGACAATCTATTCTTTGTCTCTGTGTGCTTAAACAGGCTGATTGTAGGTAGACATTGCACAGATTACGGCAGTTTGGCACACACTACAAGTGAAGCTGTTATTTGAATAGATTAGCTGCAGAAACTGCCCCTGTAAGTGACTGCACTGTAATCGCCTGTGCGCTGTTGGGTAACACTTTATATTACATGGTAATATTATGGGAATATCAATTTATTTCGTAGTATTATGGCAACACTGTTATTTTTATTGCAATGTCCTGCTAAGTAATAACATAGTGCTGTAATCGGGAAACTATATTATAGTATTACCAAGTAATATTCAAGATTCGAGAGTCTTATTTGTCACATGCATCGTTACACTCATATAACCCACACTGAAGTCGCTTTAAGACTGTAAACATACAAGAACATAAAGAAATAAGGAAACATACATTAAGAAACCATATTGAATACCCTAGTACACATATACATATGCAAGTATCTATATATATATATTATATATATAGTATATAGATATAATCTAGATATGATCTTTACATATATATGTAAAGATCAGTGCAATTCCTTCACATTAATCAGAATTGGTAATTACCTTATTATAACTCTGTTATGGAGTTATTATTACTTGACTATTTAGACATGGTGGTATAATTATCATCATCGCACTTCCCCATTACAAACTTACAAGCCACACGATTATTGCACTGCTACAGTACTGTGATGCTAACATATACATAACACAGGGTTCTAAGACCATACGGGGGGACCGTCACGATGGCTGGAGCATAATCTGATTAGAAATGTCTGCTGTGTTTATGTCTATTTTATAACAATCCCGTGTCTGGCAGGCGAAAGCAGTGGACAGATGGTAAAATACTGAGGTTTTCTGTCCACACAGACTTAAATGTTAATGATAGTCTGAGCATCCGGTGTAATAAAGTGAAACATACTGAGAAAATCATAAGTACTGAGATCAGGTTTTGTATTAATGTGTTCCTCAGATGTGGAAAAGACATGGTGACTTCTTTGCTCTTTCTTTCCCCTCCCTGTTAGCGGTGTTTTCCTCCCTGCCTGCACTGAAAACATCTATAACTCACAGGAGCTCTAACTCAATCTAACAAAATGCCTTTTCAATCACTCTCATCTTTTATAGTTATACCCACCAGACATTTACATAAATACATTATTCATGGCTCTAATCCCGGTTTCAGATGGGAAGATATAAAATGTGATTTTGTGTGTGTGTGTGTGTGTGTGTGTCCCCTGATGTGTATGCAGATGGGATGAAGCAGCCCTACTTTGTTTGTGGTTTGTGTATTTCTGATTCAGCTGAGCACTTTCCATCAATGAGGCAAATTTACATTTGGTACAGCAGTAATAACTGGAAAAAACCCACAGTGATGTTAACACTTCTCTACACTTGAATGCATGATTACATTTGTGTCGCACTTAATAAAATGACTCACTTGACATTATCAAACAATTCAGCTATAATAGTCGTCCAGCGAATGGGGAATTGTGTTTTGCAGACAATATTAGTTCATTGTCTAAGGCAGTCATTTGGGCCAAACAGTGTTTGCCTTATGAATTAGTATGTCTACCTAACACAGATATTAATATATGATATTAGGCAGAATCAATGGCCACAGCCATGAATGGGTACAATAATTGGTGTGTTTGGAACAAGGGACCTCAGTGTTGTGAGTATTGTAATTGAAAAGGTGCGGAAAACCATTAATAATGCAGACATTATGAGATAAACAAGGACAAAATGTTTTTTTTGAATGCTTTCTGTTCTGCTGCGAGCAGTAATAATCCACACAGTTCACTGCGTGTGGCAGCTGTAGCTGCTTTGATGTTTTGCAAAGAAAGAAATCACAGATATTTATAAACTCAGTCAGTTAATATTAAGCCTGACTCTGGTTAATATGCACAGAAATCTTCTGAAGTAATATATAGGCTCCGTGCAGACAAACATGTCAAACTTAAGTCCTGATTAAAAGTGATCCGCTCCATAAACTAATTGGATGTCTTGTCGGCATGTGCTGTCCAGTTAGTGGACTCCTGTGTGATAGAATGGGCAGAAATGTAACACCCAGTTATAATGAGCCTAAGAGGCTAAAATTAGCCCTGCAACATCACCCAGATCTCCTGTTACCTTTCCTAAAGTCATGTTGCAGACGAGGGGGGGGGGGGGGGCATTGTCATGTGATTACAGCGGCACAAAGACGCAGGTGTAAAGTTACTATTGATACATGTTCCCTTGGACAAATTTACTTGATGGATTTTTAATGTCCCATGGGCTTTGCACTGATGATAGATGCATATCCACTGAGTAATGCAATTGTGCAACATGGAATGAGTCAGCGATTGAGTGCATTCTTTGCCTTATTTCCTAAGAAGCTTTCTTCCTTTGGTCGAGTAGATTTTCATAATGCCTGCTTGTTTGATTAGAAATGTGGATCCTATAGTATCACAGTGGCAGTTTGTGCTGATGCTTTGCCATGTATGGAGAGTATAAATCCTTTCCGCCACTTAATTTGAGGATTAATTTGGTAAATGTGAGGTGTTTAAAACACTGTAATAACTGTGTTATTAGACCATGTTTTTGTTGTTGTGATATCTTGATAAAAAAGTATTGAACTTTTATAGAACATTTTTAGTGCAATCTAAAGTCTAAAGTGTCACATATGGAACAAGAACATCGGTTTGTTTCTATATGAATGATGGATATTCACTACTATACTTATGGAGCGGGGTGGACTTCTGCCAGGGTGTGTTCAGGGAGACGTGAACAGGAAATAGTCACTTCCAAGTCAGTGATTAACTTAGATTTAACTGCTTGCTACAGTGCAAATAATACGAATGAGAATATATATCCCTGTAGCATAATAATGATTTTAATATCCCTTCAGTAAAAACACCAAACATTCTCAGGTTCTCAGATATAGAGGTCAACTAGTTTTTATCAAAACAGGAGTTCAAGGTGAGAATTTAAAATGACTTCCTGTCCAAAACAAGTTAAAAATTGACCATTTTAGCTAAAAACGTTGCCTGCTGTGGGTGGCAATGCCAAAGTGTTGATGTGTAAGTTTAATTCTATACCACTGCTTGTTGGTTGATCTGCGACTTGTGGTTCAGTGGTGGTTGAATCGTTTATTGCTATTCAAATTTCAGAGTTGCGACGTGTCAACATATGGTCACAGTTATGTAGGAATATGCTATTTTTAATGGCTTTTACATAGCTTTGCTGTGGCTGAAACTGTAACCCAGGCTCTTCCATTCTGAGCCACATTTGTGGGCTCCCTGCCGAGGCTGCCTCATTATGTGGAATGTGGAACACCTGCCTGAAATGTATTTATCCGGTTTTGTGTTTTATTTCCCATAATAAGGTCTTTTTTAGTGCCTTCCTTTTCCTGAAAACTCGTCGGCTCTTTTCCCGTTGATGCAGTCAATACACATTACTCGGCTGTCTTATTTCATTTTTGTATTTATGTGTGAAAAATGAAAAGTAAAATAGAAAATAAAATAGCAGTAAGAGCATTTTTTAATGTCACAGCTTTGATAAAATAAAAAATAAATTTCCTTCATGAATGAAGGAAATGTTAGGAACTCTTACCATTTCTATTAATGTATCTCTCTTTTTTATCCATTTATTCAATGAGTAACTCACTTAGCTTGATAAAAAATGTGTCAAAAATAATCACAGCCATGTCTCTTCTTAGACATATTTGAGTCCCAACGTGAATCTCAACATTTCACAATAATGTCTGCATCACACTGTTGCAGTCGCTGTTGCAGTCGCCGCTCCACTGTTGACAAGCAAATGCTTTCAATTGCCAGATAAGGGCTCGAGTGGTGCCATTGATTAACCAGGGACTTCATTATTGTGGCTGCCATTAACAATGCAACCCCATTGATTCAACCACTGAAATGGCTGTGAGAGAAATCAGGAAAGATAACACTACGAGCTGTGGTTTATATTGGATTCACTGCAGGAATCCCAACACTGCTGCAGCCCCATGTAAGACAAGGAGCCTCTGTGTAACCCAGCATTTACTGTGAACTCATTCTCTAAACTGCTACAAGAAAACATCCCCGTGTCACAGAAGATTGCCTCAGCTATTTAAGTATTAATACTGTTATGCTGTTTCTTCTTCTATCTATCTATCTATCTATCTATCTATCTATCTATCTATGTATGATTCATAATTCCACTATGTCTTCATAAACAGTTTCTGTGTATATTTAGGATAAATACCAGAGAGTCAATCATAGCAGCAGCAGAAGCAGAAGAAAACATGTCAGTTTTATAGACAGGAAGACACTTGAGTGGATGTGAGTCAGTGTGTCTGTGTGCTCTGCCCGTCACTTCTTGAAGAAAGAAAGAAAAAAAAAAGGCGCATTGCGTAATACTGTACTTGAAATAGCTGGTGTCAGAAGTGTGGGCCTATGGCGCTGTTGCATGCTCTGTGATCTGAGTGGTGGTGGATAAATACAGGGCAAACGGGGGGTGTATAAAAGAGGAGTGGGAGAAACAGCGCCGCGCTGTGGAAGAAGCGGGTACTTTTCTTCTTTTCTTCTTTATACTGTGGACTGTATGGACAACTCCAGACAGCAGACAAAAACCCAGCTGACACGTTCAGCCGGCGGAGACTGAAGGACGATGAGACATCAGACTTAGAAAAATAAATAAATAAGTAAATGAAATATACACGTTTTTGTAACTTAGAATAATATCAACGTTAGAAAAATAATTAATGGCTTAATATTTGTTCCACTTAATTGTGCAAATGTGACCCATTTCAACTATATATGTATATGTATATATATAGAGAGATGGATATATAAATATATATATACTTTCTTTATAAGGTCAACGCAGCGTTTAAACATGATTAATGGCTGCATAATGGACCGCCTCGTGAATTCCGTCTCGTGACGCCCCGCTTTCTAATTTTTTTTTTTTTTTTTTTTTTCCTTTTCATGTTCGCATCAAAAATACATAAATGCCATTATTTTCCCGGTAATAAACCTTGGGTTCCCTGCGCGTTCCGAGCCACGTCGCGCAGTCAAAGGCGGCTCCGACACCTCTCAGTTCCCTCATCGCCTTTTGAGGAATCATTTGATAACCCTATTAACTTCCATGTAACATTGTTTCTTGAAGACATCCACAGCAAGCGCCTCAGTGTCATTACTGTGAGAAATGTGCTTTCATACTGAACGTCTTTTACACAAGTCCTGGAAGAGACGTAGTCACCGAGAAGCATATAATCGCAAAATATGGCACAAATTGATCTTTTACAAGCAAAAATACAAGCATAAAATGTATTTTTTTGGATTATACATAATTACCACTCACTGGTGATTGAAAAATATTCATATATTTATTGTAATATGATAATATTTTGTATACACACGTTATCGTGCTAAATATGGATGCGCCAAAAATCACAATCCCATTTTTACGTGACGAAATTAATACACATGTTTGCATAACGTGTCCTACAGAACATCTACTCCCAAAACGCATTTTTACACGACCACTCACCGGCGTGTACGCGACATATCAAACTCCCCAGGACTACGTCCCTTCGAGGACCTTCGGCAATCCATTCAAGCCAGCAAGTTTGGAGAGCGTGTTGAGTTTAATCAATTCATAACGTCGAGATGGAGCCGAACTCACTGAAGGTAACGTTTATCAACCGTCCATTTGTTGTGTTTTTCTCGCCGCCGCTCGCCGTCAAAACCGCCGCACAATGTTCGCGCGTGTTTAATCCACACGACAAACTTTTACACTCTACATTTAGCGTGAGCACATCTGTGTCATATGTTGCCTCGTCTAAAAATAGTTACATGATACTGACTGTGTGTGTGTGTGCCGGGAAAAGCGAGGTGTCCTGGTGTGATTGTTACATTGAAATGTGTTTGTGTGTGTCCACCATTTGTTTACCAATATTTATTACAAACATGTTGTTCTACATTCACTAATTGCCTCATGTGTGTTTTCCTCCACAGTGGGTGGGCTCGTCTTGCGGTTTACATGGACCATATATTTTCTATAAAGCCTTTAAATTTAGCCGGGACGGCACCGCGAGGATTCTGTCACTCGGAGACTTTTTCTTCGTCAGATGTAAACCCGAGGATCCTATTTGCATAGCGGAGCTTCAGCTGCTCTGGGAGGAAAGAACAAGCAAGCAACTTTTATCCAGCTCCAAACTTTATTTTCTACCCGAGGATACTCCTCAGGGACGCACAGTCACTCATGGAGAGGTAGGAATATCAAACGCCTGATGAATAATCACGCGTGATTTATGTATGTATGTATGTGTGTGTGTGTGTGTGTGTGTGTTTCCCACTGTTTGTTTCCTCTCACCGCTTTCGTTCGCGTGTATTTTTTTACATTTGATTTTGCTGCATTAAGGTTTTAGGAAGTGGAAGTGTTTTGTCTGTGGTGACACAACGTACACGCAGAGTATGTATTAATATATGGATATTGATGCGGTGGAATGGATTGACCTCCAGCGCTGTTTGTTCTCCTGTGTGTGTTGTTGTTTTTTTACTTCAGCCTATTTGTCTTATTGTGGTGTCAACTGCTGAATGTGCACTTGTCCAGCTGCGCTCAATAAGAGCTGCCGCTGCGCTCTATGGGGTTAATTGTGTTATAAAGGGGGAAAATCCGCAAGAATCCTGCGCTCGGGTTCTTGTCATTTCATTTCTCGGTGAAAGCGTGTCAAATGCTGACATACGGGCGGAAATTGCGAAACGTTAATGAATGCACGGGATCAAACTGGCTCAGATCGCTCGCGATGATAGTTATTAGATATTTTGTAATTCCGCCTGATGTTGAAAGAGGCAGAGCGGGTAATAAAAGCGTGGCAGGAGGAAAAAGCCAGTGCTGACACGTTTTAAACTCCACTCTCTGTGTCTCTTTCTCTCCACGCTTTGCATAATTTTCCATGTGGACATTTCCATCCTCGACAATGTGAAACGTCCCTGCAGTGTTACATTGAGGCGTTGTTGGCACAGGAAGGCAATAGCTATGATTGACTGTGGCCATATGTGGCGCTTGTGATCCGGTTACAGCGCTGCACTGAATGGCATTACTTTGATTATTGAGACTTGTGTGTTTTTTCTCTCTCTCCCATCAGCTACAACACAAATGTTCTGTTTTATTTCTCAGCCAGCGACAACAACTGCACTTTAATCACTGCTGTCTGCTTTTGATCACTTTGGAGCTGCATGGAAATGATTCTCTGCTGCTGTTATATTGTTTATAGGCAAGGACAAAGCCGTGTTTGTACTTGACTCTTCCGCTGATGGTTTACTTACATTCTTTCCTCTTGAGTAATAGAGTGGCTATCACATTTCTCTTTCATGAGAAAGATGGCTATTTATGGCCATTTGTGGCAGAATTCTCATATTAGCGGGTTTCATCTCCTCAAGTCCTCTCGCTTTAGCCTTTAACACGCTGCAATTATTTAGTAATTACTTTTGAGAGCATGCGTCGCCGATTCCGAGGCCACACTTGCGCAACCAACGACATGTCAACTCCGCCCCTTTTCCCAAAGACTTATTTGCATTGCAAAGTGCTTACATTCCCCCTCATTGGGCATATCTACCAGAGGGAGTGCATCTGCCAATACAAATAAACAAATCCTGAAGAATCTGAGACATAAAGTAAAGCACAAGAAGGGTGCAAGCACCTCCTGTAGTCTGTGTGTTAGTAAAGGAGGAGGAATAAAAGTCATTTACCCTCATAAATTATGTAGCGACCTGCATCAAAGCGCACAGTCTTGCAAACACCACAAACAGATGCTCTGCCTTTTGAAGTTCCACTGTGATTAGAGAACAGACCAGACTATAAAATAATATTATTGGGGATGATATGTTAAAGTGCAGTGAAGGTGCCTCCAGGCTGATCTCGATCAAAAGGCTTGTCAAAACTCCTGCTCTCAGCAAATCGTTTTTACTTACTGAATATTATTACACAGTGGAAATTGCCCTGACAACTTAAAGTCACTTTATGACCTTCACTGAGCCCATTCAGATTCTCGCTGACTTTGCCCCATAACACTAATCTGCACTGCATGAGTCAGCCAGGAGTGCTTACAGATGCAACCCATAATCCAAAAGACAAACAGGAAGGGTAAACCAGCCACACAGAAAGCTGTGATATTAAAACTCAGCTCTGCGCCTGACTGTATGTGTGAGAAGATTATCTGTTGAAAAGGGAAAAAAAAACATTAGAAAATTTAGCTCATTTTTCGGTGTTTATTAAAATGTTTATGAAGCTCATTTTTCTCCACAGCTCATGTTGCATCTATAAACAGAGTAATGGCTGTGGATCTAAACTAAAATTGTAATGGACTGGCTGAGTATCAGGAGTTCATACAAGCCTATAGTGACTCATACTGATATGAACTTGATTACTTACAGTTCTCAGGAAGTGTGTGTGTTTTGTTTTTTTTCACATAGTTTTTCGTACTAAATGATCACAGAGATTGTGAGGTAAAGCCACAACTTGGTATCACTTGTGACATGCTGATATGTGATCTGGGATCATGCTATTTACACATTTTTATATATATATATATATATATATATATATATATATATATGTGTGTATGTATATATACATATATACATCATTTTTTATTTTTTTTGGGTCAACACAACATAAAAGAAACAGTTTGTGTCATTTGACATGTAAGCAGCCGGTGCTTTGTGGCTCCCTTCCTTGGTGTGATCATGCCTCATATCTTGCAGATAGCTATTATCTTAATCCTGGAGTCAATATCCTTCAAATATCAAAAGGCAAAACTTTTTCAAGACACTGTATAGTCATATATATATTGAACCAGCTCGCTAAAATTGGATTACTGATTCACTTGTGTTCTCAGTGCTGAGATATGATGTAATTTCCTGGTTATTTCTCAGGTATTTGTTTGCTTTCAGCCTCTCTTGCACGCTGTTTGCCTTGTTTTGCTGTGTGTGCACTGACAAGGGGAAACCAGCCCATGACCTACTGTGCTTGTTTTTCTTCTGTCACAGGGTTGGAGGTCAATTCCTTTTTAAATGCAGCCCGCTTTAAAACCTAGTTGGTTTTGGCTAGGAAATAAAAAATAATAATGATTCATTGAATAAACCTTGCTCTTGGTATCCTTGTTTGCCTAATAGTCAATAAACAGATCTAGAGAAAACATTAATCTATTTATAGTGAGTTAATTATTAAGTCCATATGTAGGTTCCTCTATTTTTCATTGTATCACTGCCTGACAAGCGGTGTTTACCCCCACCAGTTGAGCTCTGCTTGCTCTTTAAATAGGCTTTGTGTCAAGCTGCTCACCCATTATGACAAACCCTCTATTGGGGCCTCTGCTCTATTTGTCTGCCTGCAAACTGCCACCGACTAAACAGTCACATGTGTTTTAAAACTCATTGAGTGACACATTGTTTCTACTCACTCCAAATGGCCTTCCTGTCCTGCTGGTGTGTGCTGCTCGTCGGCTGTAATAAACTGTAAAAACTTTCTGTTTTCTGGACTCCCCATTTCAGGAGAGAGCTGTCGCAGATAACCGCTCAGCGCACACAACAACCACTTATTGTATACTCTGCCCCAGGCAGTTAATTGCTTATGCTTATCTTATACTATGTCTCCCACTTTACTGCAAATACAGCAGGAATCTCTTAATGGGAATTCACAACCTCGGAGAATATTTCTGGATCATGTTATATTAATGTGCTATTATCATCACCTCTGATTTCCTCTGACCTCTCTTCTCCTCTATTCTGTCCCTGTAGCTGACAAGGCTTTGGCACACACACACGCACACACACACACACACACTGACAGGCAGGGACTGCAGCAGTAGGCCAGTATTGATTGCTGTGGAAAACACTTTGGCATGTGTCCAGAGCCATTTCTTCAGTTCACGGCAGCACTGTATGTCCACGCATGTGTATCAGTGCTTGGGAAGCCAGCTTGTAGGGAAATTAGATTGTATTCATTTGCTGCTTCTTTGATTTTTCCTAAGGGAAAACCCCTGAATGGGTAATTCAGGCATCTGGGATGTTAGTTGAGTTAAGAGTAAGTGGCTTAGATATGCAACCAGCATTTTGATGGATAAGGTCGTTCAGCTGAATGACTGGAGCGTAAATGTGATATGGCACATTTGTACAGTGATCTTTTTTCATCCATATTGCTCGCTGGTCATGGCCAGTCTGAGCATTATACCAAATATCCCCATTCACATAACAATGGCAGGAATTTAGAGGTGGGGGGGGGGGGTAGTGTGCATTTGTGGCATGTGCGCTTGTGTGCCTCCTCCTGCTGCAGAACAAGTCATTAACTCTGAACACTGCCCTCCAGTGAATTCCTCACCATTGCTGAAATAGCATGTAAATTATTACCAGCTTTTTAGGATAGTGTAATTTAAAACCTTTAAAATGGAATACCCTGAACTTCAAAGGCTATAAAAAAAAACAAAAAAAACCCTGCTAACATTTCCCATTGGTTTAAGAGTTGTCGTTCCTGTCCCTTGCAATCTTACGCTTCTTTTCAACAAACTGTTTTGTGTCTTAGCAGCCAGAGTAATGATATGTTACAGCAGTGGTCAGTTTGTCAACACACAAGAGACTTTTGGTGCACGTTTGCTTGGTTTTTTCCACTTTGTCATTGACTAACCACTTGTACAGGCCAACATTTGCCTTGATGCATGACTCCAGTGCCCCCAGCTACAGTGGATCGTTATTATAACCTTTGAGGAGAAAGTAGTCACAGATGAGAAACTCTTCCTTAATACTACGGCCAATATTTTTCATTCTTAACTGTGGTTTCTTAGTTAGTTCCCTCTCTGTCTCTGTGTGTGTGTGTGCGCGTGCGTGCGTGTGTGCATGCATGTGCATTTGCTAAAATACAAGGGTACAAAGCTGCAGTGATTCAAGGGAGCTGACGCAGCTTTTCTGTGGTGTCGCCTTACATGATGGATGCCTCACCCACTTTCAGAAAGGCTTTGAAAACTCCTGTTATCTCGCTGTTTTTTCCTCTGTCATTATAACTGCACAAAAATGCAAAGTTCACATATCACCTCGGCTCATGTTAAAGCAATCGCTTAATGGAATCAGTGAATAAATGATGAGCTCAGCAGCACCCTGCGGATAAAACACCAACTTTTTATGTATATGAATTAAGTGTGCCAGAACATCATGTACACTAATTCTCACCTTCTTTAAACGCTGTACCTTAAACTCTTTCTACTTTTGGAAAGTCTCAAAAAAAACATATTCTAATTCAATTGTCCCAGGCTTACTCCCCAGAGCTCCTGTTTAATTCCCAGATAAGTTTGTTTTGGGACACTGTAGCCAAGGTCAGTCATGGGGAGGGAAGATAGATAATGAACTCATATTGTGTTTCATACCCTCGTTCTCTCTTTCTCCTGCTCTCTCCTCCTTCCCCTCTACCTCTCCTCTCTGTCTCCTCATTGTCCATGTCACTATGTCCATTACTCAATTACTAATCTCCTTTGGCCTGAGGAATTCCTGCGCTGACCTCTCTGAGGCAGCAGGCTGAAACCTTCCCAGCATGACAGGAGCAGTGTGTGTGTGTGTGTGTGTGTGTGTGTGTGTGTACCCACAGTATAGAACGACACCCACCTCCTGGGTGCACGCATCCCTTGACTCCCAAGTCTGAAAGTCTTGTCCGAGCGATGAAACGCTCCACTCCAGAACGCTGACAGTCAGGAATGTCTGCCCCAATGTTGGCGCACAGTGGCGCGGATTTCTCACTGCGAATTGTGTGGAGTGATATGGAATATGTGCATTGTTTTCTAATTGGATCACTGAATACAGAATTTGGAACGTCAACAGTGTTCTGTTTTGTCACCAGTGCCACTGCATCCATATAAATTGAATGATATGGATTTCAGCGGGGTTTAATTTCAATGAGCTTGCTAGAGTCATGCCGCAACTGAGTTATCTACAGTTTCACAGCAGTCGTCTGTTTTGGGGTTTGTTTTTTCTCTTCGCACTTTGAGTCCATTATGTGCAGTCATAGCAATAAATTCACTCCATAATGTTTTTTAGATATCACGCTGCTGCAGTAATAACATGAATTATTGATGGCAGCATGGAGACAGAATGTAACATTCAGCAGTTAATGTGTTACCCTGCGTTTTAACTCGGTCATAGAACGAGCAGTCGGAGAGTTTGACATACTCACAGTAAATGAATGGCAATGTATTAAGACGTTTAGTGCAGTGTATCAATGCTCTTAATTCATACGTGTAGGAAGTGTCAGTGAAATGACACCCAGCTATTTGGTGTGTTGCTGATATGGAGTGTCACCTCTTGGCTGTGGGCTTGCAGTCCTCTGACCTATATTATCAAGTGGCCTGCTGGCTGTGTCTGCTGCTTAGCAAAACTATAAACTGCCTAACTTGAAATGACAGCACAGTGTGGACGGGCGGCATTTACAGAAGACCAAGGCCCCCAAGTTTCTCTTTGAAACCCCCTAAAGCCGAAGTTGTGTGTGGAAGACCCCTGCGATGCCGACGAATACCACAGGAATGATTAATCTCAATGGAGTTACGTGTAAAGTGGAACAATGAGTCGATTAATTGATGTGACAGATAATTAATCTTCAACATTATTGTTAATGGATGAATTGTTTAAGTCATTAATTCTAAGCTACAACTATGTATTGTAATTATTAATCAGTCTGTCAGTTGTTTTTAAAGTCATTGATTGAGCATTGGATTTTGATGTTGTGTGCAGCCAACTGTCCAAACCCAGAATATTCAGATGTGCTACTAATAATACTTAAAACAAAGTGCTTTAAATACTTCTTTAAACAGTACTTTATTGACTATCAAAATATGTAATAGGTAAGATTAACAAAGAGGTTACAGCTCAACAAAAGTGTCAAATATTAACTCATCACAACTTTTCATATGTCAATATTTGCTGCTCTCTGAACACTTTAACCAACTGTAGGTCTGTGCATAGTTGGAAAAAACAGGGATCATTTTTCAACTCTGGAGTCTTCATAAGCTCAATTCTAATTTGAATAGACAGGTTAAACATGAATGATTAGTCATCAGGTGCAGCCCTGCTTCTTGTTAATGTCTTTGTTATTTTATTGTGTCATATCAGGCTGGTGTGACACTGTTGTTAGGAGTGCTTCTAGAAATGCACTCAAATGACTGGTTCCTCTTCCGTCATTCTTTAGACACTCAACGTTACTTAATTCTTCAGTGTTTGTGTCATAAATAAACTTGCGTAAACCATAAGCCAGTGCTCGGTGTCTCGACTGTATGTGCAGTGATGGAGCGTCGAAGGCTGGCTGGCAAAGTTAAACAATAAATAAATAAGCATTTTATGGGAAAGCTTAATGGTTGTTGCCTGTTTTTAGAGCTGTGGCTGAGTTCATAGACTGATTATATTCTGGTCTGTGTTGACAGCTGCTGAATTGGTCTCACCTGTTGTGTTTTGGTCTCGAGCTGAACAAGTCCCCAAACAGGATCTGTTGACACTTGCACAAGGCACCATGTCGTTCAGTTGATTGATATGGAGGGAATGGCTGTGTGCTTTTAAGATTTGCTGTTGCTGTGTTTACGGTGTGGTGTGTGCTATTGAATCACATGAACCGTACTGTTTGACCCCGTGCACCAGCAGCAGAACGTATAGTGCATTATTATTGTTTTTTTTTGTTCCAGATGGAGTGAAGTGCACTATTTCGTGGCTTTTGTTTCTCCGTGTGCTGTCAGTAGGTCGCATCAGAGTACAGTGGCTAATTCTGTAGCGATACAGAACAGTGTGGTTTTTGGCTGCAGGCTGAATGCTATTTACTGTTGCTCTACATTATTCAAATGGCCTGCTTTTCTGACGGCAGAAACAGCAGTCAGTTTTTTCATTGCGTGGAAAGCTGGTTACAAACACCCACCACCACTTGACAGCTGAAGACAGCTCATTATAAGAAGACCGAAAACCCATGTTTGATGTTTCTACTTAGTGAGGGAGGCACAGCTATATCAAGCTATCCCTCGCAGGCTTTTCCTTTATAAGGAAATACTGTCTGCAAATGGTTGGGATTTTGATATGCCTGTTGTTGCAAATGATGTGAGAACTGAATATAGGTAATTGCACAGATGGAGCACAGGAAAAGTCTAAAAAAGCAGTTTGTTTTTAGAAAGTAGAGATAAAATAGCGGGGACTTTCGAAAATATCTGATAAAACGGGGAATTCGGCATCAAATGCAAATAAAAAAACAAAAACTTTGCATCCTAAGCTTTGCAACAGATGGATTTGATTAGATTGTTGTGTTGATTACATCCACTGCCTCTGTACATACATACATACATAAATGAGTGATATTTTAATGTCAGTAATATGCAGGGTCTTTGAAGGGAAATGTGTACAGGGAGACAGATGCCTAGTAAATTGGAGATAACCAAGGTAAACATCAGAGACCTACTCTGTGTTTCTGCCTGTACACATCTGCCCTCCAGATTTCCCCATTTCTGTAACACACCACTCCACTTTGTTGGTTACAAGCACTTCATCCATTAGCCCTTCAAATGAAAACACATTTAAGGATCTCTGCTTCCTTCCCTCTCCACTGAACTTGCAGTTTGAGAGTTATTAAAAGAAGTTGAATCAACTTCAGGGGGGAGAGCAAATCTTATTAAGTGAGCCAACTGAACAGACTAAAGTATGTACACAAAGCCACTGCTGTTATACTCATATGTCAGCCATGCATGTCCCTGCTATAGATTTACATTTATAGTTTCCTGACAGTGTCACATTCATTTTATTGCGTGTCAGGGAGATGACTGGCTCACAGATTTTTCTCTAGTTCCTTCACCAAATTACATTTATTCTACGCTCCTCTTTGAAGGTGTAATCATAGCCACTGAGTGTGACTTATGATTTAAAAGCATAAAACCTGGGCGTTCACGGAGAGTATCAGGAGCCCGGCTTCCTAAATGCTAATCAAAAAAAGTCCATAACATCTCATTGACATTGACATTAACCGCTGGCTTAAATTCAATTCAGCAATCATCTGCGTCATCCATATTCATGGTGCTATAATTTACTTACTTGAATGTGCATCCACAACCCTAATGTGACTTGGCGCACATACCAATTTAGTTAATAAATAAGGACATTCTGTTGTTTGTCTCGAGTCAAATACAAGCTCTGATTTTAAGCCTCGCTTGACCCAACCATTGATCCTGGTTATTTGTCCTTATACTACATTTACTTGAGGTATTTGTACTTTATTAGTAAAATGATCCAGTGTCATAGCTGAATACATTTCATACATACTGTTAATCTAGCCAGTATTTATATGTTTTTCATAATAAAGGATGTATTATTATGCAAGCATAGGACAATGGACGATAATGTAGTGGGACAAGTAGTAATAGTTAGCCAGATGCTTTTAGGTCTGTAGCAATTGTGTTGTTTTTTAATATACTGTCTGTGGGGGGTAGCTTTTCTTTTTTTTTAATCCATTGTATTTAGGTCAATATTTAACTGGTTGGTTACATATTGTATGGTTTCTGAAATGTTCCATTTAACAAAACCATTTAAAACAAAGTCATGATGTTGTTTTCACTGGTAAATGATCCATGATCTCAGCACACATGCCTTTATATAACTCCCTTTGCTCGCCTGATTGTAATTGTGATTCTGCACTATTTCCTTCCAGCATGAGGTAATTGCAGTGTCTGAGAAGGTGATTGTGCGACTCGAGGACCTGGTGAAGTGGACGGTTCCAGACTTCTCACGATGGGCCCGTGGCCTGAAGGCCGATCCTCTCAAACCCTCTGTGCTCCGGGAGCTGGGGACCAACGGGAGGCGGGAGGCCCTTCACCGCTACCGAGAGAGCACCCTGACCAGCGGACTCAACTTCAAGGATGTCCAGAGGGAGAGGGCACAGCTAGGTGAGCACCAGTAGCCTCAGATTCGAACTCCTTCTCACCTCCAAAAGGGTTGCTGCAGTATTTCCAAATTTTGGGACGCTGTGTGTTTGTGTCATCTTTGTGTCTTGCCTGGAGTAATTCATCAGTATATTGCTTGTATTGCTCCTGATATGAGTGGAAAATTGCACTAATAGCAGCGAGTCAGATGTAATGGCAGTGTGTCGACGCCAACGCGCGACCATCCAACTGTAAAACTGCTTTGTTTTTCTGAGTGTAGCAGTGATCATATAATTCAGCTGGCGATGTATTTAAATGATTTAAAGTCACATAAAACTGCAGTCAGTAGCACCTCTGGTACTTTCTTACCTTCATAATTGGCTGTGCATCTCAGCAGCATTAAGGATCATTGCTGTGTGTGTGTGTGTGTGTGTGTGTGTGTGTGCGCGTGTGTGTGTGTCTGAATTGTTGTTTGTCTGTGCACATTCATCATAAACTTAGTACCATTAGGTGTCAGGGGATGTTTGGTTCTTGCACCGAGGTCTCACTACAGCACTATGAATCAGGTACAGGATAAAGTTGTCAGTCTCTGCTGATGCGTTACCTGATGCAAACAGGAAACTCTAACACTGGCGTTTGAGTGTAATAATCAGAAAGAACATAATGTTCCCTTTGAAGCCATTTCCACTGATTTGCCTCTTGCTCACATGGCTGTGATTTAATGCCTAATGCTGATGGTAAAATGTAGCTTAGCAAACATGCTGAAAAATGCCATCAGAATTAAAGCACCTCCTGCCAGGTATGGGGTGATTAAAGCCAGAATTCTAGCTTTATGATCCTCCATTAAGTAATTTTTATTAATCATTTTATGCCTGGAGCTGACGTGGAAGTGCAACTGCCATAAAAATATGAGCCTTCTTTTGTACAAAATGGTGGTTTATTGATGAGTTCTGTTCTCGTTTTTTTTTTTTTTTTTTTTCGCTTGGGCTCTTCCAGGAAGAGAGGCTATTGTGTATTTCTGTGATGCTGTAATGCCCTTGATTACTCGACGTTGCTTAAATCTCATACACAAAAAGGACAAGAGGATCAATAATGGAAGCTTTGTTGTTATTCCAGTAATCAATACAGTTTGATTGTGCTTGTGGGTGTGGATGTGATTGCTTGCTTTCATAAATAGATTTGGCAGCCTGCTTCTTAAATGACATTATGCTCCATATCATTGCTTTCTACAAATGTGCTGTATCATCTAGAATTTATAGATTTATCCGCTGTCGGTGTAATAACTTGACGATGACACAATTGTTACTAAGGGTGTGTGGCGTGCGTTTGTGTCCTAACGTGCATGTGCATGTGCACGTGCGTGCGTGCGTGTATGTGATTGTGCTGCTAATGAGCGGCGCTGTCGTTAATGACTCCATCAGGCTGTTTCTAAATGCACTTGTCACTCTGATAGGACACACCGCCAGAGAATCTGCCCACTCAGCAGAACAGGCTCACACTCTGGCAGAGCACCAGAGACACACTCAAATGCGAACATATTGACACGCACACACTGATGCACTCATGCTACACACCAACAATCACTGTTGTGCACTCACTAGTCCATTACTTTATTTATTCACTACATCTTTGTTGTGTGTCAGTTGTTGATATTTGAACAATATGAAAAAAGGCAGAGTTTGGGGGAAAGTGAGCGAGAGAGAGAGGGAGTGAAAGAGAGAGAAGATCACTTATTCATCAAGGCAAATGCATGTTACTCTGAGCAAGGGTTTGCATGGAAATATAAAATGTGCCAATACAATGCTGCTGACTTCCCAAATGAAATATTCATGTTACAGCGGCAGATCAGATATAAAAAAAAAAAAAACTTAAAGCATCCTGTAGCTGAATGTTCATAATTCTATTTAATGTGTTTGCTCATTGACTAAACTGGCTTTTTTTTCTGGTGGAGTTGTTGGATTGTAAAAATGAACAGAATAGTTTGAAGTTCCTGCTAACGGTATTACTTGAATGATGCATTTGCTGATTGTTATTCTCAGGCTGATCTGTAACGATGTCAGAGGAGAATTGGATTGTTCCCCATAACAGGATACTGCAGTAACACCACAAGCTGAACAGAAAACCATTGTGAGCATAAAGGCAATAAAGTGTGCCATTGTTATCGAGGGAAACTGTTCCTTTTTTTTTTCCAAGTGCATAGCCTAACTTTTCCTGGCACACCGCCAATCTGAATTAAGAGCACTGCTATGTATTTTTGTCTCAAAGGCAGCTTATGAAAAATACTACAAGACATAAGCGTCTCAAATAGCAGAATGCTAAATTGTTTTGTTCTTGAGCTGCATTACGTGTAGGGAATTATAGACTGGCGAGTGAACAAAGCTCTCGTCTTTTGAAACACATAAAGATTGAAATCAAAGATGCACGCACAAAGTAAAGCAATTAATTAGAGAAACAAGTGACCTTCACTCCTGTCCTGCAGCATCGACAGCTGTGATTCTCTAAAAACCTGCAAGGCAGAGAGATGATTGCTATCATAATTCAAATGCCAAATTTATACAGGCACTGTTTTAACAGTGCGGATGACTAAGCACATGGAGTCCCATTAAAACATTTATTTTGTAAGTTAAAGAAACATCTGGCATCAGACTTCAGATTTCGGATGGAATGATTGATACCACTGTCATGCATTTACAGTAAATAAATATAACGGTAACACAAGCAGCTGGTAAAAGCTGGAAAATGCTAAATTTACCATTATTAGTGGAAACCGGGAAAACTAGTGCCACAGCTACACAACTAAAGCTTAACAATGCACCTTTTATTTGTTATAATTGAAATGAAATAAAACCATGCTTGGTTTTATCTGTGCTAATGCACTCTTTGCAGTAGTTACTTAGCCACAGAGGCTAGCTGGTTTCTAGTTCTAGATTAGATAAGATAAACTAAGACAGGCCAACAGGCCACTCGCTGTATCTTCATAGTTTTGTTAAAGGAAAGTCATGTTATCTATTATATCATTTCACTCTCGGCAAAATAGCAAAATGTTTACTTAACAAATGATCCCTTTGAATATGTATCATATGCTGTTTTAGTTGTGAACCTCATATAACAAGAATGATATTTAATAAGACAGAAACTTGATTAAAAGAAAACAAAACAAAAAGTTGAGTGCATGGAGTACTTAATGGTCTTTATGTAATCTGTAATATAATCCATTTAATCAGGTGATGGAAAGTGTCCTCGGAGTTTATCTTGTATTTTGACTATTAGAGTATATTTTATTCTTTTTGCAGTTTAAACCACCAGGGATGGCTTGCCAGGGAAGTTTACATTCTGCCCCTCTATCTCTCCCCAGAGAACTGGCCTGATTCTTTTTTTCATTGCTGCCTGCCGAAATTGGTTTCTGGTTGTATACTACGAGGCCGAGCGTTGGAGAGCTGTATCTGCTGATACAGTTTGTTGGCTTGTGCCGAGAGCCATAAATGGAAACTAATAAAAAAAAAAAAAAAAGAGGAAAAGAAAAACACATACACAGATACACGCAAAGAATGGCTCTTTCTCACAAACAGCTAAATAGCTTTTCTGTCTTGTCTTTCTTCAGTTTGAGCCTTCGGAGCTTAAACCAGTGAGCAGATTGTAAGTGGAGATGATGTGGAGGAAGGTCATAGCTTGTGCCTTGTGCATTTAAAGTAAATAGAGGGTGTCCCTGATTCCTGCCCTCAACTATAGGATCATCTGCCTGGCTCATCTTTCAGTGCTGTGAGGATCAGGGGTCTCTGAAAATATTCATTCAGGAGAAAGTCACCATACGGGCTGAATGGAAATATATAGACTGTATTGAAAAAAACATGCATCCCTCCTCCAAAATATTCCTTTTAAATAATACAGTGCCACATACAAGACCACCAAACGCATGGAGAACTGGAGGGTGCATGATGGATTAAATATCAGAAATTATTAACATTTTCATAGAATATTCAGTGAGTGACTGCAATGAAGGTCAGTTATTATTATTCAAGGAAAGACATGTTCATCATGCAGCTTTGTGCTGGATAAAAAGTTGAAAATGTTGAGTGATGTTTTTCATCCAACATCTCCGTCAATGTCCAGAGTAAAATCAGTGATTTCAGCTAAAGTGCACTTTGTTGTGAGTGGTACGAGATGAGAAGAATTGTCTGTACTCCATTATTACTGACCTTCAATAATGTGCATGGTAATTGCATTGGATTTTATGTGCCTTGTGGTTTTGTCCAAAGCTACTTTTTCTTGCTCTCATCTGGAGTAAATTGGGGAAACAATGTCTTCCTTAAGGACATACTGATCATTAAACCACCACGCTTAAATTGGAAGATCCTTAAACAAAATTTTTGTTAAATTTGGTATTATACGCCAGTATTTGATAGTGATATTTCATAGCCCTGACCACTCAACTACTGGGTTCCACTGATAATTCATTGCATTGCAGGGATAGAGTCACGGTATTCCCCTCTGATGCAACATCTGATCTGTATGCTTGTTGTGGCCCATATACCCGAGTTGATATTCCGGCAATATTTCAGTCGTAACATTTCAATTTGATGAAGAGGCCAGATTCTGTCCCTTTTCGGAGCCGCCTCAGAGCGTCACAGAATGTTTATGTGGGTAGAAAGTGGTGATAAGGAAACAGACAGATGCTGTCTTTTCATGGTTGATTTGTCTTGGTGACAATACAGAGCAATATTTGGGACTTTGAGTCACTATCACACACACAAATGTTTTTATGTTTGGACTGCGTCGTGGGAGGGAGTAAGCAGTTTCCTGGAAAAGATAAAGACAGTGTGTTGTGGTGTTACAAGAGTAATGGTATGTTGTGACTCTGACAGAGAAAGAATGTCATGCTTTTGTAAGACACACCACTGTTGCAACCCCTCTATTCAAAATATGTGGCAGATTGCTTAGTTCACACCTGTTTTGTTAACGCCCCCCAAACACATCTCTGCTTTTTCTGCAGAACTAATTCTATAAACTGTCCAAAATCCCCTCTGAAGTAATTTAATTGAGTGTAGGTATTGATTATGTGCCTCTCTTACACCCGCGCCCCCCCCCCCCCACTCGCACTTCTTTGCTGGTATGTTTATTTTTTATTTTTAAAGGGGGTGGGGTGTTATGCCAGTATCTTCTTCATTATGCTCAGACCTGTAAGAAAGAGACTCACAAGCTGTTTTTCCTCACTGATGTGCTCATATCATTAATTCCCCTCTGACTGTGGCCTGGCCGGAAGCCAGAGAATTCTAAATCTGTAAGCAGTAAATTGTGTGCTGGGGTGGAAAAATCTATTAGATGTTTGAGCATGCCTCGAATTTGAATGGGAGAAAGAGCGAGGAAGACACAGTGTGTGTGTGTGTGTGTGTGTGTGTGTGTGTGAGAGAGAGAGAGAGAGAGAGAGAGAGAGAGAGAGGGAGAGAGACCACCCAGCACCCTGGCCATATCCTGTAATGGCTCACACCATAATCAAATTCAGCTTCTCCGAACAGCTATATTCATTAATAATTTGTGATATTTTATTTCTGGAATGTCACATAATGTGTTTTTCGGCATGCACGGGGGTGGGGGGTGGGGGGCTGGTGTATGGTTAAACAATGAGAATGGCCTCAAAGGAAATGAAGAGCTCAGTCTCTCCATTAGCAAGCTTTGAAACAACAGTTGTGTCTCTCTTCTCTCCATTAGTCAGGTCTGGAACAACAGAGATGCTATTGATGTGACCTCTGCTAAACAGCCAGAAACGGAGCGAGCTTCTTTTTATAACACCCTTACTCATCGACAGCAAATTTCTTTTGACATTTATTTTACATTAGATTATTATTTTAATGGAATACTTTAAAATCTCATGGATCGGGACATTTTATCTGAGAGTACGTGCTGATTTATGAACACTTCATCTCATAGACATATTGGCTGCCTGTTCTAGTTACAGTCTAATTCATATTTTAAGCAGCCTTTCTGCAGACATTTCTGTATTTGTCTTTGTCAAAATGATACTCATTTCAAGTATTACAGCCACATACATTTTTGACTGCAGAATTGCCTTTTGTTTTGTACGTCCCCCTGTTTCTTTCTTCCCTCACAGTTCCACATAGATAAATAGAGATGGTTCTGTGCTGCTCAATAGGCATTCTAGACATCACAGATTGTACACTGAATAACTCTGCATATTTTATGAGCATGCCAGTCCATCTGCTTTATGAATGCATGTAAATCCATCATCCTGTGTGTACAAAAAGGACAGGAAAGTAAAGTCACCACAATAAAATTCACTCCAAAAGGATATGGAACATAAACAGTGGTGGAATTCTACTGTATACTGTTTAATTTGTGGCACATTCCTTAAGTATTTCCATTTAATATGCACTTCATTACAACTCAAAGGGGAATATTGCACGACAGTTTTCCTCACGTTTCACACGTGAACACAGTGTGAGAACATACAAAATGATGCACGTGAAGATCAAACTGTATGACGTGATAAACAGCTCCACTTCAAACAGCCGCAACAATAAAATGGTATTTACACATTTGCTGCATCAGTAATAAGCATTTAACAATTGCAGAATATTCACAGGCGGAGTATGTCTGCATTATGAGTACTGAGTCACATGACATCTTTATGTGCATTTTATTAATCTGAACATTTCCACTTTTATGTATTATTTATTTACCTAAATAAATAGTGCAGCGTGGATATCAACAACATCTTTTTCTGATTAACTACCCATTTATCAGTTTATTGGTAACGCCAGTGACTAATCTTGAGAGACTGACTTGTAAAATGATAATAACTTGACGTTGATAGCATGTGAGGGCGTGTGAGCCCTTGCTTACTAAAACCTTACTCTACCTCAGCATTACAGTGTTGGGAAAAACTGTTTCACTAAGAGTTGTGCTACGGTAAAAATAGCTCATGCAGCTGATTGCAGATCAACTTCTCTACATTCACTTAATATAAGATAGACTTATAGCCTTGGAAGAATAACATAGTGTTCATTTCACAGCACAGAGGTAATGCATTTTTCCTGCATTGGAAGGTAATTGCAATGGCGCTTTGATAGATTCCAGACATTTGGTGGGAGCTGTGTGTGTGTGTGTGTGTGTGTGTCATGCTCAAACATACTTGCCTGGATACATAACTGTTCTTAATGCTTTTATGAAGCCAAATAATTACAAATGACGTTAGGTTTGTTATGTTGTATTTGTAAAATATCTGGGTGCAGGTGGTGTAATGTATTTTGGTTTTCTTTAATATACTGACTGCCAGGGGAGTTGGAAGAAGTACCTCGGCTACAAACAATAGATCATTGATGCCTCTGTCCTCTTTCTCAATCTGTCAGTAGCAGTGCATTTCCTTGTTATGTACTGGCCCGAGGAGCACTTGGCAAAATGAGAGGCATTCAGCCAGTCTTGTTTTTTTCCTCTTGATTTTCCTCTGAGCCATAAGTCAAGGAAAAGCCGTTGTTTCATTCCATGTGTCAGAGCATAATATCTTAAGTTAACAATAGCCCAGTCACAGACACACTATGTTACAGTATAGGTACAACTCGGTTACATCTTACTGAAGCTAGTTGTTGAATTAAATACAGAAAACCTAAGGAGCCAGAGGCCTGCAAAGATGGATAAATATGCAATATGCTACCAAACTATTTCAGTGTTTGGATTCCGAGAGGAACAAATTGATTCTAGTAGCATTTTTGATCATTTATAGCCTCTGTCTTATGGCACACGTATTGGCAGTCAACACTGAGACTGGCAAGCTCGTAGAAAACAGAGGCATTTGCCAATTAATTGGTTTGATTCATGTTTTTTTTTTTTTTCATTTCATGCTACTTTTCACTGCGGTACACACATTGCTTTAAAATACAACAACCAAAAGGAGAAGAAATGAATTAAAAACATCTATTATCATTTAAAGCTGGTAATAAACTTGGATTTACAGATTGTAATAAAAAAAAAGAAAAGAAACAACAATATCACACAGAAATAACCAGCTTTTTTCTTTTTTCTTTTCTTCTTTTTGGCAGGAGTGACCAGTGAACATAAGCATGTTATCGCAGCCAGATATTTTGCACCAAAGTTATTATCTTTCTTGTTCAGTGTAAAAAATGAGCTGTATGTGCTGCATCACAGTGATTACAGCTCCGCTGGTAAAGTGGAGATTTGCCACATCACAGGTCATGTTCTGTAATCTGGAATGAACGAGTTAAAAGCCAAACTGGCTGCAGTTTATCAGAAATTACCTGCTTGTTTAGCCAGATGCTCTGTATGTCACATGGATAACACGGCAGTCTTGTGAAAACACTTGAGCAGGACTGAGTTGGAGAACTTCAAACGGAGATCATTAGGGCCTGTGGTGGAAAAAAGCAATTGTTAGTGGTTGTTTTCTCTCTCTTTTGTGGCGTTGTTAGAATACAGAGTCAAAAATAATTGCATGGAGTAATGCACAACAGTTTGCATTTCTGAGATTTTCCCTTTGTGTTTTTAATACGCTTTATGTCCATGACAGCTCATAAACTAGAAATCTGAACAGATGGCACTGATTTTTAATGACATATTGCTCTCCGTAAAGTCTCCCTCTAAGGCACAGACTATACGTCTCCCCATGGGGATCACACCGCTCTAGTTGTTATCATGATCTGCTAATGTCAGTCTTTGCTGTGCTACATTGTCAAGTCCCTCATCTAAATAAATTGGATGTAAATTGAGTATTGTGCTGGATATAATTATTGGAAAGGGTTCCAGTTGGCTTAACTCTACAGGCTGTTTATTTAAAGCCTTCCTCCTCTGTACAGATCTGATGATAGAGCGAGAGAGGGCAAAGAGAGGTTCTTATATAATGACAGGAATGTACAATGGAGCCATGCTGAATGACAGTGCAACCCCCCCATATATAACCCAACAAACACAACCCCCCCCCCAGTCCCCCCCTGCTCCTCATCTCTGTCTCGTTTCAGTTTCACCATTGGGAAACATGCCTGTCCTAAATACCCTTGAGTATTATTCTTTTTCCCTCTCCTGCTTTTTCTCCCTTTATTCTTTTACCAAAAACATATTAAATCATGTTTCCTTTTACACACCATACGCCCTGAGAAATAAGTCTGAGTTGATAATAAGGGGCCCTTCTTTGAGGAAATACACACAGCAACTTTGATCTAGAATGGCATGTAATTCCTAGCCTGACCCAATTCCCAATCTCCTGATAAGATGTTTTTTCCCCCCTCTCCCTCCCTTGTGCTAACCTTCCAGCAGAACCCACTCAAATGGGAACTTTCTGTCCCATTAAAGATACATTTAAAGCTAAACATGTGATCCATTTCAATCAGCGGGAGGTGAATGTAGTGAGTTTGAGAACGCTGTCTGCGACACGTTGAGTGGAGGAAACTCGCTGTATCCCCAGTCCTCTCTGTCGCTGACAACCTCTGAGATCTCTGATCACAGCTGCTCAATTGAGTTTGCGTCGGACAGAGCTGTGTGACAAATGAGAATTGCCGTCATAGCAGATAGAGTATCATCACCTGGGTGTAAAAGCTTTTAGGCGTGTGTGAGGCGAGGGAAAGAGACATGGAGAGGGGTTTCACTCACTTGCATTTAGTCAAAAGGCAGCTGTTTTTCCTGCAACCAAAAATAGTTGATTAAATTTGCTCCCTGTGGTATTTGCACATTTTGGTTTCTTGCAGAGCAACTTGTTTTTCTCTCAGAAGTGACTGTGCCGTAAGTGGATTGACCCCCAAAAACCCAGCAGTAGTCTTTCATTAGCCAGGATGCAGGCCATCACGATACAAAAGGGGATCAACATGGCACAAACGTGTCTTTCTCATCTTAAGTGACAACTTGGCCTCTAACCTTGTTGTACTCACGGTTTCGGCTTTCTTCCCTCATGACGGGGACATTTCAGAGGGGGCCAAAGCTACGTATAATATCGTCCCAGACACAAAAGGGGCCCTTCTAAGTATTCTGATAGCTCATTTGTTATGAGGCCCCCTTGTTTTTTTTTTTGATAGTCGAAAGAACCAATTTGGGTTTTTGACATGGAGGCCCTCTAAATAATTCCTTCATGTAATACAGGACCTATTAAATGCAAACTTTTCAATCTGACAATCAATAAGGCAGGCAGCTTTCTCTGGCCCCATGCCAGACACATTAGGGCTGCAAGCGATGGTTGCTAGGGAGCTGAGCCTGCTCAGGGGAAAGAATGTTTAATGTAATAGAATCACATAAATCAACGGGAGGAAAGTGCTTGTGTTGTTTCTTCTTCTTTTTCTTCTTCTTTCTCTTCTCTTCTCTTCTCTTAACTGAAAACACTTAATATGGGTGTGTTTTTGAAAATATAGTTGGGCCATTTTCACCCCCCACCCACTCCCCATTCCCCTTGTCAACCACAAGAACATCTGGGATGGAATTAAGCTGAGGGAAGTTGTATTCTCTCTCTCTCTCTCTCTCTCTCTTTCCCCCTCCCTCTGTGTGTGTGTGTGTGTGTGTGTGTGTGTGTGTGTATACACACACTCTTGTGTTTGTATGCATAGCTGTGTCCTCAATCCTTGTGCCGTACACTTAAATAAATTGAGGTGAAAATTATGTAAACATTTTTTTATTTTTTTTTTATCTTTGTCACAGGCCACTGCCCCACCCTGAAATGAATGAGGCACTTTAGTGCTTTACTATAATTAAGATCAGGAGCCAGCATGCATGGAGGGTTCTCTCTCTCTCTCACTCTCTCACTCTCTCGCTCTCTCTCTCTGTCTGTCTCTCTCTCTCTCTCACGCTCTCTCTCTCTGTCTGTCTCTCTCTCTCTCTCTCTCTCTCTGACTCTGTACAGTTTCAGTAGAACATTTCCTCTGGGTGTTAATGCCCTTTACTGAGAATATCTCTTTGAAAAATAAGTGCAGACATTTGTGTTAGTAAAGCCAGATATCTCCCAAAGTCATGTTCTACCATTATATCTGCTACAATTATTTTTAAATATATGTATATCTATATGTATGCATGTGAAGCATCACAGATAGCAGCTTAACTATGAGGCGTTTCGCCTCAAACCAGTCCTGCAGCATCAGCCACTTCTCCTCCTCCCATGTGTGCACCACATAGTCCTATTAATCCATAATGTGACTAAATACAGGGCCAGTCATGTTATTAGGTGATCTGAAATGGCCCCTGAGTTTGTTCAAGTAAACAGCTGCTTATCAAGAGAATGAATTAACAATTCATTCTTGTGTCTGTACTTAGATACTTTCCCGCACATTGAGACTATATCAATAACGCTGTTAGAAAGGGCCTTTGTCAAATAGTAATAGACTTTATTATTATTGTGCAAAACTAATTTTAATATTTTAAGTTCAAAAACAAATAACAAATGTTTTTGTTCGGGCTCATTGAAACCTTGCACGTCAAGCAGACAGAACAATTCATTCATGAATTAGCATTCATTTAAAGTTGTGTCGCCTGATGAATGTTATTCACCTGTCTGCCAACTATGTTTTTGTTCTCCAGGTCTCAATTAAGCCCTGAGAGCAAAGTGTGGCTCCTCAGCTGCTGTTTGCTGTTTAGTGCAGAGTATGTCATGTACTGTGGGCTTTTTGGTACTTTTTCTTTTTTCTTGTGAAAACAGCTGCTGGTGCTGCTGGAAATGAGATTCTCCAAAACAGTTAAATTGCAGGTCGTAAAAAACCACAACAGTGCGCCGTGAGACGCTGAGGGGAAACTACGGGCTGCTCTTTCATAAAGTCAAACATGGTTAGTGTAAAGATATTGATTGACGCTGCCTTAGCACCATCTGACCTGTCGCTCAACAAATAGGTTATTGCATTGTCGTCGGTTTTATTAATTATGGCCTGTATGTGAATATTAATATTGTCATATTCAGTTCAGCCGTATAGAAGAGTTGAGGTTTGGTTTTAGGAGGTGTGTATCTCTTGTGTACATAGTGTTCGTGTGTAAGAGCACAGCGTGTAACTAATGATGAGCAGAGAAAAGGTGAGTCAGCACGCGTGTATGTGTGTGTGATGGGATGGCGCTGAAGGATGGCCATTGACTAATTTGTAAGCGGCGTGATATTCTATAGATAAAGTATTAACTCCTCGTTGCTCACATGGAACAGAATGTGCTTGTGTCGTTTTTGTTTCATCACTTTGCTTTGTTTTACCCCTTTATCGTGATTTATTGATGCCGCTGCATCCTCGGCGTGATTCATGCTGTTTTGTTTACAGCGCGGACGGGCTCATAATTAGCAAAATGTTCCAGCACATTCTGTTTTATCCGAGATAGTGTAGTCATTCACAGATTATACAAGCGATGAATCATGTAAATTCAAATCATTTAGTTTATTGTTGTTTCTAATGTGATTTTCTCTATGTAGAAAAGAGAAAATCCCCCCCCCCCACACACACACCATCCACCCACCGTGCATAATTTTCATTTGGTGTCATTGACAGATGCTGTTCCCTCTTTATTTGGTCAGGTTTCAATAACATGAAACCAATAGCCAGATCGGGCGCCTGCTGCTGCTTATACGGCCCCCTCTCAGTGTCATGTCCCTTCATTGAGAAGTGAGAGAGAGAGAGAGAGAGAGTGAGTGAGAGAGGAGGCGGAAGAATCAGAGATGTGTTATATATTATGAGTAGAAGTTAAATGGAAACAGGGCAACCACAGAAATCAATACCAAGAGCACAGAGCAGAGAGCCTGCAGGATGGAGTCAGAATACCAAACAAGAACCTTCTCTTCTCTCCCCCTCCCTCCCTTCTTTCGTCTTTATTTTTTTATGAAACTGTTTAAACTTTATGCCTATTTTTTTTTTGACTGGTTCAGAGGTTTAAACAAAAAAAAACAAAAAAAACATCAAATACAAAAGTGACATTATTGGCCCTGTGTTGCCACTTCTTACCAAGTCGCCATCCCCACAAAAGTAGCAGGAGGATCCAGTAAATTCCTTGGCCGAGCAGATAATGTGGAAATGTTGACAACAGCAAATTTGAGACGAATGAGTGATTTAAGGCCTACAGTGGGTGACAGAGAGCAAGCATGAGAGTAATGGTTTTCAGCTTTTTCCCCTCCTCGTCTTTGACAAGAGAAATGAGAGCACTTGCCCGGGAGATCTTGTCAGAGTTTGTGGGCAGTTTGGATGTTTTTAAACTCGGTTGAATTTAAATGACAGTTTACATGAGTCACACTTGGTTTTTAATTCGCCAGCACCGTTCTGCTTTCAACTGTCAGCAGCCCTCATATAATGACTAGTTTTATTCACAAATGTTCAAAGCCACTGCAGACAAATCCTCCAGTTAAAGGATCTCAGACATGCAGAACTAGATCACCCTTTCTTTTCTTCTTTTTTCTTCTTTTTAAATTCCCTGTATTGAAATTCAATGATATCAGAGATGTTTCATCTACTATTGCAATAGCGATTCATCCAACGGAGCAGCTGCTTCAACCACAACTAATGACTTTCATGTCCTAAATGGCGTTTCTGAGATTTGGACTAAGACGGAGTGATTTATCACTCTTGTTATGGGTGAAAAACTGAGTGTAATTTTACAAAATGGACATTAATTCTGTCTGGTATAATACAGTGGTGGAGCCTGTTGTAATCTTACTTGTTTCCAGTTCTGTTTCTCTCACAGAGACTGTGACCGCATCACAGCACAGTCTCCTCACTTCCCTTTTTTTCGTTTTGCTCGGGGGTTTTCCTCAGAGGAGGAGCTGGCTGTCTGGAATATTTATCCAACAAATATCCGACCCACCCATGTGTTGTTAAATACAATTTTGTCACATTTATGAACCAAACATTGCGCACATATATTAGAGCATGTTGCTTTTTACTGTGTTGGAGTAGATAGAGATCTGTATTTTATTTTACCGTGGAGTGTCTCATGACAGTTACTGTAGTTAATGACTTTACCAGTCTGCTGCAGTGGAGTTGTTTACATAAGTGCAATATTTCCCATTTAATATGTGTTTTTTTAAAGGTTTAGACCATAAACCACAAATCCCCCTTTTTCCTAAACAAGCCACCCCTGTCAAATGGTTTCAGGCAGCTCTCACAGCATCATCATTAATCATTCTGTCAGATAATTAACTGAATATTTTAGTCAGTTTACAGATACTTCATGATTTTATTTGATGAGCGATATCCAGCTGGTTCCAGAATAACAACAGAAACTCACATTTGAGATGCTGGAAACAGTAAAACATCGGCAATCATTAAAGTTGTTGATGTTTCTTCTGTTTCTTTCGCTTGATTTATTGACTTTGACTTAAAACCTGGGATTACTGGTTTGCACTCTCAAATGATTTGTCTGTTTTGAGATGCAGTTCTGTGTTCAAGGGAAATCCAGTGTCCAGAAAAGAGAAGTCAGCTGTGAGTAGAATCTCATTCTTGAGGGTTTTTTTTTTAAAGGGAATCAGATTGTTGGAAGACAGACAGGAAGCAGACACAGATGTTGTGAAAAGGATGATATGAGTTTGGCAAGTAAATAGTTGCTGTTTGGCGGACAACCATCCCATTTTCTTGTTTCCTTTAACACAACACCACCAAATGTTTTATTAGCATGGAGTATCTGTGAGTTGTACTTGTCTGAATAGAAAACAGGGGCTGAATGGACGCCAGCAAATCAGCACAATCAAAACCAGTGGTATATGGGTCTTTTTAAGATGGAATTACTGCACCACAGAGCCATTTCCCTTTTCCAAAAAGTATAAAAAACAAAAATGCTGCACTGTAATATTCATTTTGTTCGGCGTTTGTGCTTCACTCTCTATCGCTGCTTATGAAGTTTTTGATAAAAAAAGAACGATATTGCTTAGTGACAAGTGTTTCTATGTTCCTCCTCTGAAAACCAACAGATAGAGCTTCCTTTGAACTCGCATCCCTTTAATTTGTGTGCCGTTGTATCTCTCGGGTCGTGATTCATAGCAAAGCACAATCCTGCAAAACCACAGCAGTAACACGGTGTATTGATTCATTGTGCAGTTTCTTTTAAAGCCAGCTTTGGTCAAAACAGTACCCAAAACACTAATATGTTTCCCTAAATGAGAAAAAGAAAGACGGAATGAAAGAAACACTCTGGGTAATGTTGTGCTTCCTGACTGATGTTATTTTTATGATATTCAATGCCTCAAATGATTTTACCAGACTGACATTTTACACAATCGTTTCCCTGACATCAGGAGGAGGAGGAGGAGGAGGAAGAGGAGGCTGACTCAAACCTGAAACATACATATTATTAACACCATTGCACACATTTTCTGGATTCCTGTGTTTGAAAATGAAAAAAAAGATCTGGTTTGCTTTAAAATTTGTATATTAGACAGCTGGTTCAGTCATGACTCTTTAGCCTCAGCGCTGGTACTTTAGTAAAATCAGATTTCTGCTGTCATTTCAAGATAATGCAAAACTCACCCACGGCTTTGTCACCCCTGCTGATATTGTCACCTGTATGGACTTCAGCTTAACACCAGTACGTTATACAATAGACTTTTACAAGTCTGATATGACTGATAACATCCCAGAAACAAATTATAGACACTGAATTTAATAAATGAATCATTTTCTAGGCATTTTTTTGCCACCACTCGACATTATTTTGCAGGATTCTCGCCACTATGTCACTGTAGTTTATTGGTTCTATACTATATATACATCCATCCATTCAGCCATATATTACTGTGATTTTGTCGTATTTTCCACTAAATCATTTCTTTTTCTGTAACAGTCACAGTAATTATGTCATACAGTATATATCACCGTGACTTGGCAGCATATTCCCGTATGAATGCATATAAATCGCACGTCAAAAAAGTCAATTCAATTCAATTTTTACTTGTACGGCGCCAAATCACAACACACAGTATCTCAAGGCACCGTCGTACACAGCAGGACAGAAACCTCTTCAAGAAGAGAAACCCAACAGTTCACACAATGAGCAAGCACTTAATTCGCTTCAGAGGAGTTTCCTGTAATAGCCACACGTACGGTAATTTCACAATAAAATATGAAAATACAGTATTATATCACAGTTAACGCCTCTGAAATGATAATGATGTCATTTATTGCCAAATTTACAGTCAAACCCCATGAAATCCTGGATATAATTTACAATGTGGTCTACTGCTACTGCCTAGAGCAATGTGATTTACTGGTAGATGTATTTAAAAAGAAAAAAACATCAAAGTAATCAAGGTTTTTATCATTGTTACAGGAACAAAAAAGAAATTGGTGCTCAACAGGCATTTTTATTTTTGGCTTGCAAACTACGCTGCAGTCTAGTGTCTGGATCCGGATCCTGATCTCACCGGTAGAGCACATATAGTTCACCCTCTTAACCTGTTTTGCACGTCATCTGTCATTTAAACATTTCATGATCATATGTCGTTTCCTGCTCTTTGCTGAACACGTTTTCTAAAACGACCGTTTAGCTCTGCAAAACGGAGAGGGAAGAAAATTAAAGTGACAGAGGCACCAAATATTCAGTTTTTAATCCCCAGGATGAGTCAAGCTCCAAAAAGCTCTGGATCCAACATAAAGCAACTCGATAGCGTCTTTCTAGGGCTCTCTTGGCTCATTAAGCCACGTGTATTTTATAATCCATGCCCCCCCAGGTTGTTACACAGACGCTCTGGTGTGAGTTTGTGCTCTGCAGGATTGTTTTCTCAGACTTTTGAAAGCCGCTCCAGAGCCAAACGACATTTTACAATGACTAACTAACCATTTAAACTGAAGTTAATATGTAAAAGGAGGAAAGACGTTATTTTTAACATTAATTCAGTTTACCTGTCATGACTACTTTTACCTGTGTGCAGAGTATAAATGGTGTAGTAACACATATTATATATTATTGTTGGTGTGCCTTAAGGGTTTACTGTTGCACCGTAGTAGAATTTATGGACAACTGCACTGACAGAGTGGTTGTAACGTCAGCTGTATTGTGGAGCAGTTATGACCCTGACACTATTGTTGTTTACGAGGCCGGGAGCTTTACAGCGTGTTCCGAAAATAATCTGCCGCACCACACCTGTTTGATCAATACGCTACACTACCACCAGGAGAGGACAGACGGACAGAAGGACACATTGTAAAGGGATCCAGAGAGGGAGAAACACATTGCATAATGTTCTCACTGTGTCGTGCAGCTCTCCAGTGATGCAGCCCCAGCTCAGACCCATTAGAAAGCTTACATTAAGATAAGGACATCCTTTATTCTGAAAGGTTGCACATTAGGACCAAAAGGAATTTTTAAACGGATAAATTGGTACATTACATGCATCAACACATGCACACATGCACACAGACACATAGAGAAAGAGAGAGAGAGAGAGATGCTTATTTTACAGTGCCTTTGCACCATTATTAATGCCCTGCAGCTCCCTCTCCAAATTGAATCTAATCAAGTGAAATGTTGTGAGGATCCTCGGGAGGAAGAGCAGGTCTGACGAGGACTGCTTACAATAAAATCCCTGACATTTGGAAACAAAGCCTGCTCTACCTATGAGCTGTAATTTCATTCTAGAAGTGTCACAATCGTTGATGGATTTACGTGTCGGCACTGCAGCAGAGCATGCATGTGCATGTATGCAGTATGGAGTATGTGTGCGTTTACACATCTGTGTGCTTTGTGGGAGCCACTGTAGCTGCTCCTGTTATGTGATGTGTGTGTGAGTGCACGTGTGCTCTATGGTTTTAATAATTTCCTTTGTGGGCTTCACGTTGGAGTGCAGTGGAATCGAGGTCATTGATTATCGGGAATGCAGATGCTGTAAATATGTGATGAATGCTGTCTTTCCTGTGCTGCTTATGCTGTGCATTTCAGAGACTGCGCCTTTCTCCTCTTACTTGATGTAATTTTTTTTTTTTTCTTTTTTAAAGAATTTGGAAAATGCATTTTGTAAATAGACTTCTTAAAATTGGCCGTGCAGTGAAGGTGAAATACCTGCCAGTTATAGCCACCTCAAAAATATTAACTTCACCAGCAGAAATTCCCATGAATGTCTTGTCCGGGAGCTTTATAAACACAGACAGCACCGTGAATAATTCATACAAAAATCATGTTTCAAACTGCCTGACTATGCTTCATCAACTGTTGAACTCTGTAGTCGGCTTTGTCAGCTCGAAAAATATGATCACTCCCTTTCCAAATAACAGTCTTGTGTCTCTGCAAAATAAGACGTTGACTGAAGCTTGAAAGGAGAATGCACATGTGTATTATGATTTGGCTAATTTCCCGTTTAATGTGCTGTTATTAACCTGAGGTCATGTGTTATATCACCACATCAGAACCACGTTATGATCTCACCATCATTTATTATATCTGTGTATCATGTATCAACAGAGCTGAAAAATAGCTTAAATCTCTTTAAGCCAAAATAATATATGCTCTGTGGTTTCAGCTTCAGTCAAACATGAGTATTAACTATTCAATGAAAGATATATATTTGCTATTGGAAATTCTGATCATTTCAATTTCTGACATTTTATGTATTAAACAAAAAGTCACACGGGGAAAAAGAAGTGCTGTATTGAATAATGAAATAAAATGAGAGGTTTCAGGTTACAAAAACAGCCGTACCCTGTAGCGCTAACAGCTCACAGCGTTATTTGCATAAACAGAAGACAATATACTCAGAGAACAGGTTTTAACAAGGTAGAATAAAGAATGCAACGTCAACTTATTCACTTTGTTTGTTAGAGGGTGGGTGTGATGCAAATTATTAAAGTCCTGTATTCCTATTTTGTAGTTTTATAAAGATGAGCAACCTGGACACAGCTGAATTCCCATAAAAATGAAGAATTGAATTTGGATGAATGTGCTACAGTTTGAAGCCACAACAGTAATAGCACACGTTCTGTTGTAACCATTCAGCAGTGAGTTTATGGTATTTTATTACCCAGGGATGACAGTCTGTCAGTCAGAGCTCCACTACAGCCCAGACTGAAATATCTCAAGAACTATTTGATGGATTGCAATGAAATCTGGTACAGATGTTCATTTCCCCCTCAGGATGAACTGTAAAAACGTTTGTAATCCCTCAACACTCATCTATGATGTCTACTATCAATAGAAATCAAAATTTCTATTTATCCAGTACTTTGGTTTATGACACGTATACACTAACAAAAGTGTTCCCACAACACATACACAAGAACTTAACATTTAACACAAAGCCCTTGCTGTACCTCCATTCATCTATCAGCACTTAGACTCTTAACATAGTATCTGTATGAGCCTAGTAACAGCTTGATTTGTCTATCAGCATATCCTCCTATGGTAGTTTATTGTTTCAGCTCTGTGTCTACATCCTGTCTTGGAGCTTTTCTAAATAATGGAAAAAGATTTCTTTGCCAGTTCGCCATCACGGCCAAAAATGCATAAATCAAAAATAACTCGCTGTCACCGGAATACGAAATTACACACGCACATTAGTGACACGGTGATGAGTCCATCCTTAATATGGTGGTTTCATTATTGGTGGACTCGAGCAGTGAGCTACACTGTATGTCACCCATGCAGCAGTGACACTTTAATTCACTTGTTTTTTAGCAGGTCGAAACACATTCATACACTGAGTTGTGGTTTATCAAGGTCAGCACACACACACACACACACATACAGGTTTGCTCATCTATTTTTGTTAATAGTAGGACACTGCAGTGGCTTCCATTCATTTGAGCTGCCAGTCCGTAGTCTCATCCCTAACATTAAAGGTCCAGCGTGTAAGAATTAGTGAAATATATTAGAGACTGCATCATAAAACAATCATCCCTCCCTTTACTACTATAGCCTTTGAAATATTGTCATTTATTGATTGGTGGCCTCTATAAAGCAATGCCCTCTCCTAAAATACATATAAAAGTCTTATTCTAAAGCTGCAAAAACTTAAAGGTGACATCGAATGCTTGTATCACACAGTTATGGAGGTCTACTTACATATATTAACATGTTTTCATGATTAAAAACCTCCTAATCGCTGCAAACGAGCCGATCAAAATAACTCCTCACTGACGCTCTCGTCAGCCGCGCTGTTTCAGACCAAACAGTTGCTGTGATTGGCCAGCCAACGAGAGCTTTACAACTGTCCTGTGATTGGCCAGGTACCTGGAAGTGACGTAATAGATAGGCCAGCTCTCAGATACACAGCTCCCCCTCTGGCACGGTGGATGCTCTGCATCTCAGCAGCTACAACGAGAGTAGTTCTTCTTCTTCTGCGGTTGAATGTACGCAACCGGATGTGCCCGGACTAGTGCCCGCACCGGGAGGCGCTACGGTGGTGAGGATTTCTGATGACGACATCAAATTAAGGAAGTGTCGATCCGCTTCGCAGAGCCCAGGAAAACAATACAACACTATTTTCTCAGCAGTGGCTGAACTGTTTGTTCTGAAACTTTAGGGTTTCATAAACGAGGTAATGACACAGATACACACATAAACGCAGCGTTAATTGGAGCTTCCGGTCTATGTCACCTTCAACTAATATTATTTGAAGCAATTATTCACATATGCAAACATACTCAGAAGGTAATATATTCATGTTCTGCCAATAAAACCTGCTCAGTGTTACACCTTACTGGACCTTGAACCAGACGCTGTTTTGTCTGAGTAGCTGTGAGGATTTCACACTTGGAGCCTTGTCGTACAGTTGTTCCTGACGTTCCTCGTGTCGCCCTAATAGTGATGCGTGTCATGCAAACATGTGGCCCGGCGACATTACGTATTTCTATGAGAGACATCGGTAAATTATACACGAGACTTAGGTGACATGTGTTACTGTTATTGTTAGAAGGAAGGAGCGTGAGACTTTTCATAGAAACTCTGATGACACAATGAACCCTGCAGAATCAGAACACATTGCTTCCTTCATGCGATGCATTTCCATGAACACAGAGAGAGCATTGTGGAAGGATATCTGATGGCAACAGCATTAAGTATGAGGAGAATGGATAAAGGTCACTGCATTTAAAAAATAAATAAATTTGGTACTGGACAATTTGGCAATTTATTAGCAATTTTTCTTTTTTGCCAAAAGTTACAGATAGAACAGCACAGGGAAGCTTACAATTCAAGGCCAGTGGGAAGGAATAAAAGGGTCATATTTACAGTACACTGGCAGCAGATGAGCCAGAATATAATAGCAGCCAGAAAATGATCTCTGAGGGAGAAAAAGAAATGAAATCTTAACTGAAATTCAAGAGAGAGTGTGTCCTGTAAAACTGAATGGGCTATTCTTTATAAATTTACAAGGACAATTTAAGAAAGAAAGCTTCCCCTGTTAAATGTTGGCACAAACTGTGTATAATCGTGGTGCATCTTCTGACTATGTCTCTGTGTATTTTGTGTTTCTCAGGCCAGGACGAGGACGGGCAGAAGGTATTGGTCCTCAGTTACCCCCAGTATTGCCGCTACCGCTCCGTCTTGGCGAGGCTCCGGGAGCAGCCATCTTCTCTCTTCATAGACCACACGGTGTTGGCGCTGGGCGGCATCGCCGCGCTGGGCGGGAGCACGAGGATCCTGTACTGCCGCGACACCTTCGAACACCCCGCCTTGCTGCAGAACGAGAGCATCTGCGATGAGTTTGGTGAGTGTGGCAGCTGAGAGATTTAATTGTAGCCTTTAGGTGAATTATCGTACTAACTCATCTGAAATGCCAACAGCCAGCTCATCTGAAATGCCAACTTTCAATTATGTCATTGTGGTTATCCTGACCTTTAGTTTAGTTCTGCTTTTAGTGGAAAATGGGCAGCGGTTTTTGAGCAATAGCTTTTTAACTCCCATTGTGTGAAATTCCAGAATATGTTATATACATATGTATATATATATATATATATATATATATATATATATATCTTTGTGTGATGGCTGTGAAACCATCAGAAGGCAAAGAAATGAGGAGCTACTGTGTGCATAAAGTGCTATGATTATACACACATCTGTTTACAGTTGTTGACTGACTAAGAAAAAAAGAGTTGTGTAAAATCTCTTTGGACTCCGTCGGAGTGAGGTTCTTAAAATTGACTGAAGTGACGTCATTTCAGCAGCTGTTGTTGGTTCTGAAGGCCACAATTTTGAAACTGAGATCAGACCAGTGTAGCCTCATTCCTGTCTATGTTTAAGACAAGTCTCTGGTTCTTCTTAAAGAGGTCTAATTTAGAGGCTATCTGGGGTTTTTCTCAGTCAAAGACCCCCTTAAAGACAAAAACTAAATCACTTTGCTTTTTGTTAGTAAACATGAAATAGTAGGGTTGAACATTTTTAATTGATTAATCTGGAAACATTTTTTCTTAATTCCAAAAAGTAATATTCAGTCCAATTCACTTCTAAAAATAAAAAAACAACATTCTTTCTCTTTAAAAAAAAAGAAAAAAAAGAAAAGAAAATGAAAGAATCACAACCCAAGAGGCTTTTCAAGCTTACATTTGGTTTGGGTTTGAATGAAACCAGTATTGAACATTTTCTTCTTTGTAAAATCATTTTGTATAAAACAAAATTCTTTTTTTTGTGTGGGTTTTTTCACCCTCTTGTTTATACTATAGCCACTGTGTTTGCCCATTATGACTCATTACCCAGCTGGATTTAAGTCTGCATGCTTTCGATCTATGCTGTTTTATAGAGACATTTAATACAATGCCACTGATTGTTAATATGCCTTCAATATGTTTCTGATTTAGTCTGAGTCTGTGTCGTCATCAAAGGGGTCTTACTGTTAACGAACACAACTGACCGCCATTCAAACACCCTCGCGCGTCACACCTACAGTATGAAAAACATTCTGTGGTTCCAGTGAGGAATTTTGAAGTGCTGGAACTTGTCTCTTTGCCATTCGCTGTGCTTTCCCAGCCGCTGGTGAAGCCACACATTTTATTAACCTCGGGCTGGGCTAAGACAAAGGGATAATGTGATTCATTTTTCTTTATATTTCCTGTGTTGGGCAGCACAGTGGAGCTGATCGGGCCTGTGTGCAGCGTCAATTTGACATTCAGAGTAACGGCTCCTCTGGTCAAAAGTCATTGTTTTTCTTTTCCTGTAAATTTACCAGTAGGTAATTGCATTTTAAGAGAGCGGCAAAGGTGAGACCAGAAGGGAAAACGGTTTTAGACATAGGAAAATAAGTTATGAATAGTAACGCTAACATCCTGTGGCTGCTGTTGCTCATTCACTTGGCTCAATAAAGCCATTCCTCAGTGAGCCACATTTAAGCTAAAGGTTTATTTTCAGAGCCTGAGGGAGTTCTACTTTTTTCTTCTTCGGACTAAGGCAACCAGATTTCTAATGTTATTCACATGAAGGTTTACTAGGTTTGAAGCAGGTTTTTCTTTTTCTTTTTTTATTTCTCCGAATTGCTGCTCGGAGCCTTGTTTGTGATTTGTTTCAAAACAGCAGAGCTAAGTAGTTTCCATCATTCTGTCAAGTGAACCAAGGCCTCATGGGTGCTTTGCTTTTGGGCACAGACACATACAGTAGATGAATGTCTGCACATATGCATAAAAGAAACATACACAGGTGCTGAGCAATGTTCCTCCTGCCATAGGCTCCACATGAAAGAGCAGCTATAAATGCCATATTAAATCCTCCTTTATTGGGATAAATACCGGCACTGTGGACATATAAGAAGTGTTACTGGACATTTGTGAAATATTAAAAAGTCCAAAAAATTGATCTAGGGAACAGTTTTAGGACTCCTTCTACGCTTTCCTCCATGCTAATTCTGACCTTTCAGATTCAGCCAAATGTGCTGTGGCAGCTCTAATAACTGTCCATCTTGTATGGGCTAATTCATGAAAGTGTGTCACGCTACCTCAGGGGGTAGAGTAGACAAAAAGGGATCAGGGGGAAAAAAAAAAGGAAAGAAAAGAAAAATGCTGTTGCAGAGTGAGGGAAATGTTATCTGAAATATAGAAAGCTGAGTGGTAAAATCCAGTATTCTTGATTGTCTGGTTATAGATTGGACACTGCAGTATGTGTACATATCATAATCACGTACAGATTGGTTTTTATAATCGGCACTGTGAGGTTCTTTTCATCTGTGCAAATTTGTCAGCGTGATTTATTTGTCGTTTACGAAGGTGAGTAATAAAACATTGTCGCCGCGGCTGCTCCTGTTTACATAACAACAGATAGTTATTTGCTCTGACTTTTCCTGGATGATGCAAGGTCGTTCCTGGTGTGACAGTGGCAGTTGTCAGGGCTTTATCTAACTTCCATCTACAGTACTTTATGCACGTCACCACTGGCACCACAGCCTTTGAGCCAGCTTGAGCAAAACTGCAGTTGCGTCAGCTCGCAGATCTTTAGTTGTGTGATCCATATTCATGTTCAGCTTCGCCTGTCACCCCTGCAGCTGCTTTCCTCACGGAGAATGACACAGTTTTTGTTTATAATTATCATGCCTTCTCCGCCAGTGTGGATTGATTGTACCCATGCTACTTTGTGTCCTCAATTTAATTTCTTGCCAGGAGGAATGTAATATTTACAACAGCAAATAAAAGTTGTGTTGGAAGAGCCACCACTGGTAAAAATAAATAAATAAATCTCTTTAACTATTGTGTGTACCCTGATGTGCTGAATTAAACACAACCTCTGAACATAGGAGGTTTTGTAAACTCGGCTGTACGATAATAATATTGGCATTAGCGAGGCTGCTCTGCGCTGAGATAAATCCAGAAATAGTTTGAGTGGGCCAGGCCTGTGTCGCTCTGAATGACAGATGACAAGGTTCAAGGTTTGTTATTAGCCATCGCGGGGCTGTCGAGTGTTACTCACATTCATTTGGCAGGGATCGACTGTATATACTACAACAACAACATAAACATTTGTAACATTGACACACAGATGCCGCATATGATGATATATTTAAAACACGGTGTGTGTGTGTGTGTGTGTGTGTTGCTTAGCTACAGAGTGTCTTCACAGCCACTCATTTGGGCGTCTGTGAGGGAAAATATTATGACCAACATTTTTCCCCTATTCCTCTAATTCTGAAGTTATGCTCCCAAACTACTGACCTTCCTACTACCCCTCCCTTCCACCCTCCACCCCTTCAGAAACCTAACACCCCTTGTGTGCACACTGCTTAAGTCAACAGTATTTTGAAAGTTAGTGAGGCAATCATGTTTGAGGCAAAGCAGTTGAGAAAAACTTCCCCCACCCCCCCCATGCTTGCTCTCATCTGTCCTATATTCTGTTTTTGGCACAGAAACTGTTCAGTATATGTCGTGCTCAGCTCAGTGTGTGTGTTGTTTGAAATCTATTGTATACAGTGAGTATGTAGTTTGATTTCTATTTAGAATAAAACAAAAGGAACATTATCAGTGGAATGCTTGTTTTGTAATCCTCCAGGGTGGGATGAGTGCGAAAAACTAAATTTATTGCTTCAATATATTAACATTATCCAGATGCAGGGGTCGTAAACAGGATTTCTTTCACTGCTTGTTTTTGTACTGTGATGGTTCTAGTAGAACTGTGGCCGAATGCGGTCATGCTTCCCGGGTATTTATGAGGGTGTTTCTGCATTTGTGTTTGACCAAAGGAAAATCATTCCTGTTTGGTCATTCATAGACGTTTCTATTTTCTCCCCTGAAACTGACATTAAAACAATATACTGTCGCAGAGAGACGACGGGACGAAGAAAAGAAAAATCTCAAAAGCAGCAAACATGCTAAAATCCTACCCCCGTACTTTGAGATAATATCTTACTTGATTGGGCTGGGTCACAGAAAGAACATACTGTATGATGTCATTGTTTCCACAACTTGAACCAATTTCTCGCTCGCTCTTTAAACATGAAATCAGATTAGATGAAATATGCATACACCAATATCATCCCATGATGGCTGCGTCTGTTAATGTAATAGGCAAATTGCTTGCTAAGCTCATGTTTTCCCATCTCCTCTGCAGAACTGTGTTAACCACCAGCCCATGAATTTTTCATCATCCATATGTCATGGTATACAAAGGCCACGGAAAAAGGAATTTAGAGGCGGAAAGAGCACACGCGCTGCTGCAGCTGTGTAGTCAGGTTTCATAATCAGGACGTGAACTGTGGGAGAACAAAGAGACCAAACATCTGGTTCACTGTCATGTTCTTACCTATGTGTAAAATAATGCTTTTACAAGGAATGAAAGATACATATTTCGACACTGCAGGCTTTTAAACACACATGACAGGCTGCTTGAGCTCGCTGTGGGCAGGATGTGTGTTATTTATTGCTCTGCCAAGTGTTCATAGGCAGAATTAAAACCACAGTTCTGCTTTAAATAGCAGGGCTTTCTTTCACTGGCATTAGCAGATAACTTCCTGTTTACTATTATGTCATCAGAAACCTCTCAGTATTGTGTTGCCCTATTGTGCCTGTTTGTTTTTAGCAAACAGAGCAGAGAGATAAATCAGCATCTGCTGGAAGGTGAATAGTTTTTCAGCTTGTTTATTTTCAGTGGGAAGGTTTTCCTTGAGGAAATAGTGAATAAGTGAATTTAATTCAGTACATTTATAGTCGGATTTAAAGGTCCAGTGTGTAAAATGTGGGTGAAATTGAAGATAAAGTTGCTTGTATGAATTGTTGTTTTTCCATTACTCAGCTCTGTGCTTTTACAATAGCCCACAATTGAAAAACAAAACATCTTTTTTTGTTGTTTGGATGCTAACTGATTATGTTCTCCACTCACTTTGATGGCATATTCAGCGGCAACATGCTACTTCACCAATAAATAACCTCTCTCGTTTCCCTCTGACAGTCCAGCTCTCTAAATGTAGATTAATGAGAGGGACATTTATATAAAACAAATGCTCACAGCAACAGGTTAAAAAGCAGTAGTGAGTAATTTTGTAATTTTCTTTGCCCCGGGTTTCACTTCTCAGGCTACATACAAGCCTCCTGACCCAGAGGCGGATGTGCCTGCATCCTGAGAGAAAGAAATCAGTTACTTCTGTTATGATGAAGAAACTATTTCATCATCTGCACGTCTTGTGTTTAAAAGTGAGCCATATATCTTTATAAATACAGTCTACATCTTATATATATATATATATATGTGTATATATATATATATATGTGTATATATATATATATATATATATATATGTACATATATATATATATATATATATATATATATATATGTACTGCTTTACTTATACTGCTTTTCAATCATTTATTTTATTACTAAAAGCGTCTCGATTGATATAACCGTGTGATCTCTGCAGGTAGTGGCTTTGTTTTACTTTTGTTTTCCAAGAGAAGGAAACCTGTTATTATCAGAGAGGTAATCTAAAGTATGAGGATGCAGAGATTTTAGACTTATTATTATTTTCTCCATGCCGTACGACGTGGAACTACATAGCGATGTCGGTGTTCCGGCACAGCCAGGTAACAAACAGAGTCACATTGTCCTGGTTGATCCATTTGTGGTTTTCTGTTAATACAATGTAACCTGCAAACAAAGGTGAGCTTTGTTGGAATGTCCTTGAACACACCACCTGAGGCACTTCTCTGGCTGCTGTTTACAAAGGAACCATAGATATTCATATTGACCAATAAAAAGGAAGCATAAAATGCCCATTTTATTTTTGACAAAATAACAAAAGATGATTTCTTTTTATTCGAGTGCTCATTTGTAATCCCTCCAGTGCAACAAATGTTGTTATTGCATTTTATTGAACTGTTGACGACACATATAATTAACGCTGATGCCCATAATTAAATATGTATTGCACTGAATCGTGACGCTTCTAAAAAATAAAAAAAAAAGACAGAATGAGGTTTTAGACTTTTGTATGAATAGCTTTTCTTTAATTGAACACCACAGGCTTATTACGTCCATATACTTGTCAAACCGTCGGTTAATGTAGATTAAACCATATTTATATGATAAAGTACTTTAAGTTTATAGCTGTGTAAGTGAGTCATATTTCCACAGAATCCCAGATGTGAGTGGTTATACAACCTCTGAATGTCCCTATAAAAAAAATTACAGAACAGCGTGTTGCAACCTGGAGTGAACACGTCTGACTCATCATCAGTGTTAACTGTAGATGCTGTTTACAAAGTCTGTCTCTGCCAGCGCGCCCGGTGTAGAAACAGCTCATGAATGCAGCCTTGTACGTAGATGCGTTAAATGTCAGACATCTTTCTCACGTGTGCAGGTCCGAGCACGTTCCGTCGGCTGTTGTTTCTGAAAAGGGCTTTTGTAGCTTTAAGTGACGTCAAACAAAAATCATTGTTGCACCACTGATTTATGACACTAACAAAGTGAGGATTACAGCCAGTGAGGACTTTGATTGATGTTTCCACTTTAGTTTTTTTGTTTTTTAAGCCTGATCATTTCTTTATTATATACATATATATATATGTGTGTATATATATATATACATACATATATATACTGTATATAATCTTCTTTACAATTTAGTTTTTGATTGACTCCTAAAATACAATACAAAGAAGAAATAAATGAACAGAAAGCACAAATATCCATTGGCCTATTTTGTTATGGGAATGATTATTTATAATCACTATGGCTTAATGCGCTGCAGCTTTTTAAAATGATAAAGTCCCTGTGATTGGGCTCATTGGCTAACTCAATCCCATCAAGTGTAACTAGAGCGTGATCTATTAGAATACATATGTTTTATTGATGTATGGGCCTCGTGTTTATCCTGGCATTCATTTATTTATAGGACGATGCTGTGATTTCTTTTTTTTTTTCCTCCTCCAGTAATGAATAGGATAAGCCTTGAAGCCTATCCACTGTTCCCTTTCATCTCCCCCTCCCTCCCTCTCTGTTTCTCTCTGTCTCTCCAAAAGCCAAATTGAAATACTGTATATTTAAAGCGCCGGCCCTGCTGGATTGTTGCTGCAGTCTGTCAGTATCAATGATGTGGAAGTGTTTGAAGTGTTGTGAAGCAAATCTTCCACATTATATAATTTTAACCGTGTTTTACGTTTGGCTCTCTTGAAACAAACGGGTGTGTTTGTATGTGGGACAGTTCCTCTGTGTGCTCGTAACATTTTGTTTGGAAAATGGGATTTATTTTTTTTAATTTCCTCTGCTGGAACAATAGCCTCCAAAAAAGCCACTTGGCAACATTTTGTTACTACAGGCGAAAACTCAAGTGTCATGTTCGCAGATATTTACAACTTTTATTGTGTTGTGGCGTATTTGTTTTAATTTAGTGTTGACAGGAGTGTTATTGCGGATTAAATACGCAAAAATGTGAGCCTTGTATTTTGTGTGTGTGTGTGTGAAATCGTTAAGCTCTCCAGGGTCAAAAGTCATAGCATTCCTCAGTGTGTGTGTCAGTCAGTGGATCTGGGTTAAGATTAAGTCCAGCCGCCTCGAATGTGATGTGTGTTAATAAGTATTTAACTGGCGACGCTACCATCATGAGGCGATCACATGGGGTGGACAAAACAAAGAGAGGGAGTGAAAGAGAGAGAGAGAGAGGGATGGAATGAAAGAAGAAAACAAAATTTAAAGGAACGTCTTTCTCCCTGTAATTACAGCTTATTTGGACTATAAATTAAGTTTGTGAAATTTCTCTTGTAAAACACATAACAGTGTGACTGCGTGCCATAATTTCCTATTTACTCTGCAAATGGAAAGCTTGAGTCGACAGCCTTTATGAGTTTGCGCAGTGGTAAAGTACACACATTCACACCCCCATCGAAACACACACACCCCGATGAATCCGATGAGAATGATTTCATAATCCGTCGCAATAATAAACTTCTTTGAACAGTTTAATTGGCTCTTCCTGGAACAGCACGGCTTCGCTTCATTTGATCTGATGAAAGAGTAATGTTGCTTCTCCCCAGGGGGAGCATGCACAACGGCGCACAAATAATGAATTAAGAACACTACCCTTTTTTTTTCTTCCAAATGACTGCCATAATAAAGCAGGAAAATTCATACTGCGCTCACATCAGTTTCTCCCTAAATTGCTTTCATGTTTACTTGCTTATGTATTTAATTTTCAGAGGCTGTTTTAAGTCAAATTAATCCTGATTCCTGGAAGCGTTATGGATTGAGGTCACTTAGTTGGAAATTTGTTGTCATCTGAAAGAGCCATTGTCGTTAGAAACATTGGAAAAGGCTCCAGAAACATTCCTCGTGAGCTTTTATGAAAGAAATAAAACACTGGTTGGAAAAGTCGAAATGCCCTGTAAGGGTAAGTACTGAAATTTGGATTTGCAGGCATCCGATGAATCTAAAAGGGAAACTGTAGAAGGCTATGCAAAAAAGCAAAAAGGTACATGCAAAATTGAAACTGACAAAGTCCTGATGGTTTGGGAGAACGTCCTCTTTCCTCAGCTGAGGGATATTAACAATGACAGTCTGAATAGAGAGGCTGTGTACAGCAACAGTACAGTCGCAGGAATGAGCTCATTACTGGCAAACACATCATGTATAATGTGCACATATACGTACACATGCCAAACACATTCATCTTAATATTACTGTGGTGATAATATCCCATTTGCATATGTAAATCGTGAGCCCCGAACATGCCCGGTCCTGAACGCCAGGAAATCAGTGTAAGACCAAAACCATAACCTCAACCAAAATTATCCTCACTTCTGCCCCTGAAAAAAAATCTCTTTCCCTAGTTTGGCTTGGCAGGAAATCCTCCACACACACACACACACACACACACACACACACACACACACACACACACACACACACACACACACACACAGAGAGAGAGAGAGACTCATAGACACATTCTGACAGCATTCATGGCTTAAAGGAGCCAAAAAGAAAGATTTTCACGATTTTCTAAGTGTGAGATAAAAATATGGAAGTATTTTTAATGTCCTGGTAAACACACACTTGCTGGGATGTGGGCTTGTCTCCATGGCAACACCAGTCGGAGCGTGCCCAGCCTCGCGTTTTGACAGGTGCTGCTGATGATGATTGATAATTACTACCTGACTTGTTGTCCTCGTCTACACAAACATATGGCAGGCGCTGGCCTCCGCCATATATCTGACAAAATGTTCCCTTTTCTGATAATAGCTTTTTAATGTTGCGTTTTGTTGTGCATGGATAGCTACCATACACCACCACCACCACCCCCACCTCCAGCCTTCCACGCACACAGGCCCCCTCCCACACTTTTGTAATTACATTTACTGCTGCTCACATAGTTATTACAGAAAGGGAAGAGAAATAGACAGGAGACACTAAAGGCGTGGGAGAAAGTCAAAAGGAGGCGGGCGAATTGATTTCACTTTATATGGATGTGTTTCTCTCAGTGCTGCTGGATTTACTATTTTATAAATTGTCAGGATTAACACAAAGACGCAGAATCTTCCACTGTTGTCACGCATTAGAATATAAACAGCAGATAATAGCTGGAGCAGTGGGCTGTCTAATAAAATAGCAAGCCGAGACTCTTTATTCCATATGCATGTGCACGGTATTTTGGTTATGCAGTGTGTTTGCTGAGAGAAAAAAAAGGCTCACTTTTAGATGCAGTTTGCAGCAATCTTGCTATATTCACGGAGCATATTAAAGAGGACGTCAATCTATAAACATGATTTATCTACTGCACACTATCTACCAGGGCATTAGCACGGTCTCTCTCTCTCTCTCTCTCCCTCCCTCCCTCCCTCCCTCCCTCTCTCTCTCTCTCTCTCTCTCTCTCTCTCCATGATCTTATTACCTGACTGTATGCAAAACTGGATTACACCTGCAACTCACTATAAAGGAGATAATCGTCCCAGTATTTCTCAATTATAATAAAATGCAAGTTTATTGGTACATTTTTATTTATCTTATTTATTTTTATTTCACCTTGCTCATTTATCCAGTTTATTGGCCCCAATAAGCACTTCCAGACACAGGAGCATTATCAGCACAACTCTCTCACTCATTACGTCCCAGATTCTGGAGGATAAATGAGGCTAACAAATTAACTTTTAGCCTCGAGTACCCAAATTTCTACACGTCTGCAGCTCCCGTAGTGCGGGACAACCAGTTCATCTATATCCTTATTGGTTCGTATAATGTACGGCGCACCTGCAGCTTGCAAATGTGCAGCACTCCATGGAAACTGAAGTCACGGCTAATACTGTGCGATTGAGGTCTGCCACAGGCTACAGCAACAGACAGATTCTGTGAAGGAGATAATGATGCATGCACACACACAGCTGTCTGTCAGTCAGCTAAGGGGAATCATATTTGAGGAAAATAAAACTGACTGTAGACGATATAATGCAGTATTTATACATTTTACAAAGACGGGTGTTCAGTAAATGGAGTGTTAGAGCTGTCACAACAAGGAGAGGGGATCTGGTGAGAGTCTGCCCCAGACCAGAAAGTCTCACATGGATCCATGTCTCTACACTGCTCTACAGCAGCATTAACATGTTGTACATACTGTAGGTGTCTGTTAGAGAGGAGATGTGTTTGGTTAAAGGAGAGGTATAATGACATTTCAAAATATGCAGTTCTTTTCCACTTAATAGTGGCAACTAAATATGTTTTGGTTTATTTTGTTCAGGAGGTTTTGACTCCACCCCATAATAATGGGGGTACATGGAAATTAGTGGCACTCAAAGCTCAAATAACTTCCCAGAAACAGTGTCTATTTCCCCTCTGTACATTCCACAGACAAAGAAGTGGGTCCAGGCTGTATTGTTTCCTATTCAAATGACATGTATTACATTTAAGGGATTGTCAGTGTTATTGCATTTTGTTCTTTTCCCAGTGCTTTGGTTTGGTTTGGTTTGGTTTGGTTTCTCAGAACCACAACTTTACTGTTTCATTCCAGACTCACTGGTTTTAGACGAGTTTCCAGATACAGCAAACAGCTGTTTTCAGAAAAAAAAAAAAGCAGCTCTGATAAACCCACTGACCAGAAGCAAACAACAGACACACAGTTAGCAGCAACCTGATAAACATAGTGGAGCGTTTAGCAGTTAAATGCTAGGTATTTCCCCTGCGGTTAGTGGAGACCAAGGCAAGGAGATTGAAGGGTAGTGAGTAAATGGGTTTTGAACCTGTTCTTAATTAAAAAAAACAAAACACTATTAATTAATGGATGCATCTGTATTTATTTATTGCATTGATGAAGGATGAAACCCAGAATAACAACTTCCCAAATCTTTGAGATTTACAAAAATGTACATTGTGCTCGTGTTTGTAATCTGAGTTGACCTGACCTAAAAGAGAGGCTGAAGCTGTGTAAACCAAGGTGTTGTTTGACTAGAAATAAAGATCTGTTTAGAAGAAGGTGTTGAGGACCTGTGGATGAGTCATCTGCACCTCAGGGAGACTGTTGTCAGAGCTCTACTGCTAACAAGCCGGACTAATCCCTGCCTTTTAGTCAGGCTCATGCTCTAATAGCCTCGTATTACAGTGATTTTCCGTGTGACAGTATAGTGGAGACGAGAGTTAGTGATACAGGAACTGTCTTCAAACACTAACACTGTTCAGAGACTGAACACGCTGCCTTCTCGCTGTCTGTCAGCCTGATTCTGTTCTCTGCTCTCGCCTCCATCTTATTCGTGCTTGTTTATATTGGAGGACAAGGTGATTGTTGTTGTTAAATGCCTGGCAAAACCTGAATGTGTTGTTGTAATAACAGCAGTATCCTTTGTCATGAGGAGTAATTGCATTTCTCATTAAATCCACACAATCTGTCATGCACAAATGTATAAAAAAAAAAATCTTCTCGTGTGAGAAAACAAGTACAGTGATGATGAAAAGAATTTCTGATGTGGCAGCCCCTCTGGGTTGTTTTGATATAAATCACTGGATCTTTACTTAAAGCTGTAAAAATGCTGTACAGTTTAACAATGATGATCTCTTTACGTATAATTATGATAAATTAATTAACACTTGTTTCATGCATCAGCCTACGGAGGTTTTGATTAGTAACAGAAAAAACACTGTACTCTGTCCACCTACACGCTCTGTCTCACTCCATGGGCACATTGTGTGATTTTTGACGATTGCAGTGATAAAGACGCTTGAAGTATCACTGTCCTTTTCTCTTTTTCTTTTTTTCTTGTGCGGGCAGTATGTCTCAAATAGACTGTGTGGAAACGTGCCTGGAGCGCAGGAACAGAGGAATAACTCTGCTGTCAGATGTGACAAAGTGAGAATTATGAGCACATCAAAAATGCCTGCATATGACTACATGAAATGCAGTGGTGGCTACAGTCAGCAACAAAATGATGGAGGAGGGAGGAGGGGAGTGCCTAATACATACTACTTTACATATGGAAAATCAAGGTTTGGTTTCAGACACTGAAACAGTGTAGGCCGTGGCTGTTTAACCGCAGACAAAAAAATGCAATCATTTTCCATATATTCATATACCAGCAATAAGAGCAAAGGGTCTGTGTCTTTCACACATGTCAGCAAAGAATCACAAATGTGGCGTCAAGGATTTGTGATGCAAAAGCCTTAAAATCTAATTGTAAATACAAATGTAAACATATGTACAGTATGTGTCTTATTCACCTTCATTATTCAGCTAATTCCACTCATGAAATCAAAAATCATGCAGATCTCTTCTCTGTGTTGCCCACTCAAAGTAAACGCCATAATGCACTCACTATAAACCAGCTTTTCTTTCCAACCGCCTCAGAATATTAAGTGTAAACTAAAGCCTATGTAAAATTAAAGGTTACTTGAAAATCCTTATCCCGCTCCACAGCCCTGATAACTGCTGTCGAGTTGCTTTGACTGCAAACAAATCCCATTTACAATACGTCCACGTCAGAACAGCTTCCCTTTTATCAAGAAACTGATATGCCCTCATGTAAAATAACAATGCACTTAAAGTTTGAATGGCAAATGTCCCTCGTATTAAAACTTGTATAACTTGCTGTACCTGTGCTCAATTACTGGATATTCCATTAGGTGTCTTGTTTTCTTGAGGTTGACCTAAAAAACAAACTGACAACATGGCATTTTGTTATAAGAGATTTAGAGTAATTGTCTCAGACATGTGTCCTTTACAAACGAGATAACTGTGGTCAGAAACATGTAGCCCTCGAGCAAAAAAATAAATAAAACTTGCAACGTCTCCAACCTCTGAGATCTTTGATGTTCGTAGTGACGTCGCAGTGTCGCCTGTCACTGCTGGCAGAGGACTCACTCATCACTTCCTTTTTATGTATATATATATATTCTCCCCAGTGCTGTTGCCTTGCTGCTCCAGAGCCTCTCTTGTCACATCCCTGTGTCTCTGGTGGAGTTAAAATGTTCCACCAAAGTGTAATATCATTTCACTGATCACATGTTTAATACTTGGCAGCGCCGCGGATTTAAGTCTGTCTCAAGAGTTGCATTAGAGGGCGTTTTGTCTTGTGATCTGTTGTGTTTTATTCATTATTTGTTCGGTTTTGTTTAATTCTCTCTTTTAATGCAGTCTGACAGGTGCTATATTTATTTTGTGTGAGTCATATTTTGGATCTCGCGAATCATAATTTATTTAATTCCGTTCCATGAAGTGTGATTTAAGTTTGGCTTACAAAGTTGAGCTTCTCTCCTCCACCACGCAGCAGCTTCCCCCTCACTCATAAAATATTGCACCATTATGGGGCCGTTTTCACTTGCATAAAAATGCATCTGCCCTGCGTGTGACTAAGAATACTGTCTGTTGTGGTGTTTTATGTTTAATGACTTGCTGTAAATTTCCAACGCACCACTGTAACCCGGTCTGTTATACTTGACTGACCTCCTTTGTGTGCGTGTGGGCGTATTCACAGGTACAGTTTCATACACAGATTCAACCCGGGGGAGGATTTCATCTCACCTGTGCAGATTCAAACAGCCACTGTGGCCATGAGCACTTGATGTGATGTTTTACAGATATTTTTTTCTCATTTTGGTTTGGTTAAAACAATCCTCTGCCCCCTCACCATGTTACTAACCAAGGAGTGAGTTAAAATTGACTGAGCTTAGAATCCACATTATTAGAACTGAACTGGAGTGTAACCATGCTTGTCAGTGTCTCTGTGCTGCCTCATAGTCGTGCATTGTGATTTAATGTGCATTGACAGGGTGTTTTATCACATTATTATTATTATTTATTTACTTTTTTTATATCTCACTGTATGCCGCACTATTGGGCACGTCACTTTTACTTAAAGGTAATACATGTACAACAGCGACTTACTGAGAGCAGTGCAGGGATGTGTGTGCACCACATTTTGCCAAAATATGGATAAAAGTCGCTGCACTTACTCCCGGTGTTACACTCTGTTCATGCACAAACGCATCCACAAAGATGATTATCTCACTGTTTGTAAGTTTTTTTATAAATATTGGTGAATTTTCACGTGTCTGCTTGAAAGCAAATGTGTGTCTGCTTTAAAGCAGCAGCCAAGAAGTATTACAATTATTACAACAAGGTTACAATAACAGACTGTGAGAAACAGACAGAGATGGTGTTAATCATAGTCCAAGCTCCTTGTGTTGCTTTCCTGTCCAGGAAAGTGACCACCTATATTTGAACTGCAGTCGGTGGCCCAGACGTTTTTCAGAGGGGTAGTGAGGCTTTTTAGGCTCAGTATCTTGTTTAGCTCGCTGCTCTCTGCTCACTCTGCTGGCATCACATGTGTTGAAGTGCTTGGAGCTGCGTTATTGGATGGGTGGAGCAACAGAACAAAGCCCCAAACCAAAACATAAATACAGTTTGCGGCCTGAAATGAAAATTAACTTTGTGAATATGTGGCTGCCCCATTGTCATCAGTGAAGCCAGTATTTACACATCATGGCCATTCTATGTCTCATCAACTTTAACATATTTTACTTACTTTATCTTTACATGTTCGTCATTTCTAATTGAGAAATAATTTGTTTACACAAGAAGTAAAGTATTGCACAATTCAACTGTACTGTATCATAGTCTGTTCTGCCCTGGGGGACATACTGTGCTGCTGCTGCTGCCTTGAAATGCAACATGGATATTACCTTTGACTGCGAGCTACGCTGATAATTGCTGAGTAGGTGTCAGGTCTTTGGTGGATTCCCAACCAACTGAGACTATAAAATATGTCAAAACATGTTGTTCACCCACCAGAGCTTGTTCTAGTTATGCCTCACTCATCCTCCTCCTCCGTCACCTTCGTGTTTGAACTTGGACCTCATTACGGTGAGAGGAAGTTGATCTGTAGAATTAAGTGTTTGCGTGAAGACTTGAGTGGGCGGTTTGTTTTAATCTAAATGCTGATAATGGATAATAATCAGTCACCGTTTGTTAGGGGGAAGTTAAAACTCATCACATCTTTAAAGAATAAAGCACTTGACCTGACAAAACGTTACTTATCATCAGTTAGTTGTTGAGCTCAGCTGATGTGTGACTAGTTTGGAGGTTGTTATACAAATATATTACACGGTAGTATTTGCAAAATACTCTGGCTTCTACAGTCTAACACAATCTAACTGGAGAAGTCCACAAACAATTAATGTGAACCTCAGGTGGTGCCCGAGGGAACATCAATAAGATACAGCACGACGATCTTGCTGTTTTTCCTCTTTTCATTCCAAATATACAAAATACGCAGTCTGTAGTTGTGACAGATAATTTCAGTCATAAGTGTCATTCCAAACTGCAAAATGAAAGGATGAGTTGGCTGCTAATCTACCAAAACACATCAAAGTAGCTTTTGTATCCCCGTGCTTTTAATTAGTTTATTTATTTTGTCAGTCAAATAAAAGACAATGTGCATAACCAAGAGCGAACATGTCTGCCTGCTTTTGAAGGGATTTTTAAACTGAGACAGTCATTAAATGAACACGTGTAGATACAGAGGGTTGTTGTTTTTTCTCAGTTGGTTGTGTTCGTGTTATCAGCTAAGGCATCCATCAGTTGAATTCTCCAGTCGGCTTGATATGTCTCTCCATTCCCAGCAGTCTCTCAATCAATCAGTCCGTTTTGTTGTGCTTCCCTGTGGCTCTACTCTGTTGATGCATACGACTGTCACAAGCCTTCCTGGGCTGTCTCTAATGACTTTTTCATTATCATTGACATCAACTGAAAGCCAATGAAACTGAGGTGTTAGGGTTATATTTAACTGAATCTGAGGGGATATCTGATGTTGTAAAGCTGCTGAGAGCTGAGTGTGACGTCACCCATAAGAATATGAACTCGAGCCTCGAGGTTTGTGACGATGGACGGTGAGATGGACCGCGCGGTGGTTCTGTGTGTGTGTGTGTGTGTGTGTTAATCGTGATGCAAATTAGATGGAGCATGGCTCTTGTGGTTGTTGTCTGAAGAAAGACGCCGCCGCCGTATGATATTCAACAAGGTACTGCAGTATATATGTCATCATCTGCTACTTAATCGGACTATAATTCGCATTATCTAGGTATGTTAGTCCAAGCTCGATTTAAGTCGGACTGACCTGCTTACAGGACATTAAGAAAACTCAATTATTGTCTTAGTCTGACTAAAATCGGACTTTTAACATGCATGTAAACATTCTGACTGATATCTACTGATACCCTGTATTGTATGTTTTCCTCTAAATGGGAACATAATTTACAAAATTGACATTATTTCCTTTTGAAGAGGACCTTAAACTAGCAAAACATGGGTTTTCCCCAATTAGTTCAATTTCCTCTACAAGCAGTGGGGATTGCTATTCAGTTTATTCTTATTTCCTGGTTGGTTTGAGGAGGAACCTTGAACACTATGGTCATTTTTTATATGCAGTGTATGACAAGAAAAGTGAGACATTAAAATATTGCAATATTTCATGTTATGATACTGTACCAATCCTTCAAAGTTATGAATAGATATATCTGATATATTCTTGACAGCGATTTTGTGTTGTATGTAAGACTGCGACAACTAGTTGGCAGAAGACTTCCTCCCCCTCCTCCCACCCCTCTTACTAGACAAGAAAAGTGTATCGTTATCTACTATGCAAATACATCACACTTTATTATATCGTCACCCCTGTGTTGTATTATATCACCATTTTCATTTCAGTACACAGCCCTGTGTTCACATCCGTCCCCAGATCAAGTTGTAAGCGTGATAAGGTCTCCTGATAAGGTCAGCTTGGCTCAGAGTGGTGCTCTTGTCAGAAAACATGATGGATTTACACTCACACTTCTTACCGGTTTGTATACAGCGTGCGCTCTCACAGTGATCTCACAGTGATCTCTGTGTAGTGTTGGATATCTGTTGTCGGTGTGTGTGAACATGTGTGTGCAAGCCTTCGGGACTCTTGTGAGTGACCAGACAAACGTCCCCGGCCATGTTCCTTATTTATGTCAGTGACCCAGATAAGTAGAAGTTAACGGAGTAAAGGAACTAGCTTATTCAGCAGCCATTTTTTGCTGCATGACTATCATGTCCATTTTTGGCTTGTTGATGGAAGAATACTTAAATGATCTGTCTCTTTTCTAGTACACTGACAAAAACACTTAATGCCCACAGGGAGATAAAAATATCACATATCCCATGGTGCTATGAAATCACTGTCTTGTGATGTTAACTCAGTTTTTTATGCACTATAAATGTGTGTTTTTCCACTCTAGAAAATCAATCTTCACAGAGTCTGTCTGTGTTTGATTTTCTTTGTGTTATTGTAAAGATGAACACTCCTCCCTTATGCAACACTGCCAAAATGAGCACAGATCAGAAGCTCTGCAGCTCAGAGAAACATTGTCAGCACTTGACCTTGTGGGCCTTTTTGTGGTTGTTTACAACAAACGCACAAACACATCATTTGACCCCAGTTCCCAGTAATATGCACTTGGCTTGTTTTACTGCATGCAGGTCGTCCTTCATCAATAATTCAATTAATTTAAAGTCGCTCGCTGTTGTGTCACCATGTGTTATGCGGCAGAATGTTGCTGTAATTGCAGCTTTTTCTTATGCAGCAGCATTTGACCTGATCAAATATGTAAACAAACAGACAGGCAGGTTATGTAACTGAGTGTAGGGTGTCACGGGGGTTAGTGATGGGGCTGAAGACAGAGCTGCGCTTTGAGTGTGACCTCAGTTGGACCTATGTAATGTTTGTTTAACCAATGCCACTTTTAAAAGTCAAACATACAGTGTACGCATTAGTCATCTGTCACAGTGTGCATGTTTTTACATGGTTGCATGTTTTTTTTATGCACATAAGTCTAACATGTCCCAGATGAAGTATATTTATGCTTTCTGTTTCACTTAATTACATATGTATATGTATTATTTTTTTTTTTTTTACGTAAGCCATAGATTTGCAAATTGGGTTATGGCTATAAATGTTATGATATGTGGCATTATCTATTCAGTAAATGTTTAGTGCTTGTGTTATCCATTTAAAATGAACTGCAAGTATAAATAGATAATAGGATTTATGTTTTATTTCTTAGCATTATGAATAAACAGCAGAGTACTGAAGGAAGAAACACACCCTGTGCTGATTACAGTGCTGAAAACGTTTTTTTTTTTCCTCACTGCCAAATGGATGACAAATGCACAACAAATGCCCTTGGAATTTTCCCTGCCCTGTTTCTCCACAGCATAGCGGTTGTGAAAATAACAACATTAAGTGATAGGTTGCTTAGTTGTGTTCATTTTACTTGTTTTAATGACTGCCTCTTAGTTTTCTTCAGCTTGGTTGTTATTGTAACACTTTCCTGATAGAATTTGATCTGACAAAAATAATCACACAGCCCTTTTGGCAGAGAACAACCTTGGTTGTGATTTAATTGTCATTGCAGATGGAAGGGGGAAAAAAAAAAACCTCTGACACTGTGAAATACGTTACTGAAGTTGGGCTATTTGAAGTTTCTCCCTCTCTCTTTCTGTCTCTCACTCCTTTGAGCTTATCTGTGTTTGTGTTGCTGTGTGGAGGCACGGCACTTTGCCAAGTAGTTACATTACTGTCGCGGGTTGACATAAACGTGGGTGTACAAAGGACTTGGAGGGCCTAAATACTTTATTGTGTGTGTAATGTGAACTGAGCAATTATATCTGCCAGCCTCTCAAACAAAGAGCTCCTATCAGGCAGATTCATGTGTTTTTAATTAACAGCACTGGGCATTAAGATAGGAGCACACTTACCAGAAAGAAAATAAAAATAGATCTATGATCATCGGCACACTGGAGGTGCTACAGCATAATGTAATTCTTTATTTTACTGATGACTGGGGGGGACTGTTGGGAGTCTCACTGTGGAGAGCAAGACAAAACACAGTTGTATTACATGTGTTGTTGTGGTGCAAAGCACATACAATCTCTGACTTTCTGTAGCATCTGTATCAAATATTTCTCTTTGCAGGGACTGTTTGTTTAAAATGTATTCCTTCAGTGGGTTTGTGGGTTAACCAGCATCTGTCATTTACAGTATTATACTAACTGCTTGACTGTTACGACGCCCTCCTGTGAAATCTTAAAAATACATCTGTCTGAATTTAAATGTAGTTTCTCTTTTAAGCTGTGAGGGGACTTGAGGACCGTGTTTAGTAGCACATTGGAGCAATTTGGTAGCCTGCTAACCCATTGAACTAATTCAGTTTGAAAATAATTAGCTGCAGACTAGCAGGCCTGTGAAATTCCTCTGATTGTAAATTTTCCCGTCATAGTCTCAGTGTTTCTCAGCTTTAAGTCAATTTTCCCACAGGGGAAGAAAAAATTTCACATCTTACTTTTTATTCTTCCGTTCAAATAAACTACCATAAGAAAGAAATATTAAACTCAGCCGAATGTCAACAGTTAAGAGGTGAATATATACGTTACGCACAATGCTTCATCAGCGCATGGCTGTTCTCATTGTTGCCGTTTTCTTTCCCTCAGCTCCCAACCTCAAGGGGCGACCTCGGAAGAAGAAGCTGTCCATTTCTCAGAGGAGGGACTCCCAGAGTCAGGCTCAGGGTCAAGGGTCATCATCAGGGTCAACGGCAATTGCATCACAAGACCCATGCAGCCCAGAGAGTAAACATACTAACAAGGTGAGATAAGGCTCGTACATTTAGATAAAATAACACAAAATCCTTGAGGAGAGAGTCGGTCTGAAAATGCAAAAAAAAAAGGTCCTTGAATTAAATGAATGATAAATGTGTAATAAAAATGCTATAATACATCTTCAGTTGTGTAAATAATGTAAGTACCATATACTAATGTATTGATATGTATTTATTGATCCGTCATGATAGCATTGTTATTAGTGTGTCTCTCTCTTCTCTGCCTCCAACAACAATAATAGAAACATACGACAGTGGAGGAATATCCTTCACTGAAAACATTAAGCTATTAGCATAATTTACTTTGTGTTATAATCACATTACTTTGAAATTTGATCACAAAATCAATTATTTTCTGTGACATTTTTACAGACTCTGTATCATTGATTGTGTATTTTTCATTACACTCATTTTTATCAAGCCCTTATCCGACACTGCTGTAATATTCAAAGAGGAGGAAATAAGCTTCTTTGAAAGCCCTTCCATACTTGTTGTTCTTGTGACCTTGGAGCAGTTAAATCAATATTAGCAATTCTCCCTTGAAGCTGCAGTCAAACTAATCTGTTCCTAATCTTTGATGACAAGAGGAGCTTCTACATTGATAATCAATGCAAGGCTGACTCTGTGGCCTGCAAGAATTTGTGTGTGTGAACCCAAACACATTGTATCCTGGCTGCCTGGCACACTTTGAATACCACTCTCAATTAAGTGTTTAATTGTCATCAAGAGTTACATCCACTGACTCTTTACTCTCTCTGTTTGCAGGTCAGACACAACTGTAAAACGGTACCCAACGGGAAAATATCCCCATCAGCCAGACACAAGGCCAATGGCCTCAGCAGGAAATCCTCCACTGAGGAGAGGGAGAGAGGGAAGGAGAAGGAGAAGGAAAGGGAGGAGAGGATCGAGAAGGAGGAGAAGAAAGAGGAGGACTCATCAGAGGAGAGTCGAGCAGAGGAGCAGGCTTTCTTAGTAGAACTCTACAAGTACATGAAAGACAGAGACACACCCATTGAGAGGATTCCCTTCCTCGGCTTCAAACAGAGTGAGTACAATTCCCTCAATGGCGATGTTTAAACGGTAGTTTAGACCCTGTAGACGAGTAGTAATATTTGTGTGAGTAGGTTTTACTAGGTTTATTTTGGAGATTTAACACCATTGAGGAAGGTAAGCAGTTTTTAAAAGACACCCAAAAGAGCAGGAATAAACTTACCCACTTGCATTCTGAGTTTCCATGCACAGACATTATTCTAAAAACATTATTTCAACAGTAGAAAAAAAAAAAGAAAAGGAGAAGGGCTCTGCTTGGAGATAAGAAATATGAAACTCCTCTCTGTGAAGTCAGAGGGGCCGGGGGAAATCCCTGTGTGAGTTTTAATCACCGTCTCTAACCACACCTTCTCTGTAGTGATCAGTTGAGAATGCAGTAACTGCATTTGAGTCAAGTCAAGGGCAGATTCGGTCATAGCGATCCAGAATATGAGAGCTTTAGTGGAAGAGGTGCGGATAGCAGCCAACTACCACAGGCCAAATGCCCCAAATCTCTAAATTACACTGCTGTTCAACTGTAAAAAACACATTAAATGTGCAGCAGTAATAAAGTAGAAGAATAATTGTCAATGTTGAGAAATATACTGTAACATCTAGTGGTTAGTAAAAGATTCTGGCGACTCCCTGTCAGAGCATGTTTTAGTTGGCTTTTATAAGTAGAGAATATCTTCTCACACTTGTCAAAGGTTTTTTTTTCTCTCTCTCCCTCTTTTAAAGCCAAGAACGTCCTCTAAGAGTGTTAGAAGAACATCACGTGTATCATGTATGGGAAACACGTCTGCCCTAAGATGAAAGATTTCTGATATAGGTCGGATGCTTAGCTTGCACTCACAGTCTGCACGGGACAGAGAGGAGAAACACTGCTCGTAAACATCATAAATGGCACGCTCTGAAAAGGTGCATCTGTTTTATGCCTTTGATCTTGTGGCAAGACACAGGAGAGTGTGAGCTTTTCTTTTTGCACACGGAGGGTTTTAAATTTTACGTCTGTCTCTTTATTCAAGAAGGGAAATCACATTTGCATTAATGTCAGACGAGCCGAGAAAGGTTCTGCTACATTTCCATCAGAACGGCGCAGCACAGCATCTGCAAATTAACGAGAAGCAGGAGAGAGATGTCTGCTGAATGTAACAGTGACAGTTGATAAAGCCCAGTAAAACTCATTAGCCTTAACTATTACATGAAGGTAAGCTGTGGTCACCCCGACTCTGCTAACCTCTCCGCAGTATTTTGACAATCCTGTCATCGAGGCTGCCGACACGTTGTTGCTTAAATAGGTCATTGTGGTGGCGGGAGACGGAGAGAGTAAGTGAGGGAGCAGAAGAAAGAGAAAGAGAAAGAGATAAAGATGGAAGGAAAAAATTACATACCCAACATGCTTTACTTTTGGTGTAGGCATTTTTGTCAGTTTGAGCTCAGAATAAAGCTGCGGTCCACGCGCCAACTGTTTAACATACAGTACGTGCTTTGAATCTCAACACCAGACACATCATAAGGAAGGCCCTCATTAAGTGGTGAAATCATGCTGTTTTAACTCCATCCTTGGCAGCGTGTGCACATCAGTACATGTAAAGATGGGGGGGGAAGGAAAACACATCCATAATTAATACAACAAACCTTTAGATTTGATCAGGTGCTGTTTTCAAATTTTCTTTTAAACTCTGCCTCAGAAGCATTAAGAGATCAGACAAGGGACTTTTGTCTCGTTGGAAACTGAAATGATGTTGTTGAAGTTGCATTTGAGTAACAGTCTTTTTATGAATCTGTCTGGAATTTAACAAAGCAACAGATGGTTGAATGATTTACTAGACTTACCTGAGCTTTGTTAGCCGGTCTATTAAAAAGCTCTGTTTGTGTTATAATTATTAGATACTATATTTCTAAAAAGCCCAGCAAAGAAGTATTAAAATGCAGCTAAATGGACTTAACCTCAAACTAATCATAACAGAGCACTTTTAATTTAGCTGTGCCTGCTTGTTTTTCTGCCTCTTTCTCATGTTTTTATTAATTTATATTCCACTTCAGGGGTTGCATGTATTAACGCCTCTGAACACCACATCAGTAATGATAACAGTGTTTTACACTTTATTTTACAGAAACTTATTGACTATCAAATTATTTTCTCAGTTAATGTTGCTCACCTCGACATGGAATAACTTACAGTGTGATCGGAAATTGTCAGAACTGATCTGTGGCGGAGTTTAAGTTGATTTTGAGAGCATTTTGAGAAACTGCACCTGTATTATAAATGGTTTTGGTCACTGTGCTTTTACTTATTCATTGTGTGTGACAGTTGTGATATATAGATATATATACATATATATGTTTTTTATTTCATAATTACGATATATGTATATATGTATATATATATATATATATATATACATATATACTGTGTATATATATATATATATATATAATTTCTTTTTTGATTACCTGACCATAGAAGATAAGCACCCAGCACATATTGAAATTTTAATTTCATAATTACGACATTATCAATGATTAATCTACCAAATTGTTTTCCTGACAGTTTGCCAGTTATTCAATCTGTGAAATCTAAAATAAGACAAAGAGTAAAAAAAAGTGATCATCACAGTCTCCAAGGTGATGAATTATTTGTCCGACCAATCTGTCAAAACCCAAATATAAATAATATTTAGCATTTTATTATTATTCCTGAAATGATTTGTCTGTTGCACATTTATGTAGCTTTCCATTTAATTATTTTATTTATTTTTTTAGGTGTGATGTGTTTTTGTCCTTCCATAATTGCAGTGTTGAAAAAAAGCCTCAAGTTGTTTTCATTCAACAGTCCTTGACTATCTATTAAAAACATGGCTCTACATCACCTCCCAGTGATTCACAGAGGCTGAATGCACCTGAATAACAGAAATAACAAGGCGATATTTGGCTTTTACGTTAGAGGACAGCCAGTACAGTGCAGCTGGAGAGGAAAACTGGCTGCAGTTTGTTCATGTGACTTGCTGTCCGTCTGTTTTTTTTATCACTTGGTTAATATTGACTCCGCAGCTGCAGCCATTGACGTTGTGTGGGTGCAGCGGAGGTGTTAAAAGAGTGTACTGAAGAGGAATAAAATAGGAATAGTAGTGGTTACAGTTTATATTATGAATGTCCTTGATATGCAAGACTTAACTAGTCACTGTACGTGTGCGCGCGCATGCGTGCGTGTGAGAGAAGCTGTTCTAGACACGCGTTTGCTTCAGTACTTGGGCATCAGCATATGATTGTGAACATCAGTTCCAATTTGTCCCCGTCCTTCATCCTTGTTGTCTAATTGCCATGCCATCGGTGTGTCACCGAGGCTGCATTGTGTTCCTGTTTTGTCATCCTTATCTCAGTGATAATTGCCCCTGCCAAATAGAGGGGAATTAAGAAAAGAAATTGCTAATGACAAGACATCTAAGAAAAGACATGTTCTCTCATTTCCTTTATCTGCTCTGTTCCCTCCTATTCCCGTGTACCATTGTGATAATTACAGTCAATGCATAACCAGCCCGTTAAACAGAGCGGCTCTCTGTTTTTAACAGTCAGCAAGCACAATACGCCAGAGTGCTCAGTTCAAACAGAAAAACCTACCCAGCTCCCTTTGTTATTCCGCCCGTGCATTGACAACGGTCGCAGTGAGGAGGGAAGGAAAAAAATCAATGCTGTCAAATGCGGAGATAGGAAAATGTCATTTTGACAAATGCAAGGCTTTGTGTACGCACAGATTGAATTTTGATGGATTTCTCCCCAGGCGAGGTCTCCTTCTCTTATTTATAGGCCTTTATATAAAAATGTTAAACAATGATGTTACAGAAAGCAAATACAAATGTCGTTGGCACCGAAAGTTCCTGCGATGAACTTGTGCTTCATCTTGGTTCTGTGTGGGAAATATTTTCTTTCAAAGACAGACAGCCGCTTGAAGCCTCTCTAAAAAAGCGATCATGGCTATTTTTAGGATGTTACACAAGACTTGTAGTTTGATATGGCTTGTCATGGGGTATTTGCATGGTGAAATAAATGCAAAGGAATTTGCATTTCATTCAAACAGACGTTTGAGCATATTGCCAAGCATTTGATGCTTGTAATCGTTTTCATTCATACCTTCAGGCTGCAGCCGAGAGAAACAGATTCTTTTGTGGGCACGAAGCATGTGTCTTATTTTATCTCAGCGATTGTACATGTATGCAGTATTTATCTGCATTCTTTTAGATAAAGAACAGTTATTTATATATATATATATATATATATATATATATACATATACATGAGTCCTTTTTAATGATGAAATGTATTTCCACACTGATCCTAGTGTCACAGCTATCATATCACTGTGGGTTATTTACACGTTACATGTGTAATTTCACAGGTGTAAGCTGCTACAGTCTCTGCAGATTCTGATTTCACTTGCCAAACACATCATCATCATCATCATCATCAGCAGGTCATATCGTGTAGAACTTGAGATGTTTACAGAGATTGTGAAATGAGCAGCTACATCATTTAAATACAGTTTACATGTGGATGCATCAGTGCCACTAATCTGTGAAAGGAGCCACGCGGCATAATGGATTGTTTGATATTTATGTACGTTTCTACTGCTAATACTTAAATGAACGACTTCTACTTGTAATTGAATATTTTAGCGTTCTTGTGTTAATGCTTTTTACTTAAGCAAAGGATCTGAATAACTTCCTCCAGCTCTGTGTTTATCCCCCCCCCCCCCCCCCCCCCCCCCTCTGGTGTAATGACTGTATATGACGTCATGCGTCTCAGCTCAGGTCTTTTTCCCAGAGTCCTGACTGCCTTGTTTGTCTTCTGTCTCCCACAGTCAACCTTTGGACCATGTTTCAAGCTGCTCAGAAACTTGGAGGATATGAGTTGGTAAGTATTCACATATGTGGCAATATATTCCTTCTCTGTCGTCAAGGTCCCTCCCTTCTCCCCTTTTTTTCTCTTTACCCCCCCTCTTCCTTATTTTTCCTTATGGCTCTCCTTTTCTCTCTTCCGCCCTTCTGTCATCCTCCTCTCTCTCTCCCCCCCCCTCTCTCTCTCTCTCTCTCTCTCTCTTGTTCTTTCTCTGCCCTCCTTTTGCCCCTTGAGGTCAGTCACTATTTTCCCAAGAAGAAAGTTGCGCTCAGAGCCACATTTAGCAAAAAAAACGATGCCATTGTTTCAAAACTCCCCCTTAGAGTGGAAAACATATGTTCCTCTGCTCTAGACTGGTCACAAGGAAATTGGTCAAAGCGCAATTTTTTTCCCCCACATTTTGGAGAAGTGAATATATATATATATATATATATATATATATATATATATATATATATATATATGTATATATATATATATGTATATATATGTATATGTGAGTCAGAAATATTGAGTCTTATGCTGAGGTTTTTCACTTGGCAGCCTCACCTGACAATTATTCACTCACTATTTAGCGTTTCCAAAAAGTGAAGTCAGTGTTTGATGTTAAGTCATCTAAAGCATTAGTCATGCCTTTTTTTTATTATTATTTCTATATGCTATAAACAGGATACAGATCGTATAATTTGGGGCTTAAACCCCTCATAGCTACAGCCGATTCTTACAATTCATGTTGTTGTTTATTAGCTCTGGAGTTTGGTGTTCTCTGCTGTAGCCAGCCATTTGTTATGGGATAGGGGGTTATGGTAGGAACAACTGACTGTATGATGTTAACAGAGCTTATTATGTTAGAGAATTGAGTGTTGAGGATTCAATAACTGGAACATCATGACTCAGTATCTCCCCAAGACCTCAAAATGATGTCAACCACTTGTGTGTGTGTGTGTGTGTTTTTTTCTCTCATGTTTTTTCAATTTCCTTCATTCTACATGTACATTCTTTTTTTTTGGTTTTCTTTTTTATTACCCTCTCATTCATTTTCTCTTTGTCTTATCCTCTCTGTCTTCTCGTCCATCCCTGCAGATCACAGTGCGCAGACAGTGGAAGCATGTATATGACGAATTGGGTGGAAACCCCAGCAGCACAAGTGCGGCCACGTGTACACGGAGACACTACGAGAGGTGAGTTACTGCATAGGCGATTATATATGACACGTCACTGCTGTACATGCACATGTGAAACCCAGTAAACTCCCCCACAGCTGCATCAAATATGATACGATCACAATGGTGGACTAATGTCGATCCTCGGAGGAAGTCGGCGCACTTACACACGTGCTCTTTTAATAGTATTAACAAATGCATTCCTCATGGATGAAAATCAATTCATAGTAAGATGAGAGTCAATCATTTTCTTTGGATTAATTGATTCGTTGCGTGGCATCACTCAACCAATTACACCTGAAACTCCATCTATACTCCTCTAAAAGCACACTGAAGTGGCTTTGACAGCTCAACACAACATCAACAAGTTTTTTTTTCAATTATTAAACGCACAGTATGTCATTTGTACCGCTAGGTGTCTCCCAATAAAAGCGACAACAAAAACCTAGTTTGACGGCAACGGGAAGCAGCGTGAGATAATAGGAATCGTCGTCTCGTCTCATTTGGTTCCCCCGTGCATTTGCTCTTCGCGAGGAGAGATTCGGCGGCAGAATGAGCAGCAGACGGCAACGTTGTGATCCAAATACACAAAATAAAATGGAAAAAAGCAAAAGACAACACACTGGATAATTAGTGGTACCGAGTATTTCCTCCCTCACTGCTGTTTCTCCTAGAGGTTACAGCAGAGATGGATAACGGCGACTAAATTAAGTAGATACCTTGAATAAAAATACAGCTCTTTATGGCTTTAAAGACTGTTGGAGACAGTTTACTACTCATCGTCATTCTTAGACATTTTATCGCAGGAATGAGACACGTTCTCTCTTTCACTGACCTGCATGTATACTGTTACAGCCCTCTTTCACCATAAATGAAAAGGTGAATATGCCACTTTAATGTATTCATTTAATCAGTCAGTCAGACACTGCTACTACAGCATCATAAACCTTCACATTATAATCACACAGAATTACCAAACCAAAGAAAGCATATGGGTATGATCCTGAGGGAGCTGTGAGGGTATTATGCAGGGCTGCTTACACACACAAACACACACTTTCCCAAGGTTAAACAAATGCCACATACGATCTCTGCAACAGGAGATAACCAGTCGCTCATGAAGCAGGTCATTCCTCTGGGCTGGCGACCCTTCTCCACATCTCTCCCGCTGCTGCAGGTTCATGCATCAGCAGAGCTCAGATGCACGTGCACACGCACACTCGCGCACACACACACACACACACACACACACACACACGCACACAAAACACACACACACCTGTCACCACCTACAGCAATAAACCAGCACTACCTTATGAGGGAGCCGGGCAGCTTTATATTGTGTTAAGGCTACATGCTGTAAGCAACATTTTGCAAGCATAGGTCAGAGAGGCTTTTCCAAGAAAATCTGTGAAACCATAGGTGTGAGAGTGTAATGTGTCAAACAAATGTGCCTCTAAATGCTCAGCTGAGGATGCCGCTTTTGTTTACACAATGCTCCCAGTACTTACTTTCAGGCTAAAACAGGGATATGCTTCAGGGCTCCTCCCTGGTGCTCAGTGGCGTTCCTTTCAAGACATTGCAGGGCTGCTACTGCTGCTGCTGCTGCTGCTGCTGCTGCTGTAAAAGTCAAAACATGTGCTAACACTTTACATTACATGACAGTAATAGTATAGTAATCATTTTGTAATATTATGATAATACCATCTTATTTCAATTTCCAGCTTGGTGATGATAAATATGGTAATAGGGGTATTGCAGTAATACCATGTTATATCCTCAGTCATATTCAGGTAATAGCTTGGTAATGAGAATTACTTAAGGCTATCATTAGTGTAATACCTTTCAGGATGAAATTCATCCGCCCTGATGTCTCACACACATTTCGTGTCGTTACTAATTATGGCAGAAATAAGATGGTTGTACCATAATATGAGTTCCCTATCACACAAAAAAAAACACTATTCGGGGGAATATTTAGTATCGTAGTTAAAACACTCAAAATCATTCTGACATTTTAGGATGGTTACAAAATGCTCAAAAGAATAACTAGAGAATAAAACGATATGAAACACAGGAATACAATGTGTGATTAAAATATGCACCATTGTTTCCGAAGGCAGTGATTAAAAAAAAAAGACACCAGAGCGTTTCTTGGTTTTCCTTTTGTATACAGTTAATGACATCAAAGAATGTTCTGGTTCCGCGAGATCACTCCACGCTTCTCTGCAGAATACTCGGCATACGGAATTGTTTTGTATTTGCGTGACTCAGAAGCCAAAATGTGTAAAAGGCGATGTTGTTCATCGCGTTTATAGCGTGACTGTATGGCCGCTGGAATGCAGACGGGGATGGGACGGCACCATGCCGGAAAGCGCTGAGGTGTGACTGCTGCTGTGCTGGCCTTTCCCTCTCCAGCCACTGAGAAGCAGCTGAGAGAAAATAATGCTGAATCAATACAAAGCAATAATATCCACACACTGCAGTGAATATCAGGCTGACAGAGAGAGGGAGGTGTAAGAGCGGAGGGGGTGACTGGGCGTTTGTGTGTGTGTGTGAGAGTGAGAGAGAGAGAGAGAGAGAGAGTGTGAGGGAGAGATCAGCTGAAGCTGAGCAAGTTTTCATTCAGGGGAATAATTTTAGCTGAGCCTTAGTGTTTGGGCTGCTCAGAGGGCAATTAGCTTCATTGTATTAACTCAGCAAACACGGCCATTCTCTGCGCATGATGAATGAGCCTGTTTGTGCGCTCGCTGAAGTGTGTGTTTGTTCCCCAGAGGCGTCTTTGTTTCCACCTTTAATCATTAGTCAATGTGCTACAGAAATATAATTCACGGGGAAGAATGTACAGTATACAAACTGGAACAACACTATAATGTTTTCTCCACTTCCCTCAGATGCATCACTTCTGATTTGCCTCAGTGGGGCCAAAGTAGAGTTGAGCAGGAAATAATAACAATACTAACAATAATAATAATAATCATTAAAAAAAAAAAAGTCTTAAACTAGTAAGAGGAATAAAAATATTACTTCAGGAAGTAATTGCTTTAAATGAAGTGGATATTCTTGGCTTTCTTGGTGTTATTCAGGTTAAAGACTGTGAATATCCACAAGCACTCAGCTCTCATTTTAAATTACACACATTATCGCTTTAGTGCCCTAATGGTAAAATCATATAAAATGGTTTCCTAGGAGATGTTATTGTGAAACATGGAGCCCGCAGCATAATTATTATATTTATGCTGTCCAGTAGAAGGCAGTAATCACTGGTAGTAATGGAGTTACATAGCTGGAATTGAAGGGGAGATAACCTCAGCTAATTGTCATTTTCAATGTTACTGTTTTTTAGTCGCACTGTGCCGTTCATTAGTGTGCCGGGAAAAAATCAATGTAGAAATGTCCAAGCCAAGGACTGCCGCTGCAGCTATAAGGGAAACTTTAATGATATTTATTTAAACCGTTTCCTGAGATTAGCTGTCAGGGCCCAGCGCTCTGAATTAAAAATGAGGTCATGAAAAAGATGGCATCAATAACCTTGAAATAGACTGCCTTTTGCTTCTGTGCTGTGCCATTTTCTCTGTACTCCCCCCCCCCCCCCCCCCCCACAACCCCAAACCCCTCTCTCTCTCTCTCTCTTTCTCACCCACTCCCTGCCTTGCACTTCATGCTGTTTCTTTCATTATACAGGTCAGCGCCTTTTAACAGCTCCTACATATTTAATCTTCCTGGTTTCCTACGTGATCTCTTGTTACAGAAACATCACATTTCACTATCTCTCTTCATTTCTGCCTCTTACAGATTTTAATACCTCACTGTGCCTTGGCAGTCTAATGTAATTGCACAATGGGATTGGCATTGGGGCGGGAGAGGATTTTGGAGGGGGGTATCCATGGCAACAGAGAAGCAATTTAGAATAATTTGCTATTTAAAAACTCGGAGGTTTTGGGCAATAGCGGAGAGTGCAGATGATGGGGTTTGGGTTTAAACAATTTTATCTTTAAAGTATTAGATGTTTGCCAGATGTACTGTACACAGAGTCCAAGGCCTGTGAAATATTCTCCAGTTCAGATCATGCAGATAGTCCTTTCAGACAGATGCATGCCAGTTCCAATTTTAGCCGAAGAGATGTTTTATTGATTCAACCTTTATTCATCCCTCCTGGTGTCAATGTTCCCGTGCATTCACTGCAGCTACTCTCCAAATATAAAATAAATGATAATAATTATTAGTGAGTCGGTTCACATACAGAGAATTAAAATGGAATTTTATTTCAGATTCAGCACACTACATTGTTCCTCATCTTATTCTGTTAGAGGCTCAGTGTTTTGTCCTCATCAGCATCTCTCTCTGCGTCGCCCTTGCTGGTATTGCAGGCACATCAAACACAGTGCGTTACATTCTGCGTTGTCTAATACTCGATCTAAACAAAGGGTATCATTGGATTGCAGTAAGACAGGGAGTATCAACCCTATACCCTCATGCTTTGTATTCCTAAAGAGACGTGCAAGACGAAAACAATGACCGATTTCTAATAAAGAAATGAAAATAACAGGAGAGAAAGAGTTACAGCACAAGGCCAGGCCAGGATTATTGTATATTTTCTGTCCACAATCCCTCACACTATAAGCAACATCTCAACCTGTCTTATCCTTGAAACTAACGGCCAAATTCTTTGTATATCCACGACTCTTCTACTGAATGTGGAGCCAAAGAGCTACATGTTCCTTACACTGAAATAGCAGGCAGCTATTTTAATCCCCAGAGCTTGTTTCTCCAACACAAAATGCTTCAGTACATTTTTTTTTCTTTCCTTTCCCCAAATCAAAAAAATGTGTTGAGTAGTTTATGTTTGGTATTTAATCAGCAGGTCCAGGGTTTATTTTCCTTCTACCACTGGACGACTTTCCCCCAGTGGCAGTGAAAAATCACAAATTACTGCACTGACGTGTGACAGGCAATCAACTGTATGAGAGTCTATTCAAGTCCACTGAGATTAATAAGTAGTTCAGTACAGCAGCAAATTAAACTGACGCTGAAGAGCGACTGAATGCCATATATTTATGGTATTAATATTTTAGCGGCTGACGGATTTAGGAGTTCCTTTACACATAATAGTTTACATTATTTTAAACAGTCCGTGCTCTCAGCTCACACCTGCCCTCATGAACATTTAGCACAGGCTGCAGCAGCAGCAGCAGCTAATGAGAGCAAACCCCAGGGGAACAGTGGAGGTCATTTTAAATCTGGTATTTTCAGACTTGACAAAGGACTTAAGTTTTCATACATTCCTGTGCTGCCCTCCTGTTTTAACTGCATGAATGAGGGTCACCTCAAGTGGTTTGGCTTTGAGACAAAAGAGGGGCTTTGAGGCATGAATCCAAAGCAGAGGGACCAGCTACAATATCTGTTTATCCCTCTGCTGGCATCTTCTTTCTTTCTCCATATCCTCCTCTCTCTCTCTCAGCAGCAGTTTCTGTTTTGTCATTGTGCTGACGATGCCTAATCATTGCATTAAGATGTGATAAAGATTTGATTTCATCTGTTTTATTTGTAGTCTCTTCCTCACAGGCTTGTAAATGTAAGTCATTTTCTTTCCTACAAATGTTTCTACAGCCCCAGGGGCTCGTCCAGCAGCTCTTTAAATAGCTTCTTTTTTTTTTGAACACACGAAGCAGCTCTTGTGATCTTAACACAACACTAGCTAAAATTAATTTCAGCACGGATGGGAGGGAAATCGTTGAAATGGAACAGCCCGCAGGCTTTTTCCACTTATTTGGTGACTTAGGCATTTCTTGGATTTGAGCACACTGCGTGTTCCTGTAACACAAAACTCAGATGAGATGAGAGCAGCACATTGCTGGTAAAGTCACCTTGTTTTTGCCAAGTTGTCTACTTTGGGGGGGGGGGGTGCTTTGTGTGCAATCTATTATTTCAAAGGCAGATACATGCTTCGTTGACATTTGTGGTTTGATGGTGTTTGTGTTTACAGGCGTCGTCTAACTGAAATGTGGGCTGTATTTCTGCGTCGAGTGTTTTTAGTTACACAGGGAAGTGAAAACCTTTCATTAACGTGGCGCTCTATATGCCGGCTATAAATTTAGACGGACAATATTTGTGAAGTGAATGCCAATATTTGCTTAGTTTCACTAGTTTGAAAAATCTAAAGTGATATTTGCTAAGTTAAGCTAAGTATATAAGCTAAGTTAAAACTGTGCACATCAAGTTAAGGATAAATTAGCTTTTATAAGGTCATCAAATAGTGTAATAGGTACATTTTCTTAATTTATCTAGGTAGATATATGGATAGAAATAATGTTTAGTTTAATTCTGATGAGGTGTCTTCTGTGTCATATTTAAGTTGCTCATTATCAACATGGAAAACAGCTGCTTAAACAAAGGGCAGGTGATAAATTGGCACGAGAGGAAGTTAAGTATTTATTGACCTCGTAAAAATGTTGCCTCTCCTGCTTTAATGAAATTCTTTCCTGGAAACTCTCAGTGTAGCACATGCCCCCTAGTGGCTCCCTTTATTAACTGCGCCTGGATCTCCTTCAACTAATGCAGTGGCTGCCAAGCTCAAGCCCATCCTTGGAGGAAATTGCTACTTATATAAGTGGTATTGAATCTTGCGCACTATATTACATCTCTTTTATTTATTTTTTTTAACTAATACAGAGTTAAAAATGGATGAATGAGTGGCTGCAGTTTGTTTGCTCATTTGTGGACATTTACATAAAAGAGTAGAAAGACATGTCTTGTTATAATAATTGAATTAAACATGGCAAATCATTCTGACATTGTCGGCAGCTTCCTGAGACTGATTTTGGGTTTCCTGTCGACACAACATCTTAGGCTTTCCATTTGGAACTATTTAAGGCTCCAGTAATTTCCAGGGGTCAGCTCTTACATTATCCGGGCCTGCGACTCACCTCCCCCAACCCCATATTGACATTCCATAAAGTTGACCCAGGCCAAGGCAGCCATCTCTTTCCCACAGATGAGAGCGATAGTCAACAATGCGCCCTGGTACACTGTGAATGTGTGCCACTTTTCTCGTTCTTTGATCTCTGTTAGTATATCTGCACTCATCTCTGTTTAATTATTCTTCTCCTAAATATAGACAGCCTGAGCACCACTTCCCTATTTTTTTATATTTTACCACTGCTGCTATTTTAAAGTTTAAATGATTGCATGTTTTTATTTTCACCACTTTTATTTTTTTTTAAATTCCTTCATTCACAATCCTTTGTGCTATTCATTAACATGTCATTATCCGCTCTCTGGCTCCCTCCATTTCTTTTTCCCTTTGCTCTCTTTCCCCTCCCCTACACTCTTTCACAACCCCTTTGCTCTCTGTCTTTCCAATAAGTCACATTTAATAGTACATTTCCTTTCTTGGCCTAGGGCCTGGTGCCAGACCAGCTGTAAGAAATGTAGTTTCACCGCTTTCCCTGCCAGCACTTTTGTTCAGAGGAAAAATAACAAAAAAATCCCACAGAGCCTCTTGAACTCTCTGAGGCTTTTTTTTTTTCTTCCTTTTGAAGAGGAGGCGAAACAGCTCTTGATTCATTGTTTGTTTTACCGCCATGTCCCTTAAAAGGACTAGTGCAACCATCTCTTGTCGTTACACGAGAAGACCTGTTTTTCTCTCATGACTGAGAAAGTCATGTTTCTGTCTGGCTTTTATGGATTGTTATTGTTAAAAAAGAAAAAAAAAGAAAAAAAAAAGAAACCTGTCAGAGGAGCTGAAGAGATTTTCAGAGGAGCTTATTGAAGTTTAGAGGGTTGTAGCTTTTGAGTTGTCTTGGTTCCTACTTCCACAGCGTTTCTTATTTCTGGTCTAATGCCAATTTCCATTTTCTTTTCTGAGCAATAAAAGCCTAAAAATTTCCCTCGCTGGTTCCTACATGTCATTATTTTACACATGGGTATTGTTATGTTATCCAGATCTTAATGTTCCCATTAGTTATGACATCAGATACGGAAAATTGACTTGGGAAGTATTCAGAAGAGAAATAACAGAAGTCAAAAATAGTTGAATGGTTTTTCTACAGAACGTTCCTTGTCAGTTGGTATGGACTTAATTATGCAGGAGCATATGCTGCGATCCTTCGTTTTGAGCATGGCAACTGTACAACTGTGATAAAAAAGTGGAGACTGTAACTGTGACCACCTCAAATATTTATTGCAACCACCGTCAGAGCTTATGTGATTATTCATATTAGTATATTAAATTAGATGTCGTACTGTATGTGGTTCCTTTAAATAGTTTGGTTTTGGTTCCTCGTCGCAAACACACCACACACACACACACACACACACACACCCACCCACACACTCAACATGCACACATGTATTGTTTTCTCTCAAGGTTAAACTAATACCAAATGTGATCTGTCTCAGCAGGAGATAACTGGTTATTCACATTCTCTCTCTCTCTCTCTCTCTCTCTCTCTCTCTCTCTCTCTCACACACACACATACTCTGGCACTCATCTGAACCTGGATTTCCCCTAACCTAGTTTAATTACAATAGGATCGTTGATGCTCGCCAGATATTAAAACGAGGAGGTTTTAAAGCACCATATTTGATACACTGCATGCCTGTGGCACAGCTGAAACTTGCTCTATTTTTTATTATTATTATTATTATTATCATTATTATAATTATTATTATTATTATTATTATTATTATTATTATTATTATTATTAACAAGCAAACTAATAAACTGTATGATTAAAAATTCTACAAAGTCTACAAAAAAACATACTATACTTTTACTGTTTTGGTTTGTAAACAATAATGCACAACATAGATGAACAAGATGTCCATGACAAGCATGACGTGACATAACATGATCGCAGCACAGACTCATCTGCATTCCTGTCGCTGCACTCTTCCCTCAGACTCCTCCTTCCTTACGAGAGGCAAATCAAAGGTGAGCAGGACAAGCCCCTCCCCTCGACCAAACCCAGGAAGCCGGAAGGCAGCCAAGAGAAGGCCCCAGGAGTCAAAGCCAAAGCAGTGGGGGCCAAGAAATTGAAACCCCTCAGCAACCCCAAGCTGGGAAGTAAAAAGGACAGAGAGGAGACAGTGAAGGGCCAAGAACAATCACAGGTCAGTCACATCTCCATACTGCAGCCTCATCAGGATTCACTTTCTTCTCTCTGTGCGCTCTCAATGCGTGTTGTCTTTGCAACTGTCGGGAAAATATTTGAGATTCTAACACTTACATTTCTGCGTGCAGGATTTCAAAGGGAATGAGGAGAATCATGAACTGTCCAGGGTCGTAAAACAGGAGGTCTCTCTGAGAGAGGAGCCCATTGTAATAGAAGAGGAAGAGTTACAACTTACCCTGAAGAAAGAGGAGTCCCTAGCAGTGGAGCAGCCATCTTCACTGTGCCCCAAAGAATCAGATTGCAGAGCCCCACATGTTGGCCTACCCCTCAACACGGGGCCTGGCTCCCATCCAGAGTGGAGACAAATCAGCGACGTCCTCCAAGCAAAACTGACATGTGAACAGCAAACTGAAGGGCATTTCATTCCTAAAAACCCATATCTGCCTCATCGTTGGGATCAGAACAAATCTGCTGGACTTGTTGCTCTGCCCGAGTCCTCCTCCAGGGTCAAAGACTCCATTGAAAGTCATGGTGGGAGAGTAGGGAAGGTTTTACCGATGTGCAAGCAGGCAGACAGACAGTGTATAGATTTGAGCACAGATTCCTTCTCAGAGAAAGAAGACTATGGGGTTATTAAGAAGGAAACTTCTCAAGGCCTTGCACAGACAGCTGCCTACTGCAAAGCCAGTCAGGGGGTCATGTCACCTTTGGCCAAAAAGAAACTCCTCTCTCAAGTGTGTGAGTCCAACCCTTTCTCTTTTACTTCTTCTCTTCAACCTCCACCTCCCACCGCCACTTCCTCTCTACCTGTCATATCAGTGGCAGAAAGGGAAATAGAGAAGAGAAAGGGTGAAGAAGAAGTGGTACTAAGGCACAGATGTGTGTCTGACAGCATCCCGGAGGTAGCGCCCATATTCAGGCCATCAGTCATTCAGCATGCCCAGAGCACCAAGCCTCAACATCAAGCCATGGGTGGCCCAACAGAGAGGAGCTCTGCCGAGGAGCTGTCGGAGTCCTACAGCTCCCGAACGAGCCATCATCTTCAGCCTCAAGTTACTCCAACGTGGCAGCCCTATCTCACCCGAACACATGCCCAGGACAGTGTGGAGAACTCTGGTGAGAAGTTACTCCAAGGCCCTGCTGCTCAGCCTCGTAGCTTCCCAGGTGACTGCTACTCCTCCCCTCACCTCCACAGTCTGTACAGGCAAACAGAGAACTGCCTGAGCCAAGAGAGGATGGTCAGCTTTGCCAACGGAGAGCGGAGAGAGCACTACCCCAGGGACCGTGAAGGCAGCCAGGCCTTCGTCTGTGGTGCCCTGGAGCAAGAAGGCCTGGCCTACCGGTCTCACTTCAGTGACAGGACTCAAACTCACGGAGAGAGCAGAGAGGCAGACGACGAACCAAGGGATTTCACAATTTCTAAACCTCTCTCTCAGAGAGTGTCCTCCTTCTCCAAGCCCTCCTTCTGCAGTCTCCCGTATCCCATCATGCACCAGGGTTTGGATTCCCACCCTAAGGCATGCAGGGTTCCTCCTATGACCATCTCTCCGCCCAAACAGAGCCCAGCAGAGTCATCGCAGCCATTTCCCAGCCCCAAAGCGTCGAGTGACTCGTCGCTCACCATTCCTGTCCGACCCAGCAAGCGGAGCCTAGTGGAGCTTGAAAACGAAGAAGTACCAGAAAGGAAAGTGCGTGTAGTGACACCAATCCACCCTGCTGGCTCAATACGACGCAGTGACCCGGAAGAGCTAAAACCAGCCGAACCAGCCCATGCCGTTCACCTCAACAATCATCTCCCTGAGGGTCACCCAACGACCACCTTCCCCCCGCCCCATGCTGCACACCTCTACTCTGGCTTGTACCCACATGGCAGCCTGGTCTCCCACCAGGACGGCCTCCAGCACCCAGGTCTGCAGTACCTGAAGAGCCAGTCAGCCGTTTCTCCCCTCGTGCCCCCATTAGCCTTCCATCCCATAATGCTTCACAGGCAACTGTTGGCCTCCAGCCACAGCCCGCACCATTTCTACAGGCATCCAGGTGGGGCAGCACTGTATGGGGACCTGTTGCATCACCTGTACCCTCTTTCAACCCTCCCACCTCAGCTGTCCTCGGTACACCCCAGCACCAGACTGTGAGGCAGCAGGCACTTTGTTTCTCCCCGTCTTTCCTCAACCACACAAACTTTTTTCAGCTTGTCTTTGTTGTTTTGCCCCCGTGGCTCGGGGGTTTGTGGCTCAGTCAAAGGAAAACACTGATAATAAACTTGGCTGAGAGCAGACAAATAAACTGATCAGTCTGGTGGACTGAATATTCCATTTCCCTTTTTTTTTATTTTTTTTTGTTTTTCCAAATTGTATATGCATTTGTTTATATACTTTGCACTGTTCGTTGTTTTTTTTATCACCACTTACTGTATCTCTTTTGTTTGTATCCTTATTTGCACAATGCTTGTGTATGTGCACACAAAACAGTTTGTCAAAGTCAGCATGAGTCAGGTTGTTGCTCTGGATGTGTGAAAAGTGGAGGGCAACAGAGAAAAGCCATTTGTTTACTGCGTCTGAGGGCTAAACTTTGTTGCTTAAAAACACTAAAAGTAACATGACGACGTAAATGAAATCTTTATATAACTAGTGGTGCGTTCACCATTGCAAACTATGTGCAACAGCGCTTTAGCGCATTCTTACACTTGTGGTGTTGTATCTGTTTACATGTCTCCACGCTGAAAGCTGTTGCCGCTTTGTGCCACAGTCAAATCCCCCTCGACTCCATGGAATGGACATTAAAACTCACTGCAGTGCTGCGTAACATCAAATAGATTCGTCTTAACATTCTCCGGTGCTGTGTATGACAGATGTACTGTATACTCTTCTTTTACTCAGTTCAGGTTTCTATTCGTTTATTCTGTTCAGATTAATACCCGGTGCGAGCAGTTGGATGACAAATTATGAATGTTTTTTTTTTTTTTTTTCATTTAATGAATTAAAAAAAAGTTTTTAACATTTACTTTCTTAATTGAAAGTAACTTGACCCCAAAATTCCTTGTGATGAGTAGAGTGTAGCAGATTGTTTCTGTGTGTAGGACCAGAATAATGATGCAGCCATCTGCTGTAGAATGCTCAGCACAAGAAATCACAGCATCTCATCTTTTTTTTTTTTTTTTGTTCGTGACTTTGAAAGCTCTTATTTTTTTGGGGGGGTGGGGGGGGGGGGTGGGAGGAACCAGCTCTTTAAATCAACACGCTGAAAAGAATCACTGTATGATTTAGGAATGTTGTCACATAGGATATTATTGCTTTGCAAATATCTGTGCCTTTTGCGGTCTTGGATTAGAGTTAGCACTACAGATGTTAAGGTTTATCTTCTGTAGCAGGGTAGGAATATAAATATTACTGTCGCTCTTATCTGAAATGCAGCACAGACATTCATACAAAATCTCTATGGCACACTTGACTATCAGACACCAGACTTGATCGGTAAGGTGCAGAATTTTAAAGGTATGCATTATCCTTATAGTTATATAGTATTTGTGCGCAGAAATATTCTATTTACTTTACTTACCTGTGTTAAGTAGTCCATTTTATGAGAACCTGAAAAGATTTACTGATAGTTAATATTGACACGTGTCTGGCATCCGCGGGCATGTGTGCTGTATGTGTTTTTTTTAGCAGTGATAAAAAAGGTACCAGACTCCATAAATTAGTTGATACCGACCATGCTCCATAGCCCGAGGTAGCAAGAGGGCACCTGCTCTTGCTTTTACAACCACTATAATTGCAATCCAGGAAAGCCGAAATACACAGTGAACATGTCTGGTGTTTTTAAAAGAGAAGAGAGAAGAAGAAAAAAAGCTGTATACGTCTTTGTGTAGGGTTTTACTGAATACTTAAAGACATTAATTTCTGATTAAGTACTGTACATTGCTGTGTGTAGGTTAAACTGGCGTTAGTGCTGGCTCCTGTACATGGGATCAATTCATGAAAATCCCTCTCTTTTTGTCTTATTTTCTGTGTAAATAGCACTGTAGATAGTATTGCGTGGTTGTTATCATATAAACTGTTATAATCTGTAAATAGTATAAAAAAACAAAACAGTATAAAAGTCGATTACACAATCTAGCCGTGTCCTTGTTTGCTCTGTTTCAAGGTCACCCTGCTCATGTTAGATTTAAAAGAACACTACAGTTTAAGAATTAGGATACTCTTTTTATTTGTCTGCGTTTTTTCTCCCCCTCCCCCCCCTCCCCCTCATGTTATTTCCATTAATGTGCATCCTGAAAGTGTTTTTGATACAGTAGCCATCTGTTTACCAATCACCCAGCTGGCGAGCAAGACAAAAAAATAGACATTTTGTATATGACCTCCTGTATATTTAATTAAAATATTTTACTATCAATACATGTTTCCTCAGTTGTTTTTGAAAAATAACTGCAGATAAAAAGCAAGGGCTTAATAAACTGATGTTTTATGCCAGTGTACTTAGAGCAATGTAATGTTCTTCTCTTTTTTTTCTGAGTAAATGCAGTGTGAATGGAGTTTTATTATTGTAATACCATTATCTGGCTATGAGATTCCATCTGCCTTAATCTTCACAACAGGCTACTTCTGGGCTCAAAGCCAACATAACCTCCCTCAGTATTTGCTGCAGACAAAAAATGTGCTAGTGCATGTATCTCTTTGGAATGTGTTGGGCTGCAATAAAAGCTATGCTTTGACTTTTATTGCCACCCCCTGGTAAACCTTTACCATGAAAAATATTCAGTAATACTTTCAAGCTCAGCAAAAATAAAGCAGCCTCAACAGGGTTGAAAGTAGGCTGTTTTATTGCAGATCAGCAATATTTAAATAATAATAAAAAACTAGTACCGCGCGCGGTTCTGAACGGGTTCGAGCCGACCCACGCGGGTCGCCGTGTGCCACGGCTCCCCGCGTGCCTCGCGCTCTCACCCGTTCATTCACCGCGCGCGGTACTAGTTATTTTCAGTACTAGTTATTTTCAGCGGCGTCCCCGCGAATGTCGATCCAAATTTCGGGGGGGATCGGGCAACGTATGGCAAAGTTATAGGACACTTCCTGTTTAAAATGGCCGACTTCCTGTTCGGTCAAATGCGCGTCCGTAAACGTGTTCAGGGAAGTTCCCTTGTCTTACATATCACGTTTTGTTTAGATCGGACAATCTTAGAGTTTACTTCCTGTTTCGGGCATTCCACTTCCTGTTGGGAGGTCATCTTTTGCAGACATGCTCAGGACAGGTCCCTGGTGTCACATATAAGATTTCGTGCAAATCGGACAACGTACGGCAAAGTTAGAGGGCACTTCCTGTTTAAAATGGCCAACTTCCTGTTCGTCTCTGGAAACATGTTCAGGGAAGGTCCTGTAACTCACATATCTAGTTTTGTGTCAATCGGACAATGTAAGACTTTACTTCCTGTTTCGGGCGTTCCACTTCCTGTAGGGAGGTGACCTTTTACGGACATGTTGAGGAAGGGTCTGGGGTCCCACATACTAAGTTTCAAGTGGATACAACAATCCCTGTTGGAGCAGCATCAAAAACTATAAATGTAATTCTGTCTGCTGTCACCAGGGGGCGCTGTATTTGAAAATGAATATTTTCATATAGACGTGTTCAGGGCCGGACTGTCATCAATCCTTGCAAGTTTGGTTCAGATCGGACCAGGATTGGCAAAGTTGTAACAGTTTGTTTTTTTAGAATTTTCTACCACCACCAGGAGGCGCTGTTTTCAAAATGTACCGTTTCAGCAACATAGTCGTCTTCAGCAACTAACCATCATCAACTATAGCAAGTTTGGTTGGGATCAGACCTTCCATCGCGAAGTTATAAGAGTTTCATTGTCTGTTATGAAAAATTATTATTATCTCCAATTTTGGCGCCCCCTATCTCGTACGCCATACAATATTTTAAAAAGCTTTTGATAACTTTTGATGCTCAACTCGTCCACAATGATCTCACCAAGTTTGAAGGTGATCGCACAAAAGCTCTAGGAGGAGATAATTGAAATACAAGCTGTCATATTGTCTGCTGTCACCAGGGGGCGCTGTTTTCGAAATTGAATATTTTCATATAGACGTCTTTAGGGCTGGACTATCATCAATCCTAACAACTTTGGTTCAGATCGGACCAGGATTCGCGAAGTTGTAGCAGTTTGATTTTTTGTCCCAAAAATCCGACTTTGCGTCGTTGCCATGGCAACACCGTTAATCGATTTGTCGTCATATTGATCACGCATCATCTACCATGTGTTTTGACTGTTGTCACCAATTTTGAGTGCTGTACGATTATCTGTGTAAAAGTTATTCCCGAAATCGTAAAAAAACTTTTTTTTTGTGTATTTTCGTTCACCACAAGAAGGCGCTGTTTTCAAACTTCACCGTTTTTTCATAGACGTCTTCAGCCATGGCCCATCATCAATGGTAGCAAGTTTGGTTCGGATCGGACCTTCCATCGCAAAGTTATAAGAGTTTTTTTTTTCTGATGCGAAACATCAGAATCATCACGAACTTTGCCGCCCCCTATCTCGTGCGCCGTGCGACATTTGAAAAAACTTTTGATACCGTGAGCTCCTCAACTGGTCCACAGGGACCTCATCAAGTTTGAAGGTGATCGCACGAAAATTCTAGGAGGAGTTAGTTCAAATACCATTGCTGCGAATTCGCCAAAATCGCCAAAAAATCGCCAATCAACCTAAGATGGCGGATTTCCTGTAGGTTTCACGGGAAAGTCGTCATCGACTTTTTTGACCGTCCCCACCTAATGAACGTGTGTACCAAGTTTCGTTCACTTACGTTAAACCCGACATGAGTTGACCTAATAGAAGTTTTTTGCGTGACTTTTTAGCCCCTCCCACTTCCAATTTTCCACGCATTTTCCTCGAACGACTTTCAGACGTAAATTTACACCACGATTGATGCGGTCACAAAAATCTGTGAGTTTTGGGGTATGGGAAAGGCCTCAAAAATGCGATTTACTTTTAGGAATAATAATAATAATAATAATAATAATAATAATCTTTTGCATTTCAATAGGGTTCTTGCAACCTTGTTGCTCGAACCCTAAAAATACAGTTAGCTACCAAGACGACAATGAACGGAGAGGGAGGAGAAAATTGCACTTTTAGAAGACCAAAAATAAGAAGTTTTATTTTGTTTTTACATTGCACTAGTCTCAAGTTGTACTGCACCAGAGAACAGAGTAATATATAATGTCGCTGCTTACTTCTACATAAAAACTGTTCCACTTAAAGTCTAAATAATTAATGTGCCTAAAGTAAAACTGAGATAACATGAAGGTATTACACAACATTTTCATCAACAAACAAACCCCATCAATTACAGCTGGTACATTTGTTGCCGTTGCGTGAACAAGAAATTACATTTTTAAAACGCATTACGGACGAATATAAATTTTGGCTCACGAGTTTAGCCCAAAACAAATTGACAATGTTTAGACCGTGTCATAAATCACAGTTACATTTATAATCACAAGCTGGCCTGCTTTTCTCCTATGTTAATTTTAATAGAATGCCTTTTCCACTGGTTGGGCTGAACACTCAAATGTCCAAAACAATAAAGAAGAGTTAGTTTTTCACAGTAATGGTCAGTAATAATTACATGTAAAGTATTTATGCTTTAGTATAACTAAAATAGATGAAATGCATGGATGTGTTACAGAACTGTGATGGTTGTAGCATCACAAAGCCTGAGGTGTAGCCACGTCAGAATTGGTAAAAACATACTATGAACTAATTTAATGGTTAATACCCTCAAATCATGGGAGGCATTTGAACACAATGCTAATATACTGAGCTGCATCCCCCTTTTGTTCAGTCCATTCCTAGTTCTTTCACGGCTTAAACTAAATCCTCCTGTAATCTGTGTCTCCCCATCTCCCCCTCTTGATTAAACAGAATTTACAGAGTGAGATAAAAAAAAAGAAAGAAAGAAAGACAAATGAGACTGTAGCCTTGCCCATTCTGCTACTCCAGGCGAGGCAATGTCAGAGAAAGAAGCTAAACCTAATGTTTTGTACACTCCAGTTAATTATGAAGCCCATCTTTCAACATATGATCATTGAGCGTTTCAAATAAATGGCTAGCAGTACTAGATAGATAAAAACACAAGGGCGTTCATTATTCTAGCCACTCAAAATACCGATGCATTCAGTTTTATTCATACCATTTTCTTGGCGGCGCAGTTAAATTATGTTTGACATGCCATGTAGCCACTGAAAACCAAGGTCGCTCCATTATTAAGACCTCTGGGAAATGGAGAAGTCACATTAGTGCTTGCAATTGCTCCTAAAATCCTGTTCCCTTGAAATCAGCCATAGTGGTCATAAAGTCGTCACAGTAAGTGGAATAAGTCAATAGTTCCAAAAGGAATGACTCCTCCACAGTTGGCCAGTGGATCAATTCCAATTTGAGTGCTTTTGGAAAGGCTCTTTTTCTTCAGTCCATGTTCCAGTGGCAGAGCAGAGAAATAGGCCTTTCCATTTTAGTGGGATTGATGATGGTGGTGCTCAAGCCAACACAACAGCTTCCAATTTCATCTGTGGGTTAGCTGCACATGAAAAAAAGTTGAGAAATGGCGACTGGAGCTGGAGATGTATCAATGCAATATTGATATTGTAATACGAGGTGTCACCTGGCATTTGGGTTAACATGACGGACGGTGTGAGGACGCTTTTAGATATCATGTCACACAGACATCCTTTAGGTTATAGCAATACCATGACATCTTAGGAAATACAGTGATTCACTTTGTTGCTGTGAGTTAGATGTGAAGATTGATATCACCCTAATACCTATCCAGTCAATACCAAGCTGAAAGATGGATGGCTTATCTTGGCACAAAGACTTGAAAGAAGGGAAAACAGTTAGTCTTAGCTGTCTTCAAAGGTAACTCACAAAGCTCACTATTTAACAAAAAACAAAAAACGGCGTGTTAACGTTGAGGTTTAATTTATTATTCATTTTCTTGGCTAGAAGCAGTGAATTTCTGGACTGGATTAGTGGGTAAAAATTCTTCTGGCGATGATGAGACCGACTGCACTCAGCCAAGAAATAGACTGACACTTCATCGCCCATAAAACTGTAAGTTTGTCCTTTTTTAACACATTAAACATGATATAATTAGTAAGCTTTGGAGGTGCTGGTTAGTTGATATTCACTGCCTCAGCCAGGATAGCTGGGTTTTTTGTTGTTATTTTTTTCAATTGTTATACGAAGCTAAGCTTTCCATCAAGTGGCTACAGGTTCTTTTATTTATTGTACAGATATTAGTTTGTTATTGATCTGCACATCTAACTGTTGGCAAGAAATCGGATAAGGATATTCCTCAAAATGATAAAGTACTCCATTATTATTAAAGACTTGAAGCACGGTCTTTCTTAAAATATCCTCCCAATACTGCTATTAAGACCAAGTCAAATATATTGTGATTTGCAATTTTACCAGTGTTGCCTTGCTCAGCTGAAAAGTTCCACAACAGGGACTAATATGAATTAGTTGTTTAAATGCATATATATAGTTGAAGGTCAAGTTCACAAGGCTTTCATGTTCATCCTCTCTCTGAAAGACTTCCTCAGTTTGCTCCTTGGTACAGGAACAGGACCATGACTGGGTCTGATGAAACCATGTTCTGCAGTGGTTTCCGGTGCCTGGGTTTGGACGTTCTGGTACTCCAGCTGCTGGAGAGGAGGCTGCGGCGGACCCTGTGGTTGTATATCGAGGACGCCCAATGGAGCGTTTTTGCGACTGGAGGCCCCAGCACCTCCAGCATTGCTCCGCTGGAGCTGCTGGATGATGGCGGAAAACTTGGCGTCCAGAGACGGTCTGCCTGTTTTGGACCTTGTGGTCAGGCGTGAAGCACAAGTGCCGGTGTTCTCCTTCTCCTGGTATATGACTGGAGGAGGAGGAGGAGGTCTGGCAGGAAGAGGAGGTCTGGCAGGATGGGTGGGAGGAGTATAAGCCACTCTGTCAGAGGGAGGGGGCGGGGCACGTCGCTTCTTGTTGCTGTTGGATGTTGAGCCGGAGTTGGGGCTTGAACAAGGGGTGGAGGTTTTGCTCTGGGACAGAATACTCTTTTGCACGACCACTGAATGCGATCCATCGAACAGAGTCGACCAATGAGGCACTTCCTTCTCCTCCTCATGACCAATTAGAAAGCGGCCATCTGTCTCCTCTATCTTGTTGTGGATAATATCAGCAATGCTCTCAAACCTGCCAGGTGAATTTATACCTAGAAGGAAAAGAAAGGGTATAAATAATAATATAAACGCCTAGACATCAGGTTTATACCAGCTTTGTGTCTTATTTCCATGTTCAATGGATTATAACAATGACACATAGCACAATATCCTAATTAGTATGTAAAAGGATTTTTTTTTTACATGCATCGCCATCGAAATTAAAGCCATGATACACGGTTACCAGAATATATTAACTTCAATGAGGCATTTCATGCACTTGCTCAGTATCTTCTATAAATAGACACCAATAAATCACAAATGAAAACCCTTCAAAATATTAAACATCAAGCATCTAACTCTATTCATCCACCTTTTCCAATTACTCACTGAGGTCGTTGTAAACAGAGTCAGCCTGCTTTGCGAGGAAGAGCGATGGTTTCCGTGGTGATGTGACCTCGATCTTCATTAGCTGGTCGCAGCAGTGCAGCCACTGGCCTGATTGTCAACAAGGGGAGGCATAAGAGGCAAAAATAAAACATTATGGTATCTGCAAAGAGAACTTTAGCTAAATTTATATACAGCAACGGCTTCAGTCCAAGACATTCTTTTATGTAAACACACACAACCTTTCATAGACACATAAATAATGAATAGGGCTTTGTACTGACAAGAATCTGGCAGTATGTCACATAATCCTGATACAGATATAATCCGGATACGATATTGTCTATATATTGGGACATATTGCAACTCCACAGTAACAGTAAAAGTGTTATATGCATAAACGATAAACTATCTTCTTTGTTTCGTGAGAGGAATGGAATGAGGCCAAAAACCCTGCTGCTAACTAGTGGTCAGATGCTTAAATACACCACAAAACCGCTGTCAGAAAACCACAGTCAAGACTAGTTCCATATCGATACAGCGCTTCAAAGAATGTATACAGTATCAGAATGTTGTAGTCTATTGATATTTTCTTTCATGCCTATTTATGAATCCCAAGTGTACGCCACATGTCACTCACTCTGATCATAGAGATGCTGGTGGAGAGCGTCCAACCAGTCCTCCAGTTCCTCCCTGGTGTCTGTGGCGAAGACAACAGTCTCATATCCCTCATGTGAAGGGTTGATAATAGACATACTCCGGGATTTCTGGCCTGTTCTCTCTTTCTCCATCACACGGATCCGGGTGCTCTATGAAATTGACACAACAAAGAAACGACAACATATTTAAGCTACGTTATGAGATGTTGCAGTTAAAAGTGCATCTCTCCTACTGCAGAAATTAAATATTCAGTTGAAAGCAGCAGGATCTCACAGAGTACAGTTTCAGTTTGCATTTTGTTTATTCTGCAAATGTAAAGTCAAACTGATCTTTAAATAAACAAGTTATGTTTTGATTTAAATCAGATATTTGAACAGTCTATAAAATAGAGATGTAGTAACAGTCATAACAGTACCATTAATCTCTCTCTTTTGCCTCTCAATTTATTCATCTAATATTTTAAAGAGAGAAAATTAGGTGCACGTTGAGATATTTTAACTATATTAACTGCAATATGATTCTCTAATAGGAAGTGTGTATTCTGGGGTGAGGCATCGACAGAACAACTTGAACAAGAAAAAAATAAATGTAGAATGTGAAGGTCAGTACATTGGCTCACCTTATTGACAGGTATCTTGAGAGTAGGGTGCACTTTCGCATCAATTTCTTCTGGTGTGAAATAACAGGACAAAAAACCTGCACTCAAGACACAGTAAAGACTGCAGCAGCGGTTCATCCCCTCCACACTTTGCTAGAAATGTCCAAAAAAACAAACAATAGCACTTAGATTTTTCAACCTTGGAACCAGCTTTTGGGCTAGTCTTAATGATAACAACATTCAACTCACCTTCTGACTCAGGTAGCCGCTCATCATGCTTTGTGTCATACAGACAGGCTGCGCAACCAGCCGACAGCAGAGGTTACCATAAAGCGGAAGCCAGGATGACCACTCAGCTGGGAGGTTAATGGACACCAGACAATAAATCCCACAAATATAAATAAACAATATTGTGCAAAAGTCAACATTAGATTGATTGCTGTAGCAGTGATATAATGAAACCCAGAAAATATGGAACGCATGAATTGTGTTTTAAAATTAAGGTCAAAGGTTTATCCTTTAACCTAAACAATTGCATGACATCATCTCTCTTAAAACTTGTCCTTCTATTTCATGTTGAGAAATATCTGCTGTGAATAAGGTCAATTATAATTATTTTTACAGAAACAACGTATATATATTTAAATGTCAAATACTCTGAAATTAGAGAACTTCATATAACAGGTGGATTTAGTAATAACAGTATTATTTCCCCCCATGTATTTATTTTATGCATCTATTCTAATCACTCACGCAGAAAAATAATCCAAGCCAAACTTCAATCATGGGTTATTTTGTTTAATTTTAGATTTCAATATTAATAGTGAATAAAATATTAAATTATTACCCCGACGCTGAATCAAATCAGGAGATAGAAAGCATAATCCCTTTATATCCCCAGATATTACATTTCTACGCCTTTGTCTCTTACCATTTTGGAGGACAATGAGGGAGTGAGACTGAAAGCTGCCCTCAGCCTCAGACAGAGACAGAGTGGTGTAGGCCAGCAGGCTGTACTTGGCTCCACTGGTACAGGTAGACACACACACAAACACATACAAAAAGTAGCATGATTCTCTCCAAATGTTGATTAACGTGTTGTTTTTTTTTCTCCACATGTAAAATTCAGGTGGTAGAGTTAAAGATAACTACTATTTCTTCCCATAAAAAATGATTCAGTGGTGCCAGGTAGGGTACTAATATACCCATAGTTGTGGGAAAGAATAGACACTGCATCCACTCTGTTATCCAGAATATTTTATGGAAATTATTCTATTTTTGCAATCCTGCTCACAGATAAACTGAAAATGCTAGAGAAAACACAATATCCCTGGCAGGGGTAATTAACAAAGACATTGCATAATAAATGTTTAATACCAACTTAAATTATATTGTTCTTCATTGACATTTTTTTAACAACTCCAACACTGCGGCTACAGCTACACCTTTTAATCAGTAACAGGTCATTATAATCAAATTAGTTCCCAAATTTAAAATCGGGAACAAAGAGTCTATAAAGAGTTTTACATAGTGACTGAAAACATACGAGGGAATAGGGTTGTTCTGCAGGAACGTGTCAGCGTCTGGAGTGTCCAGCAGAGGGCAGAGCTTCTTCCCAGCTGTTTTTCCAAAGGAGTTTCGGAACTTCTTGGCCAGTTTCTTTGGTGTGTTTGCCATTGTGAGCTCTTCCTCCAGGGCACAGCTCCACAGCTCCACCCTCAGGTCAAACTGAGGAACTGCTTCTTTACTATGTCAGGGGAAGAGAGAGGAATATGCATGAATAAACCATGAAATTAAAAATGAAAACCATTACACCAAACTCAAATGAGCGAGTGCAGCTCGTCTAACTGTTCCACTCTGCATATTTAACATGTACAAAAAAATACTTACAAGATTGTGACCCCCTCAAAGCAGATGTCAGTAATTGATCTGTCTACCACCACCATGTCTGTGTCAAACACCTCGGAGCCAATCTGCAGCAGACAGAACACTGCCACTCGACGAGAGCCTAATTAATACAGGGAGAGCACAATCCATGCTAGTACAAAAAGGAATCTGCAAATAACACACAGTAAAGCTGAACAGAAGGCCTAAATGGTAGTAAAACACGAACAAACTTACTCCCTCTATTGTTAAAGTGGTCCGAATCCTTCCACAGCAAAGGAACACGCAGCCCTACATCAGAGAGGAGAAAACTCTATTCACAACACAGCACTAGAAGATGGAATGATTGTGGGTGGGGGTGCAATCTTACCTGATATTGCAATTGTCCCATTACAGGGCACACGGTCATCTGAATCTGGATCAGGTCTGAATTAAGAATTTGAATTCACTGTTAAAACTGGTCACAATCTGGGTATCATTGTTGCATCTAAAAACAGATTTAAACTTGCTTCCAAAATCCCAATCCAATCAATTAGAGTGTATTACAACCTGATCTGCAACTATATACTTTGATGTGTTCTGAGCCTGACCGACAGTGATTCCAAACATCATTTCCAAATTCTTCCACACCTAAAAACCAGCATCCCTTACCCCTTGGCTGACCTCATCATGTCTTGTTCCTGTTTCATCTTCTGGAGATGAGTCAAATAAGCCTTGATCCTGGCATTGCAGGTCAGTAGGTTCTTGGAGGTGTTGAGAACTTGCTCTCTCTTACTGCAGGCGAGCAGCAGCTTATAGGCCCCCTCTCGCATTCGCACCTCAAAGTCCAGCTTTTCTTGCAAGTTAGTGTTCTTCGTGGGAAAGACAGGAGAAATTTCAAAATGACCAAATTATGACAAAACACTGACAGGTAGCTTGTTCTGAACTTGTGTTAGTCCATCAAACAATATGCTATAAAAGAAAGAGGATGAGAGATGGACATGATGAGACCAAACATGGATTTGCTATTGTGAAGTTAGAGTTAAGTTGCCCTTGAGTGTTGTTATGGCACCAATGAAGGTGTGACATTGCTCTGTCCTGTCAGTAAGTGATGTACATATATTTGTGTATCTTGTGCCTGTATTGATTTTGGCAAAAACAGAAGAAGGCAAAATGTTTCTGGAACAATCGATCTACTTGCAAACAGAATATTGGTGGAATCTTGTGATACTATGAAGTATTGGGGGCTACAACCACACTGATGGGATGTTTTAAATGTGTAGCCCATGTCAAGAGGTGTCTTTTTTCATCACTCAAGAGCAACTTGTTGGAAAAAGGGAGCTGTCATGGTGAATGCAGAAGGGGATCAGCTAGTTTAATAATGACTAACAAGCAGAGTGACATTAGATCATATGCTAAAAATGCAGAATGGAAATGCAGGAATAGTATGGTGCAAGCAACTAATCAGGGCAATTCTGAAACTATCCCATGCCTTATTAAAAATACTCCATCTTCAAGTACACCATCTACAGCTTTTTATTTTATATTTACACATATGCACCTGTAACGTCTTAGAAATTTGTCGTATGTATAACAAATTCATATCCTCCACTATCTGAAAGGTGTCATTCAGAAGACTTGGACATTGTTTCATGCTTTTAGCCTGAAAGGACATTAGTTTGTGCAGAGTTAGAGCAAAGACAACAAAGACAAGGACATTATTTCTTTACATGCTTAGAGAAACAATACAGTGGGGTGGGGGTGGAGGGGGTCTCTGGTTTCACGAAACAGCATAAAGGGGCGACTCCCCGTTCTGAGCAACTGGTGCAACTTTTCCCATGGAAGTGAAAGTTAGTTAGCAGCGGTAGTACTTGACAGCTATAACATTAATCGTTTACTTGAATTATTAAGAAAATGATTATTTAAAAAAAATGTGCCACTTCCTTCACAATCATATCCATGCTTTGCTGAAAGTGCAATAGGGCTGCAACTAATTATTATTTTTTGTTCATAATGAATCTGTCAATTAGTTGTTTCACCCTTAAAATGTGAGAAAATTGTTGAATATGTATAAATGTTTCATATGACGATGTCATCAAACTTTCATAGATCATAGAAAACATATCATTCACACACACACATATATATGTATATATATATGTATATACATAAATATATGTATACAGTATACATATAAGAAAATCCACTCATGCTGATTATCAAAATCATTTATTAATTTAAATTGATTAAAAACAATGAATGTGAATAGGTGATTTAGTTAGTAATTGATTAATAACTGATTAACTGAGAAATCGTGTAATCTCTACATGCACCACGCATGTTTCTCAACCCACCCTGGTTAGTATAATTAAGGCCCCTAGTTTGGGAACCACTGAGAATGTTTGAGACAAATATTAGAAAATACAATTGTTATTTGCAAGTTATTTGAATAAAGGCTTCCAAATATGTTATTAAAGCTGTGCAAACAAAACAGAGGAACCACGTATTATCTTGCTTTCCTTAGTAGCTTTGCACTAAGTTGTCACGCCCTCCGGTGACAACTGTCATTACAATACAAGCTAAAACCAACAACTCTGGTGTGTAAGTCTTTGACCAAACATACCTCTGTTTGTTGGAATAAAGTGCTCTGTCGTATTTTCTTGCGTTTAACCTCCATGGCGGTGGCGGAACCGGCCGACAGTAACGACCTAGTGCCTCCGTGTCGTTTGGAAGTTTGAACGTCCCGCTGGGTGTCCATGTTTCCCGAACAGCCAACAACAGCCAGCACATTCCTGCTCTAACCGCTAACGGACGAGGCTGTTCGATTTTGTCACCTGATTTGCCGGAAGGGAAATATTGTCCGGGGAAAAAGGATAAGACAGTTTAAATTGTATATATACATTCATGAAATATATAACACTACTACGGAAATTCAAACATATTAATATCGAAATATGTCAATATTTACTTTGCTTATGATGCTCCATATCCTAAAACTCGTATTAATCACCTCAAAACTACAGTAAAAGCGACCAAAATTTACGAAGCGATAGCATTATAAAAGTATTCGAATTAATGACAAAACTATTATGAAAGGAAAAGACACCGCGGTCAAACGAAGTGATTTAAATTAGATTTGAAACACATTATCCGCCTTTCTCGGCGGAAGGTCCTCGGTAGTAAACCGAGTGCTTTTACGCCTACAGAGAGGTGGCGTCATGACGTCACATGCCAAACAAAGCAGGAGTGTACCGGTTTTGATTTTTGAATTTTTAAAAATATATATTTTGTCATTGAGGTATCATAAAACAAAAATTCTACACATCTAAATTAACTGTTTATGGATTATCAATGTATTTATTACATTCTAAATGTGGGTATTTAAGTCTTTATGAACAGGAAAATTAACATAAGGAAGGCAGTGCACGTGTTCAGGGGAAGGATGTAGAAACGCATTGCAAATTTCTTTATTCGAACATTACAATAATTGTTTGGTTCCCGGTGAAACCAATTCATTTGAACTGCACTTAATATGCAGCAGGAACAGTCAGCTGACGATGGGATGCACGGTCGCACAAAAGACCCTGAAACGTGATCAGGCAAACTAGGAAACCAGCTCTTCTCTTCACCCTCCCTCTGTCTGAGTCGAGTTGGAGCAATCCACGGTTGGAAGTGTGGACGCAGGCGCTTCTGGAAGAACTGCATGAACCCGTACTCAAAAACCGAAACACAGGAAATTACGATGACTGTTTTAAAAAAATAAAAGGTAGATCAAATGCTATGAATATATTACCATTTGAAACCATTTGTGATATCAGTCTCTTGTGTCATCTATATAAAAAAAAATTCAGTAGGCTATATTATTCTATTGTATGTCCAGTTTACCACACATTTCCTGCAGGTGCAGCTAAAACAGCAAAACGTATCTTCAATCCATAGTATGCTCCAAAGAAAATCAAACACTTTTTTCACTTCCATAATAAACCAAATGTTAATTAACCTTAACTAATACACAGTATGTTAAATTATCCCTTGCATAGTTTATATGAAATGTTCCAACAAAGATAATTTCAGGAAAAGACCATCAATCTTTTATCAAGCACAGCGAATTGACCATAATTATGCAGGATAAACATAATTTAATCTTATTAAAAAAAGCTTTGTTTTTAATTATGAAATGATGTGATCCTTCTTCAGTTATTCGTAATGGACAATAGATGTATGTGTTATTTTCAAATAACTAACAAGATACAACTCAAATACAACAAATAAGAGAAGAAGATACAACTCAAATCTCCTCCAATGACACTATCTCAATATATTATGGATCCAAGAGGTCTGTTCACTTAATAATTTCCGTTGCTTCATGTAAGTGGGACAACTATTGGTTTTGTTATTCAAATTAATATATTAACTACTTAGCTAAGGGGGCTGTATATAATATGCATTATGCTTTTAATTTGAAAGTTCATAGCGGCAGTCCTAGTTGTTATTTCCGCCGCGTTTACGTCAGCGCGTTGACGTTTGTCCGCGCGCCGCTCCGTGGCATGCAGCAGCGTTTTGCTGAGCAACGGAAAGAGAGAAGGCCGTCGCTGCTGCTGCCGCTGCTGCTGCTGCCGCCGCCGCACAGAGGCAGAGTGAACTGCTGCGGCAGGGCTGGGCTCCTCACACACACATATACACACCCTCAACAGCAGCACACAAGAGAGAAAAACGGGGTAAGTGAGGACTGGACTTTTACTTTTATTTGGGGAATGCTATTTATTTACCGCCTGTTTTAAAAGTAGGCGTTTAGTTGGGCAACCGACCATGTGACGTTCACGCCAGAAATAATTATGGAAAGAGTCGATTTTAGGCTTTTTCTGCTGTCCACCGTTTTGTGTTTATTTGGGTTTCCAGTGTCCACATATAAAAAAACATTATCGGTCGATTTCGGAGCTTCGTGACATCAAAAACAGAAAAAACCTTAGTGGTATTTGATGCACAGCGTTTAATAAACAAGCACATATACTGTTATGCTAATAACGGCACAGTCTGCTTTGACTGTGTTGGCTAACTGTATGGCTACTATTGTCAGCAGCAGCGGCATGACCAGCGTGTCCTGCTCCGCCTTTGTAAAACCGCACAGCCTCACCACTCTACTGCCTCTGTTAAAACAGCATTACCGGTCACATTGTCTCTATATGCTCCATCATTATATTTCACAATGACCTGTTTTTCCCCCTGTTAGTTACATCCTCCTGTAACCGCATGGAGGCTGTGGAGGCAGCGGGATGCACATCAATGACGAGCGGTCGCGTTGAACGCTTTGTGCTTCCCTCACTGGAGACACACACTCATCTCCGAGTCTTATTTTAATCTATTTAAATTTCAAATTTAAATATAATAGTATGCATTTGACTGTGTTATTACGTGGCTGCAGCGTTTGCTGATGTCCGACTCGCTCCTCCTCCTCCTCCTCCTCCTCCTCTTCTCCTGTGTGGAGGCTTTGTTTTCGTGGGGCAGATGTAGCTGGCCTACATGCATCCGTTCTCTCTTTGTGTTTTATGACTTTGAGTTTTGCTGTCATCAGCACAAAGTAGTGAAATCGCAATTCATTTCGTATACATTAATTTCCACATCTTTAATACTGATGCTTTTCATCTCCTAATTAGGATGACATCTTAATCATAAATCATAATCGTAAATGGTGTTTGATCATCAGGGCCAGACCATGATAATGTCTTATGGTTGAAGTAGATGCATGACAAATAATTAAGTTGTTCATCTGTTTGAAACACTGGAAACAGACTTCCATTCAGGGCAGCAGCAGCGAGGTTGTATCTATTCATCTCAATAATTTCCCTTTATTGCATTTAGTGCAATAAAGTCAGTGAAGGTTACATACATTCCTGATAATGGTTTGTAACACAGTTAACTTGTCACATACTGGGCTGATTTGTTCTTGAAAAGCTGAAGAGCTTAAGTATACATTGGCTACTGCAGTGAGAGTTGTTGGTCTCCTCCTCCTTCTCCCTCAGCTGTAAGAATTCAATTTTTTTTGGTTGTGAGCCATAGAATGTGCAGATAATACCATCCAGTCCAGTTTCTTCTCCTTCCTCCCTCTCTCTTTTACCCTGCCTTTTTTCCACCCTCTTTCGTGACCGCTGCAAATGTGGCAGACGGCAAGCTGGTTGGCTCTGCAAGCAGTTGCATTTTTGAAAACTGTCGGTGTCACCAGAGCAATGTTCATTGCAAAATGTTGATCATAACAGAACATCATGTAAATGAATCGTAAAATGGCACGTAGTTGTTATATTTGTTGAAATTGTCTTGTGTTGATTCTGTTGCTGTGAAAAACTACTAACCTTGGCATCATATGAATTAGTATTCTTGTTGTTAACAGTCTGTGTGTAGTCATAAGTTTACTATTACCACTGAACTGACAAAACAAAAACAATTGTGCTTCTTTTATTTGTCTTTGCTACTTACATTTGCGTTCTTGATAGAATCCCTTGGTAAGTTGTTGTAGCATGATCATTCATCACAGAGATTGTTGACTTCAATGTTATGAACCCTGTTTTCTGTTCTAGTGTGAAGCTGATACCATGGACTTTGTTGTCTGGCCTGTCCATGGCTATTGTGTGTAGTAGGAAGTTTAGGAAGTGAGTTAATTTTACTTCACTGGTCAGGGAGTATGATTTGTGACTCAAAACAACCCTGCCTGAAACTTATTATTCCATTAAATTCTACTCAAGTGTTTTCTTTAAGGGGTTTTTGTACCAGGGAGTCCATGGTTAAATATAGCAGTGAATCTCACTTCTGTAATCTGTCATGGCAGAAATGTTGTCAGGGTTATGAGAGTCGCACTGCTTGGCCTGGTGAGGCTCATGCTTGTGTGCGGTGAGAGAGAAAAACAAGGGAGGTGTACGGAGAAGTTTGAAAATACGAACAAATAACTAATCATTGGCTTTTTCCTTGTTATGGAACACTGAGGGCGAGTCTGTTTTTTTTTTCTTAATTTATTTTCTCAAAATGACAGAATTAAACAGATTGAACTTCACATCTGTTTTGGGGTGTAACATACTCCCTAGCGAGTTTCCTGTGTTTTGTGCTTCTTTCCACTGCAGATATTGATCTTGTATTTTGGTATTTTCCTATCCCAATTGTCCTGTTATGCTAACGTTTTGTCCTCCTCAGTGCCAGTGTGAATTTCATTGTGAGTTTTCACTATTTTTGTAATGCTATCACTGTGGGCAGCATAATGCTGTGGCCATAATCGTGGCAGGGTTGGCCAAATACCTACAGTATGTTCCTGTTCAAGTGCCACAGGTCAGTTATTATCTGTTCAGCCAGGGCTACAAAGGGCCATGAGAGAACTCACCACTGCTAAGTACAGCTTTTATAGCTATATAATACAGTGATGTATTCACAGTAGTGGACTTAAAGCTGCAGTGCGTAACCTTTGTTGATTTTTGTTGTTATTTTTCTGCCTGGTCTTTGTGAACAGAAAAGATTTGACAGTATTTATATGATGCATCCTTCATCTGAAAAGGGGCTCTGTCAGGCAAAACTATCAGACCTGACCGAGGGATTGTTTGTGTGAACACAAGAAGTCTTTATCCCGTCAAACTGCTAAATGACCTGGTTTTTTTGAGCAATAGAATTTACCTCTGAAACCTTTCGTTGGGCCACACGGTGGTGTAGTGGTTAGCACTCTCGCCTTGCAGTGAGAAGATCCGGGTTTGAGCCCCGATTGGAACAAGGGCCTTTCTGCATGGAGTTTGCATGTTCTCCCCGTGTGTGCGTGGATCCTCTCCGGGTTCTCCGGCTTCCTCCCACAGTCCAAAAACATGCAATGTGGGGATTAGGTAAATTGGACGCTCCAAATTCACCATAGAAGTGAGTGGGAGAGTGAATGGTTGTGTTCTATCTGTGTGTGGCCCTGCAATGGACTGGCGAACTGTCCAGGGTGTACCCCGCCTATCGCCCGATGTAGCTGAGATTGGCACAGCACCCCCCGCGACCCTCTGGTGGAGAATAAAGCGGTAGATGATGACTGACTGACTGACCTTTCGTCTGCATTTGTTCGATGACTGCAAACTGTACTCCAACCAGTTTGCAGTCATCTCGCTTTACTAGCGCAATGCTGCAATTGGGTCTACCTGTGCTGACATAAAACTTCTTGTGTACAGTGCAGGAACATCACCAGGTGACCTGAGATCTGGAGTTACACAGTACAGTTTTAAGTTTTATAAATGAATGAATAGGTTGTTAAATATGTAATTTAGTGAAAACATTCCATACGTAACTGGCACCGCCACAACTTAATGCTTAATGCTTAATGTCCTGTTTCTTCTACATTTGGTTTTGTCCTACTGAGAAAACTGTCTCTTGAAATAAGTGTATCTCAGTGTGCTATCTGTACAATGTACTGCATGCTCACATGACTTGATCACATATGCTGGAACAGACAACGCTGCAGGACATTGTCTTCATCATTCTCTTGGATTATTAATAATCAATTATCTCTTTATATTCTATAGGAATAATCACTTCATTTTCTCATATAGTGCTGAAGGGAAGATTGTTTCTATTATTATGCCTTATAGTTTTCAGCATGCATGAAATCAAAATTTCCATATGTAGGTCTGTAGGTCATGTGGTATACAGAGGTCACTGAGCATGTGGTGTCTTTATTTCTTAAGGCCAGTGGATGTGCTCACTGTGCTGGGTTGTGTATGGTAATAACAATGAAGCGGATGGACGGATGCTGGCTAAATGGAGGTTTTTGCTTGTTTGTTCCTCTCGCCAACTGTGATGTGTGTGTGTGTGCATGTGTGTGGGGCCGCTTTTCAGCACCATATGGTCTTTTCTGCTGCATTGGCTTTTTTTTTTTCACCCACATACTACATGTCCTGTATAAGCCACATTAACACACATGAAGCCGCTGCTCACTGAAGTTTCTGCAGACTTGAAGTTTTATCCTGACATCGTCATAATTTATCATCTCACTGCATGTGGTGCTGTATACCTGTCATGAAAAGATTAATGTTAGTGCGTAGTCTTTATCTGGCAGCATAAATTATTGATGGTGTATAGTATGCCTTCTTAATTCTTTATTTAATATTCAATTTGAATTTGAAGTTAAGTACTTTTTTTAATATAATGCCAGGATTTAGATTTACAGAAGCACAGTGTGGAAAGCATGACCAACTTTTCTTTGTCATTTGATACTGTGCATATCTCCATGTTGTTGTATATAAACTTGTCATTAAACAAGTGAAAAAAGACAGTTAATGCAGTTGGTCTCTGCATTTAGTATATGTGTATTTGTGGGTAGCCTTGGCTGGGATACAAAGGCCCTGTTTTCACCAAGTGGTTCAGTTTAGTTCAGTTTGGTATGGTACATTATGCAATTATTTGTGTTTCCATTGTCAAACATTGAGAACGGTACCAAAATAGCCAATCTGTACCACCCTTCCTCTGGGGTACCTAGCACAGTGATTCAGCTCCTATGGGTGCTGATTGGTCGACTGAGAATCATCTGGCACATGACAGCAGGAAATAATGGTGGCGTTTTGCTTAGAAACTTGCAGCCTTTTCTCAAACAAAACCAATCATCTTGTGATAAACAGCCACATGCCAAGAAATGCAGGATGTCCTCCATTGTCTTTTGTTTACTATGTTGTGTTCTTAGTAATGGTATTCATTGGCAGGCAACACTGTGTTTTGCTGGTATGATGTCACTTTATTTACGTAGCTGACACAGCTATCACCCTGTGGTGGAAACAAGCCAGATCAGGGTTTTCTGTTCCAAATTGCACCACTGTACTGCTCGGTAAAAACGAGGCTCAGCTGCCAAACAACATTCAGCTTTAGGACTCTTTACAAGCCTCTATAATGGCAAACTCAGAATACAGGCTTACTTATGAAGGATTTCAGCCTGCAGCATTGGTTGAGGCTTTTCTCTGACAAATTACTGAATTGAGTTCAGGTTTCAGTGGTGCAAGAAAAGAAAAATGTTTAGACAAGGGTTCTTTCTCATACTAAGTCAAATAAGGTTACCCTAACAGAATATATCTTTTAAGTATTTTCCCTTTTTGCTGGCTTTTTTCATTTTAGAGTTAAAGTAGGCCAACTTAATTCAAATGTCAAATGGAATCACCCACTTTGAGACTGAAATCCCCAGAGCAGCCAAAACATTGGACAAAAAAACTGTATTATTTTACTGCTATCAAACAAAACTCTGGTGATTGACTAGCAGCCCTGTAAGTTCATATGGGTTAGTAGTATCACACATGCATACAAAATCTGTTTCTAAAATAGCTGTATAAGTGTGAGTTCTATGACACCACAGTATTCACAGGTGGCAAAGTAAGATATACAGGAGGGATCAGCAAGTACATTTGGCTAATCATTTAGCTAATAATATTGGCAAGGTGATAATGTGGACTTGTCTTTAATCAACAACTTGCTCCAAAGACTCTTTTGATACACAAATGTGTACAATGCAGAGGATAAAATTTAAAAAAATTACCTTAACAAACTGTATTTTCCCTTTTTGTTCTGTTTATTGTGCATCGTTAAAATTTTGAGAATCACTGTTTCTTTCAGTCTAGCATATGATAATAGTTATTTGACATTTACTCTCCAAACCTGGCTATCCATCAAAACATCAGTGTTTGAATACATGAATACATTTTGGATGAAATTGTAATTGTTTGTGCAGATCAGCAAATAAAACATTTATCATCTGCCCGGCCAGATACTGATGCTGGCTGGCCAATTTTGCCCCATGGGCCGCCAGTTGCTGACCACTGGTATACAGTATAGTGGATATTTTACCTTTAGTTATCCAGGTAAGTCAGTTGAGAACCAATTGTCATTTACAATGACAACCTGGGCTATATAGTTTATATATCAAGGCATATTTTTATCTCAGTCACAGAATAACACTGTACCTCTGTGTAGACAATAGACTGTAACCCTCCTCCACTGAACACTTTGATCTCTGTACATCGAGAGAAGAATCAACCACTGGGGATAATAAGAAACCTTTGTCTGTCTGTCTGCCTGTCTAGCCAATGTGTTTGACTGGCCAGACATTGTTTGGTTGTCTCATGATCATCCTTTTCTGTTCTTTACAACCCCTCAGGGTCTGTAGGCTTCCCTGCTCCCAAAGCATCTCTTGGTTTACAAAACCAATTCACCCTGTTTTCCGTTACTTCCTGACTATGACTATGTCCTAAAATACCTTCCCACAGCAGTTTGAGGGAATATCCTGCTGTGTTCTATTTGTCTTTCTACTGGCTTTATATCTACAAGATGCTGTCTTACTCCACTTTAAAACAGAAGCTGTTTGACTGAGTAAGTGGATGCAGTTTAGCAGCCACAAGTTCATCGTTTTATCTTATTTGTTGTTGCTTCACTTCAAACTTCAATATTGATAACATTATCATTGTCAGAATTACTAAATTGTCTGTCCTTTATTCAGTCAGAGGATGCTATCTCTGTTCAATTGACTGTAACCACAGTGCTATTTATATCAGAACATCAGTTTTGCTGATGTTGCAAACATTAAGTGCATCATCTCATGTCTACCATATCTGCTCGGAACAAACTATCCAAACATGACCATTCATTGCATCCCATAAAATGACTGCACATAGACCGTGCCACTGTTTTTACAATGTCAAAGTTCTGTAGAATCAGCATCCACCTTGTTAAACACACCCTTAGTAGGGCAACGTTTGGCTCACATCATGAGACAATGAAAAACTGTGTGATGACAACATGAGTGGTCTCTCTGTTTGTGTCTGTCTTTTTCTCTCTCCTACTGTCTTTCCTCACTCTTGTTTGCTTAGCATGTTGGTGTTTGTGTCAGTGCGTGTTGAGGCTACACAGAGCATCTGTCAGTGTGTGTGTTGTGGTGTGAGTCAGCTATGAGGATTGTGATGGTTTGGAAGGTTGGAGGGAAAAAGCGGATGAGTAGTACTGATGGTTACCCAGCTGTTGCATCATCGTCATGCCTTCATCATGCTCCCTGAGGCCAGATGCTACGTGGAGAGCAACAGCCATGTGTTACAGCAAAGAAACATATGACGTGAAATAAACTGTTGTCGGCTTATTCGTTTAGCTTGTATTTGTGATTGGTTTGAACAGCCTAAAAGACTGCTCAACAGCATTTTTCCAGAGAATGGAAACATAAGGGCAATTTGTCACAGTTAATCAGTCTTATCACCATGCTTATTTATAGTTTCTGAATATTATAAAATATATTCTTGCATAGACTAATTTGTGTCAAATCAGTCTCCAAGACGAATTCCCTCAGGACAGTGTGAGCTGCCTCACTGTAGAGACACGCGGTTTTCCCTTCAAGTCGGTCTACAAATCAAAGTAAGCTACACACTCACTGTGGATTCAAACATGAGAGTCCAGCACAGGAAGTGTGTGCATGCTTCCTGTCCTTTCAGTCTACTACAAAGAATTCCCAGTCATCTTGGAATAATCCTGGCCTTTCACGCCTTAATTCTCTGCGTATGTGTGCATCTGTGTGCATAATTATTTGTGTGGGTATGTGGATGGTGTGAGTGTATGTAAAGGTCTGAGGGTTGAGGAATTCCTGCCAAAACTATGAGGTCACTATTCCTTCTTGTTAGTCCCAGCAAGAATGCTGATGAATGGTTAGAATATAGATGAGAGAGATCTGGGACTTGAGTTTGATTTTAGCCTGTCCTGTCTAAACATATAAACATATATCATCAAGTAGTGTTTTATGTCTGTCTCTGATGAATGACTGAATTGCATTGATGGTTGTCATTGATTCTACAAAAGAAATCAAGGTTGAAAACAAACTGCTTTCATCAGAGAAACCTTTCTTTTCCTTTTATTCATCATATACAGTAGAAAATGGAATATATTTAAGTTTGTTGGACAAATCAAGTCATTTCAAAAGAGAAGGTATATTATTTGTAATTTAACATTAAGTCTTAAAGGAACACATATTAAGCAGACAGAACTTCCTCACAGCTGTGTCTCCTTTATCAGACCAGCCTCTGCATTCCTCCAGCTGTGCCTCGCTTTCATGTGTGATAGTGAGAAGGTTTTTTTTTTTTGGTTTTTTTTTTGAAGGCACCACACACACATTAACCTTGAAGACTGCAGTGAGTGTGCAGTGGTTACTGCGACAGCAAACTCTCTAATGGTTTGGTTTGAGTGAGGAAATGCAACCACACATTTTTATGGTGTAGTGCAGTTATTCAGTTTCTCTAAAAATGTATGCTTCGTGTGTTCAAGTGTTGCACCCAAGCACAATATCTGCTTTATATCCATCATATCTGACATGCAATGTGGTCATGTGAATATAGAAATGGCGACAAAACAGTAGAGGAACATCACATGTATTTGCATGAATGAGATATGATTTTTAGATTTAAGATCATTGGTTGCTGCATCTGTTGTCCTTTCTTTCAATGTAGTTCATTTTGTCAAAACTATTACTATTAAATGTAGTTGTATATCTGAGGTCTGTTATGTTGGGATGGATTATTGGGGTGAAAAATAAATGTATTTGAAAGTTATAAATGTGTATTTGGTAGAGGACAGTGTACGTTTTATTATGTTTTATGAGAAACCACCCTAAATGCATCCAATCTTGGTCATAAAGTTCTTGCTTTATTTTAGGCCGTTTCAGTCGTCATGCGCTTCAACTTGAAGGCAAAAATAACGGGTGTATGTCAAGAAAGCTTTTTCTGTGACTGATTCTGTGACTTACTACTGATTGCAGTATATTCAGATAGCTTATCACTGCTTATTATGTCTGCCTAAAACTTACATTACAAATGTTGTACACATCATATTTTTACTGGGATGAAAAGCTGAAATGATTTGCGTGAGAGACAGCAGTTGGAATAGTCACTTTCTCAACGGTAATCATGTAAGGAACCATCAGAGGTGTGCAGTTGATTAAAATTTTACCCTGGGGATTTCTGTGTTAGTATACATAGTACTTAAGAGGTTAAGTGAGTTTGAGTTTAGCTCAATAATCTGTAATTCCCTCTCTGATGGGCTTTTCTTGGTACTTTCTACAGAAGACAGTACAGTAGAGTATTAAAGTGCTTTCTAAAATCACCATTAACAACTCCCCTTCCTATGAAACCTATGTAAAATTTAGAATTAAATAACTGTAAATGAACAACTGTCTTAATTTTAGTACAACGTAAAGGCAGTAACTAAGAGCAGCAGTTTTTTAAATTGGATTTTGTCTCACTCTCGTTGATGTTGTCATTATCTTGTGACAAAAAAAATCCAATTATGAAATGAACTTGTGGCTGCTAAACTCTGCATCCAGTCACTTAGTCAAACAGCTACTGTTAGTACTGTTAGGCTTTTAAACTGAACAACAGCAAGCAGTTAGAAAACCAGTCATACAGAAGTGTAACATGGCTGGTTTTTAGTTCTGCTGAATGTTGTTCTTCTTTTAGCGCCGGACAGTCAGAAAGTCAGAGGAGCTGGCTTTGACCTCCTTTCCAGCACATCTAAAGAGAAAGAGGGAGAAAGAGGAAGGGGAGGAGGGAAGCGGGAGGGAACAGAAATGTCCTACTGGTGAGGCAGGCCAACATTCCTACATCACTTCCTCCTTCAACATCTGGCAATGATCAGAGCAGGCGGGTAGAGAAAAAGGATGTGTGTTACTGGATGGATCACTGTTCATTTCCAGACGTAGACACGAGTGAGGCATCACATTGCAAGACCGCCCACTCAGTCTCATTCCTCCTACCAGCAAAACAAAATGAAGCGAGATGGAGCGTTAACACTTCATTTGTGATTCTTCTGTCTTACCTAACCTCTTCTTTTCACACTATCTTTCATATATCACTGGTTGTTGGGGCTGCAACTAACGATTATTTTCATAATTGCAGAGTAATTGGTCCATAAAATGGCAGAACATGTTGAAAAATGTTGACCAGTGTCAAACTGAGAACCTAAGTAATTATTTTAGCCCTATTGTTTATTGTATCATGATACAGATTAACTGTTTCTAAGAGTGCTATAAACAAACTAAAAGCTCTCTTCCTCCTTTTTTCCCCTCAGGATGGCCTAGCTGAGTTGTGCTTTCAGTTTTCTATCACCAGTGAGCTACCTGGACCACAGGTGTGTTGTCAATTTTACAATTTTTTAAACAGCTTTCTTGCATTTAGATTGTCTTATGTCTGTACATGTACACAAACAGGCATAAGGAGGTAAAGTCCAAGCACTTCTCTGTGCCACAGAAATTTATTGAGGACACAGTGTTTGAGTTGGTTGTGGATCTTCCTCAGGTGAGACAGATGTTTGATTGATCACTCCAGGAATACACTGCCTGGTCAAAAAAACGCACTTATTCACTTTGGCATTGTTTTCATAAGCTACTGCAATGTCACAAGATTTATTTCTGACCAGTGTTGCATTCATTGTTCACCAAGATCTTGTATTGATGATGGGAGAGTCAAAGCCTTCTCCAGCACATCCCAAAGATTCTCAATAGGGTTAATGTCTGGTCTCTGCGGTGGCCAATCCATGTGTGAAAATGATGTCTCATGCTCCCTGAACCACTCTTTCACAATTTGAGCCTGATGAATCCTGGTATTGTCATCTTGGAATATGCCCATGTCATCAGGGAAGAAAAAAATGCATTGATGGAATAATCTGATCATTCATTATATTCAGGTAGTCAGCCGACCTCATTCTTTGGGCACATAATGATGCTGAACCTAGACCTGACCAACTGCAGAACCCCTTACCTATTTGCTTAGTTAAATCCAGGTGGCGACTTTTTTTTGGCCTGGCAGTGTATATCCGCATTGGAATCCAAACTTTGTGAAGTGTGAAGGCTCTACCTTCTTTTGTACTTACTGTATTCTACTGGCCCTACTCCTTTAGTTAACTTAAGTTAAACCAAAACAAAGATTTTATTTTGTTTTGCCTTTTACAGATTTGTATTTGATGTGATGTACTAACATTAATTGTAATTGAAAGACTGGATTTTTCTCAGAATTGTTGCAGTATGACGTTATATCGATGTTCATATTATGCTATAAAGATGAATCTGTGGTGTCTAATGAAGCTTATTGAGTTTTCGATTTATTGGGTTACAGATTAGTTGAACGGTTATGTATTTGCTTTTGTCTTAGCAGGAGTGTAGCAGAGGCGGCAGCAGGGAGCAGAGATGAGTGTGACCTCCTGGTTCCTCGTGAGCAGTGGGGGCACTCGCCACCGCCTCCCCCGGGAAATGATCTTTGTCGGCCGAGATGACTGTGAACTCATGTTACAGGTAAGAGAACAAACGTGCTTGAATGACATTTTTGCTGCAGTCGTCTCAATAAAGCAGATGTTGTTGGGTGTGTTGTTGGATTTTCACTAATCCAATTTGTGAATGTCCTCTCTTTCTTAAGAATTTCAAAGAAGAACATTTCAGGAAACAGAGCCTGACTCTCATTAAAATATCATATATATTGTCACATGACACTGATAAAATATCTGTTTACTGAGTCTGACTGAGGACACAACAAATGAGCCTCCATGCTGCTGCTCTTGCAGTAACAGAGCTTGTTTTGTGTCTGTGTGTTTATGTGTGCATGTCACTGAGTCTGTGTTTGTGTACTGAAGCTGTGTCCCTGCAGCTGCATACAGTACAACCAGAGACCATGGGTATGCTTGTGTGTGTGTGTGTGTGTACCTCTGGTCATTGCACTATTAATAGAAAGTGGGGCAGATACCTCTTGAGTTAGGTCTTATCTGATTGAGTCACTTGTAGTGTAGAAAGTGTATCTATGGCCATAGCTCCCTCTGTTATGATTATGTATTCAAGTTCAGTTATCAGACTGACTTTACTATCTCATGAAACTTTTGTACCTATATATTTTATTCCCACATTTAATTTAATACATGTTTTACTCTATGTGCAGGGCTTTTCTAACTTTTTAATAATAAAAATATATGGATTCCTTGTAGGGAATTTGAATCATGTAACCATGCCTTCTGGATACAGTTTGGACCCACTGGTAATGTTGCTCCTAGCAGTATAAAGTCTGAGAAATCTAATCCAGTAAGGGGACCTGTGTGTTGGAAGAGGAAAGCAGAAATGGAAAAGTGAAAGCTTGTAAAAATGCATTTGATTTATAAATGAAAATGAACATGGGACTATTCCACTTTCTAAAATCCCACTCTTCACAGTTCTCTTCTTGCGTGCGGAGACTTGTGAACAGCAACAAGGACAGTTTACTATACATGTAGAATTTTATAATACCTGCTTTATTTGCAAACAACAAACACCTAATTTGTTTCTGATCTGTTTTTGTTTTTTTCCATATGAATCTGTGTGTTTCTGGGAGGGTTTTCCCTGTTATTGTGATCTTCTTCTTTTGAATGATACAATATTAGATAAGGGAAATCTTCCAAATGTTTGCCTTTGTGCATGTTTGTTTAACACTGTCAGTGGTTGCTTGCAGTTCCTCCATGTGACTGCATGCGTGTGCCAAGGTCTCATCACATGGCTAAACTGGCTGCTTGTGTCCTGCGCCTTCAAACACAAACGCACTCACTTGCAGGAAAAAAAATATTTAATAAACATTTAATAAATGAATGATCGAAAATTATCACACAAGTTTCATTAGTGGTCTGCGAGAGTGTTATGTTAATGTTTTGGTGTCACCTAGCAAAAATTATGCCACATGCTTATATGATTCTTACAGTTATGTTATTTACAAACTGGAAAATAAAATGTAATTATTCTTTTTTTCTGGGAAGGAGCATAGAGAATACAGGAAGACAGCACTATGATGGCAATCTGAGTCATATCTGTCAGAATTATATCTTCTGTCTCTAGCTGAATGAATGGATGTGTGTGTGTGTGTGTGTGTGTGTGTACTTGTAGTGCTCATGGAGACCAAAACCTTTGTTTAGGCTGTCAGAATGAATGGCAGTCAGTGCAGTGTCATAAGTGTGCATGTGTGTGTGTATGTTGATTAAAATTTGATCTGCCTTATGTTGTCTTGTGTGCCTCTTCCTTTATCACTCTTGTCTTTTCACTCTGAGTGGCGAACAGTCACTTTTTTGTTTCCACTTCACATTTGTATTCTAAGTAGGGACTGCATTAACTTCATTAGCTCAGAAGTATACTGTATCCTTAACACCACTAGTTGGCTCTGTGGTGTGAGGTACAATAGGCAGCTCAGTTTGTTTCCATCTTGTTTGATCTGATCCAATCTCACTACGATAATCTGTTTAAGGTGAAGCTCTGGCTGCTTCCCTTTGCTGTAATTAAGTGCTATCATGAAACCAAAGCATGTGTGTACTTGACCTTAGTACAATACTTTCTTTCTTAGCTGGATCTCATCACACAAATGACATGTTTGTTTGTTTGTTTTTTATATTCATTTTTGTTTTCATAAAATAAAAGTACATCAAATACACAATCAAATTACAATAGGTTTTGCTTCGGCAGTGATGAAACAAACGATTCCAGAATACTTTTTTGTATATCTGAAGGGCGTCCGAACAGACATTTTGGAGACACAGCTAAATTTCCCCCCCATTTGGTGTCAGCGCATAAATTCTGAGACATTGATATGGAGGAATATTTGCCAGATTCCACAGTTCACAGTACGTTTGTGTTGGAAACAATTTATCCTCAAAGCAGCTGATGGGCTTGTATCTGGCGCCAGCAGGAAATCAATACTTTTACCTCCTCCAGTCCTTCATTACTCCACTGTTCTCCTTTGTGCATCTGTCCATGTATGTGTGTGTGTGTTGGTGTGTACAGATCTGCATGAATGTCAAGGTGCCAGTATGATGTTAGACTTTGAAATACCTGCTGATATTGCTTTGGGTTGATATCATACATAGTAACATTGAGACTTACTTCCAAGGTTCCATTCCTGACGAGATGCTCATACCTCCAAATATTTAACATAGTACAGTTTTCTCCATTCCAAGAAACAGTTGCTCTGATGCAGTTCACAATTTAGCTCACTTTCTCCTTAACCTTCATGCAGCATAGGTCAAAGGCCAATGAGGAACCTTTTTAGTATAGCAGCAAAGATGAAGAGTGAAACATATTTCTTCTGCATGTTCACATTTGATCTTAATCACGTTTGCTTGTGTTGTTGTTTTATAGTCCCGCAGTGTGGATAAACAGCACGCAGTCATCAACTATGAAGCAGGGACTGATGAACACAAGGTCAAGGACCTGGGCAGCTTAAATGGGGTGAGTACACAGATGCAAATGTGCAAAACAAAGTGAGGTTAGGACAAAAGGTAAAAGTGAAACACAGAAATGGTGAGGACAGGACAGAAAAAAAGAGAGGAGGAGGGTCACACAATGGATGGGGGATGAAGAGAGATAAGAGAATGATTTTAACCTGCTGGTGTGAAGAAATGAGGTTCAGATGAAGAGGGAGACAAATCAAGATATACAAAGGGGAAAAAAGACATAGATGGAGATGAGGGGTGTTGTGAAGGGTTAGAGGCTAACCTATTTTGAGGGTTAATGGGATGAGGACCTAATCAATCTCTGTGTCAATGAAGATTTATATCAGAGCTCAGGTCAATTTTAATCTAAACCTAATTATGCAAATCACAACTTAAGGGCAAAGTCTTGTGATGTTAAAGGGTCACTCTGCCACTAAAATGAAACACCTTTAGACCTATAACTAAGATTGATCTTAGAAAACATTTTACGGTTCCCATTTGGCATTAGTCATGTGTAGTGATTTTTAGCACTCACAGCCACAGTCCCACAGATTGGACACACATGCACACTGCCTTCACATCCTCTCCCGACAGGAAGCAAGAGTCAAAGCCACTTCCTGCTGTGTCATTAACCATCCAGCTTCTTAACTGGAGTCAGAGGAAGTTTTCCCCTTCTGAGTCAGTGGATATAAAGAGATTTGCCACAGTAGTAGTGAAGCTATACTGGAGGTGTTTTACTACTGGGTTGTAAAACTGTCATTAGTTAATCTCAAGAAAGAGGACATAGAGATGTTTTATTATAGCAGCTGAAGCACCAACACAATTTGGACCATCGGCCATCAGTCAACTTGTTATATTATCTTCCTTTACTATAATTGTTGTTGAAGTTGTGGTATTTTTATTACGTTATTGTTCATTTAAGATTTTACCTTATCTTTCCCTCCCCACTGCAGACCTTTGTAAATGATGTCCGCATCCAGGAGCAGATGTATATCACGCTGAAGCTGGAGGACAAGCTGAGGTTTGGATATGATATCCTTTCACTTTGCTGGTCTTCTTATCTCTCCATCCCTTCACACATTGGGCAGTGTATATTGTCAAACACATTGCCATGACCATATGGACATTTATACATGAATAATGTTTGGTATATAGCGACATTCATGCATAAATGTCCATATGTTCACGACAAAATGTTTGGTGTGTATGAAATAGTAGAATTTACAGCATTTTCCCTAACCTGACTGTCTCACATACCAACCTGTTCACGGTGGTGAGAGGAGAGCTCACTGTGCCCGAGGAGGCACTTAAGGTAAGCACACTCTCACACACACTCGCATGTTCACCAGTATACACAGCCATATACATTATAGTTCTCTAAATATTTGTTTAAATTATATAATTTCATTTTTCTCTAGCATGAAAAGTTTACAAGTGGCCTCCAGCTCAGCAAAAAGCCATCTAATGGTGAAACCACTACCACCACCACAACTTCAAGCCACAAGTCCCCCGCGAAGACCCCAACAAAAGCACTGAGGTCTCCCAGTGGTGGCACCCTGAGGCCAGTAGAGAGCAGAGCAGTAGATGGGGTCGTGTCCTGCAAAGAGCCACCAGCAAAACATGTGGACAGTCACAAAGCAGAGGAGAGGATGGGAGGTGAGAGACAGCAAGAGTGGAAATGTGAACCTCGGTAAAATCTACCTTCAGGACCTTCTTAAGGGTAGAAATAAAGTGATTAGTCTTGATACTATTATCTTATTTCAGTGTTTTAGTGCGATTTTAGTACTCTTAAGGTGCTGTAGGCAGGTAATTTTATTCAAAATAATACAATTTTGGAATTGCGGATCTCTGTCCTGAGTCCCTCTCACCAGATAAGCAGAGGTCAAAGTCTCATGATGAGATCATGCTGAAACAGAATATGGAATGGAATTGTTTATCAATAACACTAACAGTATCTTGTTTACCACACCTTAAATGTATATTATGAATTAATGGATTTTGCTACGTTTTGTTTAATCTACCATTTGTATTCTATGCTTCAATTTTATATTCATTTAAAAAGTAGAAGTTTCTCTTCATTAAATACCAAAATAATTTAACAACTTTATATCAACCGTATCTGTGCAAGACTCAAAAATGCATATTCCATTATGCTGTATACGCTGTTTGTTTTGGAGATGTTCTATAACATTTATGGTGGATTTTCCTTTCTAAGGAAACCAAAAGTTTTACAGAATATTGTGAAATTAAGTGTGGTGGAGATTTATTTCAGGCCAGTAGGGGGTGGACGTGCTCCCCAGGAATACCAACAGTCACTCTTTGATAATTCAGATGAATGTAATTCAGGTTTGATGTCAAAAAATGAAATCACTGACCAAGCTAAGGTGCTAGCAGGAGCCTGGATGATCTCCAGATGTTGAAACAAGGCCACACGGGGCTTGTGTTATTGCACAGATTAAGCAATAACAGGATCAGAATGCCCGCATAATGCAAAGCCACATGCCAGCACTAGTTGCACACATTACACACATTTTGGCATAAAACAAGCAAATATACACGTTTGCTGTTGTAAGTCAACCCATCTGCTGCACATGTTTTTACACAAACCTCTCTGTGGTTCTGAGGATGTAATCCTACAGTATTACTACTGTAATGCCATGCCTCACCTAGATATTATACCACATTGAGACTATACATTTAGTAGCTTTTATAGAGAATCCCCCTCTTACTGCATGCAATTTGGCGCTGAGCATCTATAATTATCTCTAGAATCTGTGATTCAACTTCCATAGCTCAGGATGGGGAGTACTTAGGGAAAATAAGGGAAAGGAAAAGGAAAGATCAGAGAGATGTTAACACAGGATGAGGCGTCCTCTGACACAGTGGTCTAAGAGGCAACATTACCAGTTCAAATCTGGCTAGAGACCTCTGGTTAGTGTGTGTGTGTGTTATTCCGCTCTATCTTAAGCTTTTCCTGTTGCTTTTCTTTTATGGTGTCCAATTTTGCCACAGGATACTCATCACATGACCGCCTTAAGTTTGGGAAATGGAAAAACCCTCTTTCATTTAGAACATGTGTTTGAGAGAGAGGGAGAAATAAAGAGAGCGCATGATAAAGAGAGTGTGCACGTGCACTTGTTTGCTAAAGTTCTGAAAATAGGTCAGTGGGGCAAGTCCTGACTAGAGGATATGTCACTTTTTGGCACCACGATAGAGTTTGTCAGCAGTACCAGAGTATGTAAGGTACACAGTAAACATGACGTGTCTGCTTGTGTGCATCCATCTCAGCGGATGTTGCAGCACTCCATCGTGGGACGCCTCTGTACGGCCAGCCGTCTTGGTGGGGGGATGGGGATGCAGATGACGAGAACTCCTTCAAACAGGAAACCAAGTCATCCTCCAAAAAGCATGACAGCTCCATTTCAGGTAGGATGTACTGCTGTTAAAATCTTCCTACTGTCATTAGACACATCATCTCCCCACCACTATATGTTTCATACATGCTATGGAGAAAATATTCCCCAAAAAACTGGTCCTGCAAATACATTTGAAGTCGACGTTATAAGAATGATTGTATCGGACACCAAGCCTTGTTACTGCAAGAAAGGTGGAAAGCTCATTATTGCTGCAAATGTTGTAAAAACAGCAACTATACAGAAAACCTGTAAAGTAACAAGACAATGGCCACATTACACACTGACTTCATACAAAATATGATGTAATATATCAGTCTTTAAAATTTTGTGTGCAATTTTATTCATTCAGTCATTGTTGACCACTTCATCCTCCACATGAGGGTCGTGGGGGTTCGCTGGAGCCAATCCCAGCTGACATAGGGTGAAAGGCCGGATGCACCACCGGACAGGTTGCCAGTCCATCACAGGGCCAACACACAGAGTTGAACAACCATTCACTCTTGTCAATCTACTGTGTAGAATGTAGAGGACATGCAAACTCCACACAGAAAGGCCCTTGGTTGGACCACAACCTTCTTGTTGTGAGGCAACAGCGCTAGTCACTTCTCTGCCGTGTGATAACTTTTAAATATTAAAACGATTGTCATATAATTCACCCAATGTTGATTAAGAAGGGCCCATGTAAAGTTTCAAAAGTGAATCACACTGCTCAATCAGTTTAATAAGAAATACAATGACAAACAAAAGTTACGTACTGCAGCTTTAATGTATTGGCTATGCATGTTGTAGAATTGAAAGTGTAAATGTAGCACATTAAACACAGCCACTATCTTCTCTGTAGTTTGTGTGTGAAGCTGAATGGTTTGCTGTGTTTGTCTGTGCATCAGCCAGGTGCACCCTATAGATTTTGTTTCTCAGAGCTTGTATTTGTCTCTGTTTGCTCTTAGTGTGTTTATGTATGGTGACCATTGCACTGGGGGTGGTCCCGTCGGTTGGAGTTGAATAGCCAGTGTAACAAGATTAGAGGTTACACCAATAGGAAGACAGCTTGGTGATGCAAAATCAGTCTGTGGCCAGGCTGCTTTATTCTGCACCATTGTAGTCAGAAAGAGTGTGGGGAGGTTAATCAAACACTGGAGCAGACTGAAGCATCCTCATCCTCAACTCTCTCACCATATCTGGCTGAAGACACTGAGTGTGCAGCATCTTTACCAACTTTAAAATGGAAATTACGTGTAACTATCAACAGAAAGTGTTTTCTGGATTTTCGCAGGTTATTGTTCTGTGTTATAGAAGAAATTAGCAAGAATGGTTTTGGATAAAATCTTTGTGAGCATGGCAGGGTGAGTGGAAACCCTAAAGGCTTTTCAAAACAATTAAAAGGAATTGGCAACTTCAGTCATGGAGGAGGGTGAGTGAAGGGAATTTTGTCTGTGGAGAATTGACTTTCAGATTATGTGCAGAATGGATGTTGTGATGTTGGATTTGTTGTGTGAAGTCACTTACGTGCTCCCAAAGTTGTTGCACACACTGTGTACATGTGATTGTAACGGTTGACGTCAGATGTAGCATGTGAATAGGGAAGTGAAAGAAATAAAGAGAGGTTTCAAGCTGGAAGTGATTTTGTTTGTGTTTTTGTTTCATGTTATTTGAATAATTTAATTTCAATGTGTGTGCCTTTTTTTTGGACTCAAGTCGAGGCCACTTTGGAGTTTTATTGTAGCGTCTTTTCTTCATCTCTTTCATAGAGAAAACACTTTAACACACACACACACATACCTTTCTCTCACTCTACAATACTGCAATCATTAGTTAACCACTCTCTAATTCTCTGGTAAGTACTGCTTCCAATTTCAAATACGTCCGCTAATGGAACTGGGAAAGCGCCTTCAATTAAAATCGGTTTGCCATAGTCTCACCATGTGGCCAGTTAAATATTTGAAATGAGAAGTCAACACAGGCTAAAAGGTAATTGTTTTTCCACTGTCATTTTAAGTCAGTCACTCTTCCGTCTTAGCGGACGCATTTTGTTGTGTGTCATTCATTCATTTTCACAGAAATTCATATGGGTGCTTCTCAGACAAACCATGGTGATATCAGGGGAAGTTCTAATATTATTCACAAATTCTCGTTTACTCAGTTCATTATAGTTTCAAGGAGGAAGGGAGTATTTTCATGGTTCTTTGTAGAGATTGATCAGCAATTATACTATAAACACACCATAACTGATGCTGTTTGACATAGTTGAATATGTTTTGTAGGACTTCTGTGTCTGGTATTACTTTCTCAGTTGCATCTAGTTTGTTGTTTGTTCTTGGTGTTTTATGGCAGTTGGCATCTGTAATGTTGCATCACTACCTTCTTCTTTTTTTGTTTGTGTCATTTTCTTCCTATATGTTTGGTGCATCTTCAGTATAATTTAACGTATTTCATCTACCTCATATGTGTACGCTTAAAAAAGAAATCCATGTTATAAATCCTCACAAACCTGCAAATTAGCTTATGCCACAAACGCTGACCTCAATTCAATTGAGGACAATTCAATATAAAGATTTAAGGATTCTGTTTATGGGAAGAACCGTATTTGGCACATGAATATTTATTTCAAATATATCACACGCTAAATATTTGACTTTAATTCTACTTGTATATTCTGAAAAGTAATTTTGTGTTTCTTGTTTGTAATTGCAATTTGCCATATGTTCCTATGTTTGCTCCCCAACATGAAGCAGATGGCCCTCTTAATTCCTGAAAGCATCATTTATCATATTCATACCCCACAGAGGCTGTTTGTTAATATGAACAGATGAGAAAATAAATGCTCCATATTGTAAGTGCTCTAGAACACATGTTGCCCTGATTGACTGTGTCTGTGTGAAAGACAATGGAAAGAGATGACCAGTATCATACACTTTATGTCCATGTTTTGTAAAGCTGTGTCCTCCCCAAGAAGGAGACTGTAATTGTGATACACGCTTATTAAAGAACAGACTAATTTGAGGCCTTGTTTGATATTTCACCTCCAACCTTTGAAATTAAGTCAACAAAATCCACTTTCACAAGTTTTATGTTATTAAACTAGTTCAGATAGAAGCTGTGACCGACAGTGATATTCCTGTACAATATCACTGAAACTGAACAAAATAGGAATTCACTTATGGGCATATAACTGGTTTGTTCGACTTTTCACGCATCTATTATAATACTCAAGGTTCCCTTAAAATTCAAATCATTGGTCAATCAATGGTTCTATATGTTTTTCAGTGTCAGATAGCAAAGAGGCACATCGAGGGGAGAAAGCTAAAGAGGATGACCTGCATGCATCCACCACCAAAGACTACTTTGATATCCCCACCAAGGACAGTAACACAGCCAATAACGGCATCCATGAGATTCCCACTAAGGACACTGAGGGAGGTCAGGCTGCTGCAGGTAAAGTTTAGTTTTCATTTATTTTATTCATTTATTCTGAATAAAAATACCTGTATCAATACATTTTAAAATGAGATAATAGATTTTTATTTGTTAATATTGTGAATGTATTTCCTTTTTTAAATTGTTTATAATTATAGCAGATAAGATGTTGTAGTTTGTGACAGAAGTACACATTTTAATTTCATCAAGATGGCATTTTCGGAAAAATGTTAGATCCTTAATGGTAGAATTAGTTATTAATTTGATATATTGTTTAGTAGCAACCTATTATATGATAATGTCTATATATATTTACATAATCTATTTATGCCAACATTGTATTCAGTAATCTTGACTGACACAGTAACAAAACTGCCATTTCTGCTCCACAGCTCAAGGTCACGCCTCTTTCACCATTGAGTTTGACAACACCTCTCCGGGGAAAGTCACCATTAAAGACCACGTGTTAAAGTTCACGCCTGACCACCACAAATCTCGCTCCAAGAAGAGTGGAGGAGGAAGTGGAGGTGCAGGAGGGAAGGACCTGAGTACACTTCAAGTGGCTATGATGGCATCAGAGAGCAAGGTGGCTGATTGGCTGGCCCAGAACGACCCCACTATGGTTCGCAGCGAGTCCACAGAGGACGACAGCAAAAGCATTAAGAGTGACGTGCCAGTCTACCTCAAAAGATTGAAAGGTGGCAGTTCTTTTCTTTGTCAGCCTATTTTGTGAGTTTGTTGCTGTACCCTTTTCTGTTTCATCATTTTGTCTGTCATTCTTTTTTGACACAACCATCTATTCTACAATAATACTTTCCTCTAGCATTATCAATTGTTGCACAAGAATTATCACAATAGTAGTGTTACACCTCAATATCACAAGATTTTACACGCTGTACCATTTGTCTCTCCCTCAAATATATGAAGACTGGGTTGGCTCTTGTTAAGAGCTCGGGTTGTTGGCAGTGGTAACCAAACCAGGGGATTAGCAGCTACCAGACAGAAACATTTAAACCCTATCTACTCCTCTTATGCACTGTCAGCCAATGACAAGGCTTAGCATTAGTAGCATAGCACAGCCCCCATTGGATTTTCACTTTTTCACCATTTACACATAATATTCTCTAGTGTGGATGCTCTATGTATTCACTTTATAGCCGATCATCTTTGGCTACAAGCACTACTCACCTGTGTTTACCTATGTGGACATGTTGCTATGTATCCTTGGGGTAAAGTTTGAAGTTGCTGACTATAAACTGCATCCCTCTCTATGTCTCTTTGTTCAATTTACCTGCAAGCGGACGCAACGGCTGATTACTGCTGCCAGGGGAATTTGAAAGAAGAAACTCTGTTTTGTGTTACCTTAGTTGTGGTAGACTATACAGTACACTGGTCATGTGTTGATTAAATGGAGGCTATGATACTGATGCTGATTTATGATGCTGTTTATGTGTGGGGGAGGGACCAAGAGCAGGAGTTGATTAAAATGGAAGTCTGTGAGGTAGCTGGAGACAGAGGAGCTAATTCAGTAGATGGACTCAGTCCTACATGTGTGACAACTGGCTGACAGAATGGCTTACCTGATGGATGATTATGCTGCTAACTAAATGACCGTCTGACTGACTACTAAATACTGCAGTTCTTGAGATGCGCCTTGGTATTCAGTCCCTGATGGTGAATCGGAAAAAAACAATGAGAATACTAGGGTTGTTACAGGGGTTACAGCAAACAAATAATAACCACTGAAGACAGATAAATGGAGGGTGGATTAAGGAGGAGAAGAGGGAAGGAGAGGGCAAAGAGGGATGGATAGAGGACAGGTGGATGGCAGCTGAAATAGGTACAGGGAGGAGATGGTTGACAAAGTGATGAGGGCAGGAGAACCTCACTGTAATGCTGAGAACAGCATTTGCAGCAATTACAACAAAGGTGACTGGACAAAGAAGGAGAGCGGGTGAGAGAGGGTTGTTGTCTGGACTGCAGTGCAAGTGGAAATGGATGTTGGTGGGGAGAGAGCAGTTTTTGGTAGATAGTTGTTATAGAAACAGTTTTGCAAGTGATGGCAGCAGAAGAGAGAATAGAGACGTATATTTAGAAAAAAATAGTAAGCAGTGAACATCTGTATGTGTGTGTATTGGTTGGGTGACTGAGGCATGTGCCCCTTTATGTTTGGATTTGTGTGGCAGATAGGTTTCATGCCTGTGTTTGCTGCATGTGTGTGTGTGTTTGGAACATGCTCAGTGCCGATCTGCGGACAAGCAGTGCAGCATGTGTGAGAAGAGGCATGCAAGATGTGCGTAGGGTGTGTCATAGAGGTGCTCGGCAGAGTTGGAGGCAGAGGTTTACTGAAGAGATAGAGAGGAGGCAAACAAGCCAAAGCTATTTTGATTTGGAACCATTAAGGTGAGTCTTTCTCCTCTTCTTGTAGATGATGCATTTGATTTTGATGATTTTACTGTTCTTTTAGTGTTGGAACATGAACTGTCGTGTGTGTATAGCTGGAACCTCCAAAATGTATTGGATTTCCCTTGCCAATAAGATTCTGACTCTTGTCTCTAAATTTTTGATTCATTGATTATATTGAGAAGACGTTCCTTTGAGTAAGATAAATAGAACAAGCATAGCAAACACATTGATTGAACTTCAGTACTGAACTGTGTGATCATGTGATCATGTGATCATGTTTGGGGGTTGCACATTTGCTTATCTGTTGGCTTTTGCAGCTGTGTGCACACGAGTGTGGGTGTGTACATGCATTTGTTACCTTTGTAAGACCTCTTCATAACCATAACCTTATCAGGACCAGTAGTCCTCATGGAGACAATAACTGGTCCTAATGAGGCAGAATCTCATTTGTGAGGAACTGGTTAAGTTTAGGGCAAAAAGTGTCGTTAGGCTAAGCTTATGATTATGTTATTAGTTTGTTATGGTTCAGATTAGGAATAACATCTGTTTTGGCCATTCAAATGACTGGAAGTCAATGAGAGTCCCTAAAAGGATAGCTGCACAAACCCCTTTGTGTGTGTGCGTGTGTGTGTGTGTGTGTGTCTGTCTGTGTGTCTGTGTGTCTGTGTCTGTGTCTGTGTCTGTGTGTGTGTGTGTAGCCAGCGGCAGAGACAGCGGGCAGCTCCACTGTGAGTCATGGTGGGGCAAGTGGGGCAGAGCACTGGACTCTCACAGAGAGCTCTGTTCTCCTCTGGCCGTGCCAACGGTGTCTTTGTCCGAGGCACACAGCATGAAAGACCTGCCTCTGTGTGTGTGTGTGTGTGTGTGTGTGTGTGTGTGTGTGTGTGTGTGTGTGTGTCTTATCTGCTGATCTGCTAAAGCTATAGCAACACACTGCAGCTTTGCTCATATGGTATCTTTTACCTCCTTTTAATGAAATATGCTTTATTTCATTTCATTGATGATGAAGTGAAGGAGAGCTGAAGGAGGAGGTGGATAAGAGAATGTAAAACATTGGCTGCAGACTCTAAAAAAGAGTCACTGTGATTTGTGATTGCAGAATTTTTGTGAAAAAGGTTATTTTCTCAGACATGAGAAAGCTCCTCTTTAACCACACAGAATATTACCTAATTACACACACTGAATAACTGCAGCAAGTGACCTGACCCTTGTGTAAAATCAATAAATGCATGGTAAATATATGTAGAAGTGATAATGTGCTATTGTATTTCCAGTGTGCACCATCTATATAATTACCCATATCACAGATATTATGACCCACACTTTGACCTTCAGCGATTTTACAAAAAGTGAAGTGACATTAAAGCATCAGAGCGTTTCAAAATCCTCAGGCAAGGCACTCGATTTTACTCAGACAATGGGAGCAGTATGTCCTCTTTTCTGTCTGCTTCTAGCACTCTATCTTTTACACGTTGTAGCAAATCCTGATCTAATGAGCTAATTTGTTACACAAATTGCAGTGCACTGTTTTCCTAGATCAGAAGCTGTGCATTGTTTTCTGATAGTTACACACAGTAGCAGTCATGTGGTGTCTTATCCCCACCTGTCTCTCATACCCTAACTGGCTGATTGTGTGATGTCTGTTAACCCTAATGACACGCGATTTCCCAAGTGTCCCGCAAATTAGGATTCCTTCTTTCTCTGTTTGGCTTTCTCCTCTCTGGCTCTTAATCCTGTTTCTCTCTTTTACCATCTAGCATCCCCCAGCTAGATGGTACTCTTGTTCATGTATTTCCCCTTTCTCCTTCTACCTCCCCTTCTATCACTGAAGCACCCCACTATCACACACAGACACCACACTCACACCACTCTTTCCCCCTCATTTCCCTCCTACCCTCCCCCTCCTTGTAGTCTCTCAGTGTCAGTAAAGTAGGCAGGGCCAGTTCTCTGTGGTGGGTGGCTTGTCTGGATTAAATTGCACTGTCTGCCATCACACAACTCTGAGAGGACGTGCTGATGTGACCCACACTTGTCTAAATGTAGAAATAGCAGTTAAGCGGCAGGTAAGCAGTCAGAGACTTCAGAGTTTAAGGATTTGTCAGGCCATGGTTGAAAGTTTATCCAACAGTTTTGCTGAAACATTTGTTTCTTGTTGTGGTTTCCAAAATGGATGTGCTTTCAGGAAAGTGTGGTTTTGTGCTGTGGTCACTATTTTACTGTTTTCTTCTTGCACTGCAGTGTACTTTATTGTATTTGTATAGATGCACAAAAGCTAGTGTGTCTGATTCTATGCTTTGCTTACTGTTGATTCATGTTGGCTGTGACTTCCTACATGTTAGTGAAGCAAAGCCTTAGTTAATGTCAGTCTTAATGTAAACATAACTTGTTATTCAACATTCTGTAATAGTAACATAAGAAGTGCTGGAAGCTTGAGCCATTTGTTGAAAGAAAATATGCATTTAAGTCATTCTTTTGTTATCTGTTTCTTTTGTTACCTCACAGGTAGCAAGCATGAGGATGGGACCCAGAGTGACTGTGAAAATGGACTGGGCTTGCGTTTTGCCAACCGCCACCACACCATCGAGGAACGTCTGAAGGCAGCGCACAGCCACGTGGGAGTAGGAACAGGAGGAGCAAGTGGAGGGCACATAACAGTGAGCAGTAGCCGAACAGCTAGCCCTCGCACTGCCTTTATGATCGAGTTCTACGACGAGGAAAACCCTCGCAAGCGCCGATCGTACTCTTTTTCCCAGACTGCACCACTCGTGGGTGGAGGAGCTGGTGGAGAGGGACTGTGCCCTCAGCCTCCATCTCATCCCAAGGTTTTCAGCATTTCCACCTCTGCTACTACAGCCTCAGAGTCAGGTAATATGCCTGTACAAATTCTATGATACTGCTTTTATGAACAACGTGGTGCATGTTTCTGCAGTTTCACTTAGTTTTGTATGAAAAGGAAAACCAAAAGTCTTGTCAGTTGAGAAAATGTGCAGATCTGTTATGCAGGAGCTAGACCTTTAACATTTTACTTACCACATGTTGTTTCTGTATCTTAATCTTCAGTAAAGCAAGTATATTTTTCACATTTCGGTTTTGATTAGGTAAAACCCCAGCTCCAATACCAGCTACAGTGACTGCTGGGGCACCAACTGCTGCCCGCGTGCTGCTCAAGCAGAGATCTGAGGACCCAAGTATTGGTCGGAGCTCAATCAGCACAGGGCTGGCGACAGGTAGCCCCACCAGTGAGGACGCCTCAGTGCTCGGGAGGGGAGCAGAGACGGCTGGAGGAGAGGAACAGGATGATCACAGTGATAAGGGGACCTACACTATCGAACTGGAAAACAAGAACCCAGAGGAAGAGGAGGCCAGGCGCATGATAGACAAGGTAGGGATGTACTGAGATGTTAGCATCTATTTCATCTAAATTAGTCTAACCACAACACTTTGACAAGAAGAAGGGTGTTTCAAGAGAATGCACTACTGCAGCATTACACACCGCTGTAAAACTCCACGAAGAACAACAATTACTTTAATGTTTTAATTACAGCATTATGATATCATTCATTTGGACCAAATCCACAATTACAGAAAACTTGAAATTTTCTTGTGCAGTAGCTTTTGCAGTTTAGAAAAGTGTCTATATCTGATAATCTGTTGTTGCATGTTTTGCTAAGGAGTGGGTATTTTTATTGTAATTTAAGCAATTACATTTAAGTACTAAAATCTCATCGACGGAACACTTCAACAAAAGCCAATTCCCTTGGAATGCTGTACTCAGTGATGTGAAGAGCAGCACAGCTTTGTTACAGTTGTACTTGTTAGAAATGGAGTAAAACATTGTTGTTTTTCTTTTGCACTACCTTATATTGGTTTGATAAACAATTCAAATCATTATTATTTCATCCATCCATTGTCTACTGCTTTATCCTCCGCATGAGGGTCGCGCGTCACTGAGGCCAATTCCAGCTGACACAGGGCGAAAGGCAGGGTACACTGTGGACAGGACACCAGTCCATAGCAGGGCAAACACACAGAGACAAACAACCATTCACTCTCACATTTACGGGCAATTTAGAGTGTTCAGTGAACCTCTGCATGTTTTTGGACTGTGGGAAGAAACCAGAGTACCTGGAAAAAAACATGCATGCATGAGAACACGCAAACTCCATGCAGAATGGCCCTTTTTCCTGACCGGGTCATCAACCTGGGTCTTTTCACTGCAAGACAACAGCGCCATGTGGCCCTCATTATCATTTCATTACCAATAATTCAATTGTTTCAATCAACATTCATCATTATTTAAAGTTACTGTGTAGTAAGTCTAAAGTAAAGGAACTGGCCAAACAGAGTTGAGCAATGTAAAAAGTGACTTTATTACCCAACCTAATGCCCATTTGAGACATTTGCCACTAAAGCAAAACTACGATCTTTGCATTGCCTTGTTTGACAACCACTCTATCTCCTCTCTGCCTCACTGGTAAACCTAATGCTTCTGTAATAGCCTTGAGAGACTTGCTCCATCAAGCAGTGCCCTGTTTTATTAAACGACGCTCCAGGGAGCCTGAAAACCTTCATCACAACTACTGCAGCCCCTGACCTGTAGCGAACCCTCTCAAGGTTGAAGAAACGTGTCTGAAAGGGACAAAATAATACACTGAGATAGAGGTGATTTCATGTTAGTTTCAAGCTAAGAGTTTCTTTAGACTATCACCACAAGTCATGTAGGAATTAAAGACTTTCCTTAAATAGGAATAACAAAAGCAAAGAGTGCAAAATCACACCAGGCAGAAGTTCACAAGTCTTTCTAATTACCACCTTGTAGATGCAGAAGCTTGGCGGAGAAGCACACCTGCTTATTTACTGGAAGTTAAGATATTGCCAATAAAGTTGGTTTTTTTATAGACATAATTAAACTTATAAATAACATCTTACAGTTCCAGTTATATGTTATATACAGGTGTTATCCTAGGGCGAGCAATGATGTAATTAGTGGGGTGTATTTCTAGTGAGTGTCAGTCTGAATGCTTTACCTTCAAAACTAGAAGTATTGTTATGTTAATGCCTGTAATTAACTGACACTAATTGGCACACTGCTCTCAGTCAGTCCACTTTTGTTTGCTCTCCATTTTTGTAATCGGGGTGTGTGTGCGTGTGTGTGTGTGTGTGTGTGTGATTCCCGTTTGTTGCCATGGTACTGAACTATCAAGTGCAGATCAGCGTTTTAATTCAACAGCAGCTTCCTCTGGCTGCTCGGTTCACTTCTCTTCAAGCAAAGTATAGAATAACATTAACATAGTATTAATATGTCACAGGTACTTCATTTTCATTACAAAGCGTGCTGCTGTACCTATGTACATTTTAAAGTGCATACAGAATAAAGACGAATTAGACATTATCACAGTACATGCAAACGTAATGATTGAAGATGTGCCTGCATTATACTCTTGCTTTTTCAACTGTTTTAGGTGTTTGGTGTTGAGCAGAACCAAGGCTCCTCTGTCCTGTCAGACCTGAAAGGAGAAGCAAAAGGAAAGAAGGAAGAGGAGACTAGGAAAGAGGTACTTTTCTTGTGCTTTTCTTTAGTTTCCTCAGTTATTAGTTTCCTTTCTGTTTGTCATTTCTTCACAAATACATCCCCATTCGTACATACTAATGTTGCCCAAGATTACTAATTTTTTTACTTGTGAAATTAGTTTTGGATTAAGTAAGTCAGTTTGAGGGAAATGACGTCTGAGTCTCTAACAGTCTATCTGAGTTACAGTAAGATTCATGTTTCATTACGTGAGTCACTGTCACTCCCATGACCTGACCACTCTACTCCCCGAGCCTGTTAGAGGGAGTAGGCTAGTCCTCCCAGAGATTGACCTAGATCATACTTAGACACACACACACACACACACACACACACACACACACTGTGCACAAGATGAGAAGAGACACATTCAGCCCCCCAGGCAATTTTATGAGGGAGGAGGGGAGGTGGCTGTTTATGAGCATTGACAGCCTTTCTATCAAGTCTTTTGTGTCATTTTGGTTCAGATTTTTCCCAAGCAAAATGAGCAACTGTTCAAATTTTCTCAAACTTACAACATGTACAATGATTGTTTGGGATTTGTATACAATTCAAAAAATATGTAAATATCTATGTAATACATGCATTATTTTGAGGCATCTAAGCTGCCTCTACTGCTGATTTACTTCTCATTTTCTCACACATATTCTCTCTCTCTCTCTCTCTCTCTCTCTCTCTCGTCGCTCCTCCCCTCATTCTCTTCTCCTTACAGGCTATTCCTGGTGACTCGAGCTGGGTTTCTCAGTGGGCCAATCTGGCTGCCAATCACACCAGGACAGACCCGGAAGGATCAGGAGCAGAAACAGCTGCATTTCTGCTAAAAGAGAGAGGTTAAACATTGCCTAACACAGAATGACTAAATAAAGTGTTGTATTTCAAATATGAATTATTATTAATATTAAGTTTTCAAAAAAAAATCATATTTAAAAACATATAAAATTTAATGAAAAGTTTATTTAAAGTTAATTTAATAAAATATATCTTTTTTTTCTGCAGGCGTTGATGGTGCATCACTCAGCAGAGGAGAATCCTCCTCAAGTCTGACCGACCGTAAGCGCAGGACCCTCCCCCAGCTTCCTGTGGATGACTCCAGAGCTAAATCCAGCATCAAAGATTTGAGGTCTGAGATTGGGGAGAAACAGGACACTGAACCCCAAGAAAAAGAGAACAAGGGAGACGGGGAGTCCCCAACTCCCATGGAAGACGGTGAAATGACCGGTAAACGGAAACAAAGCTCCACTTCTTCTCCATCCAAGGCCCGTCTCCGGACCTCCAGCAGCTCAGAGCGGAGAAAGAGGTCAGAGGAGAGGAAAGGAGGAGGAGGACTTGTAGAAGGAGGAGAAAAGTCTGGGAAGCCTCTAGTGCGACAGGGCAGCTTCACCATTGAGAAGCCCAGTGCTAATGTGCCTGCGGATCTCATCCCTCGCATTAACAGAGGCAGCAGTGGGCGCGAACGCAGTGACTCTGTGAGTAGCATGGATACGGCTACACTCTTGAAAGACACTGAAGCTGTCATGGCCTTCCTGGAGGCCAAACTAAGAGATGAAAACAAACTAGATCAGAAAAGCAGTAAAACTGGCACTCAGGGTTCGGGTTCTGGATTCCCCCTTCGATCGGACTCCATCTCTCCTGAGTCAGACGTGGACACGGCAAGTGCAGCTAGTCATGTGGCTGGAGAGGCAGAAAGGAAACAAGCACCTAATGCACAAAAAAGACGTTCCTTCAGCAGCATGCACCGGGAAAAGAGCAACATAAGCACGACCTCCAAGACCAGCGTCACTAATACAAGTGCCCGTGAGCGCTTGGAGAGGAAGACTAAAACAAGAACTGTGGAGACGACAAGTAGGACTGATGCTCGCCGCTCCACTCAGCCATCTTCTTCCTCCTCCAGAGTCCGTCAACCTTCACTGGATCTCACTGATGATGATCAGACTTCCTTCCCCATCTCTGACATCCTCTCCTCTGACCAGGAGTCCTACAATGCACCATTGGGGCTCTTAGTCCATGGACGTGGCTTAGATGATGCCCACAATTCCAAACACGATAGCAGGTCTGCAAAGACCTCCACCAATGGTTTGTCCAAAACCAGCCGCACTCTCCAGGCAGCCACTACCTCCTCTCTGAGCAAGCAGGCCTCACTGCCGCAGCCACGGCCCACAAGAGCCTCCCTTCTTCGTCGAGCCCGGCTGGGAGATACATCTGACACAGACCTAGCTGATGCTGACAGGGTTTCTGTGGCTTCTGAGGTGTCCACTACCAGCTCCACCTCTAAGCCGCCGTCTGGTCGGAAGGGATTGTCACGACTGGATTTGCTGGCTCAGCCGCGCAGGACCCGCGTGGGCTCCATCTCAGCTCGCAGTGACTCAGAGTGTACAATGACCCGGAGCTCCACCTCCTCACCCCGCCTGTCAGCTGAGACTGCTCTGCGTCTGGGCTTGCGCTCATCAACACCGACAGAGAACAGACTGACGCCCAGGATGAGGGCCAACAGTGTATCCAAACTGAATGAGTCCAAGCCTAAGACCACGACATCTGGGTACTGCTCGCCCACAGGTGAGCACATCAACTGAGCCTCTTATTACTGTTTATTCTGATTTTGTTTTGTTTATCAAAGAAACATTACTTTATTTTTCACTCCAAATAGGTTCATACTGTCTTCTTGGTAATATCATTGAGCTTAACTTTCATTCAGTCAGACGGAAAAATAAGATGTAAAACGGGAAGCAAGACACATCACATGTAACATCATGTGAGAAAGACCTTTAAGAAGTGGTCGAAAGATGTCAAGGTAATCAAAAAACCTTATTTTTCTGTCTGACTGAACGAAAACTTAACCTTAATGTTACATTATTTATCTTACTTTAAAAAAACTGCTCCATTTCATACCTCATTACTGTGTCGATATGTAAACATTTCCCACTGTGAAGTGACGTTACATGTGCACTGGTTCTCATCGTCCAGAGAACTCTCAGCCTGAACCTGAGGGTGCTGATGCAGAGGAGGAGCTGATGGGTACCGTACCAGAATTGTAGAGCCTTGTTAGGCCTGTGTGTGTGTGTGTGTGTGTGTGTGTGTGTTATTTTATGTTTGTGTGTCAGACCTGGGTCCCAGAATAGGAGCTGGTTTTTCGTGTTAAATAAAGATTTGACATGACTGTTTAAAAAGGTGATGCACTTATAGGATTCAGTCGTAAAGCAACTATTAGAAGTTCTTTGTTATGGACTATAAATACTGATGATGCAGAATCATCTTTCTTTTGCTTGGAATATGTTTCTAGATGTAAATTTTGAAGTTGAGTTTGAATTTTTTGGGGAATTTTTTTAAGGGTGTGACCCAGCTCTAGCATATGCTGCAGTGTTAACTCTGTCTCCTTCCCCTAAATCCATCAAGATAATTTGATGAAGACCCTTATGCTCTATTCACACTCTATTTCTGATGAAACATTTGACAACATTAGTGTAAACTGCAGAATCCAGCAAATGGCTTTGGATCAGTGTCCAGCCTTTTGTAGATTGGTATTGCACTTGCACCTGGACCTGGTTTACTGTTAAGAGACTGATAGAGCATGTTGTTGTCTCATCATGGTTTTGAAGCAGCTTAACACGTTCCTGGCTCTGTCTGGATTTTATGTTGTTGGACGCATTTGTTGGCTGCATGGGGTTTGGGGATTAACTCAAATAGCCTCTGTTGCTGTTGCTGTTGTTTTCAGTATGGCTTCATTATCATAAAAAAACATCCCTGCAGCTGTCCATTAACAAGAACTTAACAAAACGAGAAGTATTACGCTTTTACGTGTCTGTCTTCCCCAGTAACAAAGCCTCTCATGTTCATAAGTACATTCATTAACTTCATGCATACCAAATGTCGTACTGGAATATACTAATAAGCATTCTTAACTGCTGTGTTCTCCTGCTGTTGCCATCACAGTGTCCAGCAGCAGCAGGTGGAGACGTCTGCCACCAGAGTACGGCTCCACCTCTGAGGAAGAGTTCGGCTCCAATCGGAATTCACCGAAGCACGGGGGACGCTCGCACGTGCGGCCTCATCACCTCGTTCCACACCGCAACTCAAGGCTCAGCACCACAGCGAGTCCAGGCCCTGCAGCGGCAACCGGTCCGGGTGGCGTGGGAATCAAACATCGCATGAAAGAGCAGGAAGAATACATCAGGGACTGGACAGCACACAGCGAGGAAATAGCCAGGTAATGATCTGAAGAAGAGAGATCTATTCATTAAAAGAGGTGTTTTATGTTTAATGCAATAATATATATAGCCGTTATTAATGATTTAAGTTTTACTGTTCAATTTCATGTCTATCCTGAGTCCTAAAGAACCCTGTCTGATGGTTAACAGGTTATTCCCCTGTGTGCGCAGGATCAGCCAGGACCTGGCTAAGGACTTGGCTATCTTGGCCCGTGAGATCCATGATGTCGCCGGCGAGATTGACTCAGTCAGCTCATCGGGCACAGCACCCAGCACCACCGTCAGTACTGCCGCCACCACCCCGGGATCAGCTATTGACACCCGGGAAGAGGTAGGCCCTGCACGTTCCACCCAGCCGGACATACAGGAGAGCATGAGAAAGGTGCCGGTTTTTCTTTTTCTATCACTGCTTAACTCTATGTGCTTCCATTACGCCTTTCCCATCTCACCCGCTGCTTGGATAAAACTGCCACTCATCAGCTGTGAGGTCATTTATCACAGGATTAAGACTTTTTCAGAACTGCTTACTGTTAAGTCCTTCCTTTCTCACAGAGGTTTATTTAAAACTGTAGTGCTTATATTTTAAATATACAGTAAAGCATGTCAGTTACATTCAGACCATTGTCAATGCTGATTCAAGTAAGTTCTGCCATACAAAAACCCAGTCATTCAGCACTTTTATGGGATAAACGCTTTCAAGCCCAACTGCTTCTGTGTTGCCAGTGTTTACACACAAACACATTCTCTGACAAGTGTGATAGTATTGCTTCAAAGTCAGTGCTTTTCACTTCAAATCTCTCCCCCTCTGTGTCCAGCTTGTTGACCGGGTGTTTGACGAAAGCCTTAACTTCAGAAAGATCCCACCAGTGATTTCAACTAATAAGCCACCAGAGATCAACGGTAAGCCAGCGGAGCTCCGCCCCCGTGCTCCTGACAGTCTGGAGCCCCGAGCTTTGAGGAGACGAACCTGGAACCGAGAGGATGTGAGAGCCGATGCCGAGAGCATGACAGCAAATATGTGTTTGCACTCACCCTCAGGGTGTCATATGTCACACTTTGTTTATGTTCCTCTCTGTATTCAGGCGGTGTTGGACAGCCTGCTGCTCCATTCCGTCTCTCAATTGTCCTCCAAGATCAGAACCTCTGTCGACAAAACTGCGGGAAAAATCAGGTAATTGTACTTTGTGGTGTTATAACCACACAAACTCATGTTTGTATCAATGTGTAGTGTGTGTTATTTCATTGTGCTGCTTTGTATTGCAGAAAACTGTGAGTGACCGCATGTCCTGTTCTGTGTCACTTTCCTTTAGGATTTTGTTTAAGGATAAGGACAGAAACTGGGATGAAATTGAGAACAAATTGCGATCAGAAGGTGACGTGCCACTCCTGAAAACCTCCAATAAGGTACAGAAATCTGTCTGTCTGAGCAACATTTGAAATGAATGAAAGCACAGCGACACTTGAAAGCCAATGTAATCATTTTCCCCCGATCATTTCACCTCACGCAGGAGATTTCCTCAATTCTGCTCGAACTGAAGAGAGTTGAGAAGCAGCTTCAAGGTAGGTAACAGACATGCACATGTCGGACATACTAACAAACCTGAACTTAACCTGGACGGCAAACATACACTTAAATAAGCTGCTGTATTTCATTATGTGAGTTTTAAGCAGCTGCTTCTGTTTGTAAGGTTGCATTCATGATAGAGGGATTTTAAAGAGTGTAAACAACTTAAGTTGTTACATTTATAAATAAGGGCCGAGTGATTCCCTATAAAGACAGTGACATTGACTGGCATTTGTGTATGGAACTGTGAGAAAGTGCTTTACAACAGCTGGTGGGCAGGAATGTTTTCAGGGGAATTTAGGGTGCTGGGAAAATCACACTAAACCCCCCTTAACCCATTTAATCAGCTACTTCAGTGATAGAAACTGGAGTTTGATCAGATCTGATTGATATACACCTGGTATACACCACATTGATTATCTTTCTTCCCCAGTGATCAATGTCATGGTTGACCCAGATGGGACTCTGGATGCCCTGGCCAGCCTCGACCTGACCAGCCCTACCACTCCCACCAAGCCCCTAACCACCAAAACAACAACTTCCCCCTCCGCTGCCAGTCCCGGGTCTGTGCCCCGAGCCAAAGAATCACTGCTGGAGATCCTCCCCGGGCCTGGAGGATCAACAGCTTCTGCCAGAGTTCAGGCTTCATCTGCCAGCACGGACCCCAGCGTGGGTCTGGGGTTAGCAGGAGTTGGAGGGTTGCACTTCAGTCGCATCCGGCCGAGCGGCGAGGAGGCCATCGCACAGAAGTGAAAACCCTGAAACCAAGGTTATGTGAATAATGGAGTTCACATGTCTAGCAATCAGTGTTAACAACAAGGAGCAGGAATAGAAACACCACTTTTTTCCCCGACAGAATAGTTCCCATTCTGCTGACTGTGCCACTCTAGGAATATATTCAAGATAGATATAAGCAACTTATAGACGCCTATATCTACTCTCTCGATGATACAATGACCTGGATGACTGAGAATCTTCACAGACCTCTTGGAATATACTGTACATTTAATACCAAGATCATTTAGCAAAAACCCCAACTGATGCATTTTGAATACACATATGAATGGAAATGTACTCATGACTGATTTCAAGCTTCTAAACCTTCACACTTACTTTCCAACTCGACCTCCACGAGGACTAAATGCTACCTGTCTGCTCTCTCAGCGGAGTCTCCTCTGTTGCTCCAGTCCTCTCCTCTTGCCTTCTTCATGTGTCAGGACCCAACCGACACCAAGGGCATGCCTTAAAACACACCCTTGATAGTCGCTGTGTAACCCCTCAAATATTATACGAGACAGCATCTAAAGACTTTCAAACGGTCATTTCAGACTAACAGAATGCACTGTAAAACAAATCTTGCAAGCAATGTAATATGTACACTGAGAAAGAAAATGCAACACTGCAATAATTTATGAGCTCTTATTCAGAATATTTTAGCAGCCTTAAATAACCCTCCTGGAAAAGTGCAGTCATGATTCATACCTTCAACATTTCACACATTAAGCAGAATGTGCAGCTGTTTCATACATTTCATCATAACTTAAAAACTGTCCGTCCATTGAACCGCGATCAACCGGGATTTGTAGTGCCTCCTCATTTCTGTCATCACACGTCTTTCTTTCACCTGTTTTCTGTTATTATTTCGTTCAGCTCCCTCCTAGTGGTTGGAAAAAATGACATGTCACTCCAGTAATGTGTCAAAGACGGAGCTTAGAGAAAACTGATCTAACTAATGGTAGTTCCACACACAAGTATCAGCCTTTTGGGAAACTAAGTGATTATTTTTCAGTCCAAATATTCACTTGCCAAATTTAACCTTTTTGTTAACATTTTTCAAACAGTGGCCATCTTAAAATTGTCTGTTGTGCAAAAAGCTAATGTTGCATTCATAGTGTGTTTTAGAAGAAGGATGCCTTCCTCTACTTATTATACTGAAACACAAGCTAATTCACTGCTATCACATCTGTGTGATAGGTAGGGCCTGTCGAAACCAGTGCTCTTAGCAAATCCACTCAAGTGTCCTATGATTTCCAATTGGCTTTTTTATACTTTTTCCAGTCACTGGTGATGTGACGTCTTCTTTATCTGGCAGCGATGAGCTGTTTTAACAAAATATTTTAGATTATACAAATACTATTATCATATTGTAGATACAGGATACCTTATACTTTTTAATGCTTCAAGTCACCTCATCGAACATAGCTGCTGGATATACTGTTGGTTTCATTAACGTCTCATGGATAGAACTGACGATACATGTGACAATATCTTTTTTATGGATTTGGCTCCTAATACACCTTCATATCGATGTATATACAAAAGGTTTCCATGAGTGTTCAGTATTTCAATTGCAGACAGACAGTACAGTATCCCTGTTTTTCTCTGACTTTGCTGAATTTTCAGATGACGTTTTTTGGGACTAACACTTCCTGAATCTCTCTTCAGCTTGTAGTTTGTGTTTTAGGGTAAGATTTAGTAAAAGGCAGTGTAACACTACTTCAATATTCTCGCACTAGTGAATGTTAGGTACCAGAATAGAAGTCCATTTCCTTCTCTCTATGCTGTACTGTACAATGTCTTTAAATGCCTCCAAGTGCCCATTTTGTCTAGAGAAAGGCATTCATTAAAAGAAGGAAAAATATGTAGCTGTCTAAAAGATTTATTTTGCACATCAGATTGTCTTTTTTCCCCTTATACAGAAGTAGTGAAGAAGCGGTGTAAGCCTGCATCTAATGTCAGATGGTTTGGCAAAGAATGATGAAGAATGACGGCGCTATGCTTGATATCAGAAATGACTGCCTTGCTTCTTTAAATCTATTCTGTCTGTACAAACAAAGCCTTTAACCATGTTTGTTTTTTCTCCCACACAATTTTATCAAAAAAAGGAAGAAAAAAAAAAATAGGGGACTGTGAATGCTAGGTACATGTTTGTTAAAATCTGTGTCAATTGATTAGTGTCGGGGGCTTTTTTTCCCTTGTCATTTCTGTGAAAAGACCATTTTATTTATTTTTGTTTTAATATTTTATGGATGTTTCATGTATTTTATATTTCTTCAACTTTCTGCATTGTCTCTTACTGTTAATAAAACAGAGCCATTCACTTGTTTCTCTGGTGTTCTTGTGCTCGACATTTAAATCCAGTGAGAAACTCCTTAAATACCTATTTAACCTGATTTCCATTACACATACATTTTCTGTTAATACAAACAAGTGTCTCCTTGAAACCTTAGCTACACGATGTCACTGGAGTGTCTTTCTTGATATTTTCTGACCCATCATTCACTTCTTCAACTTACCAGCCAACACTGAGAGAATAAACTAAATATCTGGATACACTGGCACCTGGTTTAATATGAACTAGGCAGCAAGAGTCAATTCTTGAAGTTGGTGTGTAAAACTGGGTCCTAACCTTCATGTGGAAATTCATTTTGCACATACCAACTGCTCACAAGTTGTTGCTGACCAAGTTTACCCCTCAACATCAGTTGATAATTGTTTGAGGAACATAAAAACAATATCCACCTTGCTGTTTACAGGACTCATTGGATCAGATGCTAAAATCTTGGAGCCTAAAAACAAAAGCCATCTTCAGACAGAAGTCTCAACAAAACAACTTAAATAAAAAGAGAGACTCATTTGCTGAGAAGTGCATTTTATTTCCCTTTGTGAATTTCCTGGTTTTGTTTTGACTCATTTCAGGTGACAACCAGTTTTAAGTCTACATTTCAACAGTTTTGCTGGTTGCCAAACAACAGATGTGCATAATGACAGGATGAAATGTGCGATGAGGAGATGGATGTTAGCCGGGTGGCCAACCCATTACGCGTCCACCCAGGACATGGACATGGATGTGATAGACAGACTGGCCCCCATCTGGTCCATCATTGATGACAACCCTATAGCCTTTAGACAGACCTGCATCTTTAGCACACTTTTTTGCAACAATCAGCAGGTGGCCCAACAACTGAAAGAGAGAGAGAGAGAGAGAGAGAGAGAGAGAGAGAGAGATAATGACTGACACTGAGGTGTTCATTAAACATTTCAACCCCTAGATTAGATTAAATCAAATATAATGTTTAGGTACAGCAGATAATTATGCATAGGCTTTAAACTGCATGTAAAGGGCTCCATCTAGTGGTCACTTTTAGTAATGTGCTGTTAACTACACCAAAGAAATCATGTTTTGCCTGCATTAACTCAAAAAGTGAAAAAAATATTTTGATAACATTTTTTTGGAATGTTTTTTATGTCCAAAGGAAGTAATGATAACATTTCAGTGCTGATCCGAACACAGAAAGTGAGTCAGTTTGGCAGAGGTCTGTGCTTTCTGAAAAAAGTGATTTTTACAGCCCATTATGAAACCAATGAGTGTCATATAATCATACTTACTTCAGCATCACCGTCCTCTGCTTGTGACATCTGAACAATCGGCTTTTTTGGGACGACAAGGAAGTGAGTGGGAGCTTGAGGATTGATGTCTGGGAAGACAACACACTGAAATACAGAGGAACACATGAAGCAAAGCAACATTTGGCCATAGCTGAGCCATAAGTGTGGATCTAGTGAGCACATTAACTATTACATTGCAGTCACTTATCTTACGCCTCTTTCCACAGTGTTATTATGGTGTAATATCAGCGTAATTGCAGCCATGTAGTGAGCAGAATAACTGGACCAGTATTTCTGGATTATGGCCTCATCTGTTTATTTGGAGCTGAAACAGTTTCATGTTTAAATTCAATAATACTTAATCTTTTGAATCAGTGGGTTGAACATGACTTTGAACATGATAATAATAATACACGTGAACAGTGAGGGGATCTGCAGGAGGGGCGGTGCACTGCACATGTCACACATTGATACAGAGCCAGCTAACTGCAGCAGAAGGCAAGTGGCTAGAAAAGGAAACTATCTCAAAGCCGCAGAACAGAAGCCGAACCGTGTCCAGTTAAAACAAATGTTCATTTTCTACATTAACAGCTGTGCGTTCAAGCTATAAACAGCACATTCAGTTACGTGTAGGTTTATGTTTGACCACATACTTTATTCAAAGCTAACGCAGAGTGTTGTTAGCAGTTGCTAAACGGCAGTGAATCAGCTACCACGCGTGACTTCAAAAGACTTGAAAGAGAAAATGTGCAATGCATACCTTCTCATCCTCGTAAATTAGGTCGACTGGAATCTCTTTGCGTATGATTTTTCCAAATATCGTGTCCCCGCCCGGCTTGGCAGCCTGCGCCTTAGCTGTTTCATCAGCCATGTTGACACAGAATGAAGCGACCCCCTCGCCTCTTCTTCTCCTTTTTTGGGTTTAACGGCAGCTCACATCCATTCCGGTGCATCACTGCCCCCTGCTGGCGTCACCTAATCATTCATATATATTTTTTAGGTACATCATAACAAACTACTAAAATATTAAGTTAAAAAAAATAAGAGATGAAAAATACATGAGTAAATATCACAATAAAATAGCGAACTACAAACAGAATGCGATAGACTACAAAATTGCGTCATTTCAAAGTCTGCTTTGATTGGTTAATATTTTGGTGCGTTCCCTGTACCGGAAATGAGGTAAAGAAGTCAAGATGGGGACTCGTGTGAAGGTGAGGACTTGCGTTTTTACAAAGAAAACGCAGTCAGAACGATGTTTTACGTTGTCATGACCTTTCGTAGACACGACTGTCTGCATGTTCGTTTAAATGTACAGTTAGTTTAAATGTTTTGTCGCTCAAAAATGTGTAAACACCAACACGGCAGTGTGCGGAAGTAAAACAGACACATTCAAGTTAACGTTGTATCGTTTGGTTGGACGTTGTTGTCATCCTCAGCTGCTTGAGGTGAAATAAGACGACTGACTTTGTATTCATGCAGGTTCTGAACGTGTTTAAAGCGCTGCACAGGACGAGGCTTGATGTGTTCAGAGATGACAACAGAGCACTGACAGGTGTGTGTGTGTGTGTGTGTACGTACGTACATGTGTTAAATAAGTTGTGTGGACCAATTGTAAACAAACCTATCTTTGTGAGGACATTTTGACCTTGTGAGGACATTTTGGCTCGTCCACACAACTTTAATGTTTTTTTGCGGATTAAGACCTGGTTTTAGGGTTAAATTGAGAATTAGGTTTAGGTAAGTGTTGGACATTTAGTTGTGATGGTTGAGGTTAAAACATGTGTTAATACAAGCATGTGTATGTGTGACAGAGAGTGAGAGAAAATGGTCTTCAGTTTCAAATGAAATATTTCTGTTTCCTCCCTTTAAGCTGCAAGATTAAAGATTAATGAGGAGTTCAAGAAAAACAAAAATGAAGCATCAGAGGAAAACATTAATAAGGTACAGTGTCTGTTTCTTTTTCAGCATTTCGTAATCTCATTTGTGAAATAACGGAAATGCTGTGAGCTGCTCATAAACACCAATAAGTGCTTTAATGGCTAAAAAGGCTGCGCATTTGACAAGACGCATGCTAAAGTCCCCTCTAAAATTATAAAAACATGAGGAAGTGCCCTACTGGCTGCCATTCATTTGTTATCATATGTCATTCATATGTTTGTTCATTATTTGTGTTTGTTTGCAAAGTCCAAAACAAAACTGAAAAATGTAGGAATTTTATTAATCATATTTTCCTTATCTGACAGTGCATGTATTTTATTAATTATTTTCTTTGCATAATTCACCTACACAGTGAAGGCTACTGTAAACATGCTTTTATAAAAGCTGATAATCTCAGAATATCTCTGCAGTGTGTGCTGACAGAACCGTTTTTTCACTCACTAGATGGTGCTGGTCACTAGTTATCTGAAGTTAATTAGAAAGAAATAGTTTTTACCCAGCAACTGCGCCTTTCATTTTATGGTTAACTGGCCAATAGTTTTTGATCCATCCGTGTCTCCAGCACATCCTGAAAACCTCATAACTCTTTTTCTTTTTCAGATGATCAAAATAGGTTCAGATGTGGAGGCTGTGCTTCGACAGACTGTGGTGCAAATGGAGCATGTGGGAGAAAACAAACTATGTATGATATTACCCCTTTCCTTCTCTCTCCTTATCCTCCAAATTTCATACAATGCTAGGATGAAATATGTGCCAAGAATATAGTATACATAAAGAATTATAGCTTCTTTCTTACTTATCACAATATACTGTTTTTATATGAACCTGTTTTTTCTCTCTCTCCCTCTCTCAGTGCTTCGACCCAGAGAAAGCCTTCTACTAGAGAATGTGCCGTATTGTGACCAGCCCAGGAAAAAGAAGTCTTAACAGCTGATTTGACATTAAATTATTCTCATCAAAAAAGAGACTCAATATCCTACATTAAAATCCATCTGCAATACAACGGCTTTACACAAAATATTTCATGTTGTTCAGATTATGGTCTCATGAAGAAATGTTTTTGACTTACTGGAGATCTCCGCTGTTCTGTTTCAAGAAGTCTCTGCTTCATAGTTTCATGTTTAGTGTTTTGTCAAATGTAATATAATGTATTTCATTAAATTTCATGTAAAAGTGTTTCTTTTTTCCAGTAGCGAATGATTCTACTGCACTTGGACAGATATGCAACAATATCCCACCGTGTTGTTATTAAAAGTAAGAGTATTCACAGTCCAACTCAGATTTATTTTATTGTTCTTAAAATTATATTACTGCAATAACTATCAGGTTCTGATATGGGATTCATGCTTTGTGGTTTGATTGATTGTACAATGTATCCGTGATTAAGTTAGATAGACAAAAATGTATTGGATATACAGTATATCTGATCCAGGACCACACACTGAAGTAACACAGATCTGATTTGATAACTGCAATTGACAATTGGATTTATCTGTCCTGAAAAAAGTCAGAATTGAATAAACAAAAATCAGGACCCAAAGACGAGTCACTGGAAATCATTATTTATGGGTCACCAAAGGCTGCACAATTCGTGGGTTGCTGGTTTACCTGTTGGAAATGAAATTAGGTTTGACAGAAATATCAGCAAAAATACACAAGCATTTGTTGGGAATTGCATTACAATGTAATTAATCAACAGTTTTATAACAGACAGTTCCTGTGCATGTAATATACAATACAACAAAGCTTCTTTTAAAGTTGTTTTGATAGAAGAGAACTCGGAACAACTTGACTTAAACCAGAAAGTCTTCACGAAGACACTACATTTCCCACAATGCATGAAATAAATCAAGCAGCGGTTACGTCATAAAAGTGCGTCGTTACTGTGGCAACGGTTGAGCCTTATCTTATGTAGCTAGTTTGTCAACTTTGTGGAGACATAGCGAGATTAATGCCGAAAACAATGTAAGAGTTTTTTTCTGAAAGACTAATGTTTATTTTTTAACATTCTCACAAAAATTATGAATAACGTTGGACCTTTGCGTTCCTGTTCTGTGTTTGTCAGCTCCGACACGCTATGGGAGCTGGCTGCAGCCGAGGTCCGAGACAGAGAGAGCGGAGGCGGCGAGGAGGACAGAGGAGAGACGGTCAGCGAGAGGACCGTGTTCGTGATTGGGAGCAAGTCTGGGGTTTGTTTACCATCACTCCACAGTCATAAAACACACACACACAGTGAGAGAAAGATGTGCTTTGCTTGTTATTAGCTCACAGCTACACAGGTTATAAGTAGTTATGTCAACTTTGCTTTGTTTTTCAGGGTAAAACGTCCATTCTGCTCAGGTGCCTGGACAGGTGAGAGAGAGCTTTGTCATTAAATCTACCCTCATCAAATATTAAAGTTTACCTTTGCACATTAGTGTGAAATTATATTAAAGGCCCAGTGTGTACTGGCAGAAACTGACTACACTACCTATAGTTCACACAGTGGCCACTATCTTTTACCGCCATGTCATCTGCAGTCTGACCCTCAGATGTCAGTAACACTTACACACTTGACCTTTAAAAGAGACAGTTCACCCAAATCACACTGGAACATGACAGTTATCAATAATACTTTTTGCTTAAAGGTACGGCAGGCAGGACTTTGTTGACTCATTTATTGATCAATAAATGAGTCAACAAAAAAACAGTCAGATGATAAATGCACTTAAACACATGTCAATATTGGCGATAGAGTTTTGAGATGGAGAGATTTCTTCAGATCATCTGTTGTGTATGAAAGTGAGACTGTATGTGCTCATTTGGTGAGAGGAGCTCAGAACAGAGCAGAGTATTTTGAAACCTGTGGATGAAAGTCAAAAATCAGCTTTTTTGTCAGTGAATCTGCCAACCGTAGCTTTAATAGCTCTCAAAATCTGAGCTGCAGCCCCCTGTCCTCCTCAGACAACAGAGTTAGTGACATGGTTTTGTTTTATTCCGCCAGGGATGAACAATCCAAACCAACTCTGGCACTGGAGTACACTTTCGGCAGACGGGCTCGAGGACACAGCTCAGTAAGGGCGTCCTGCGGGACTTGACTCTAACACCAGGCTCACTGTGAGAGTTGGTGTGTTATGGTGCATTACAAACTGTTTACCAATTGGTTTTCTTAAGCAAATAAACACAGTGAGACTTTGTAGTAAGTACTGTCACAATGTGTCGCTTGTAATGAGGCGATCAAACTCACAGCCTGGTGATTTCCTCCTTCAGCCCAAAGACATAGCCCACCTATGGGAGCTGGCAGGTGGGACCTCTTTGTCAGACCTGGTTCAAATCCCCATTACTCCTGTCAGCCTCAGGTAGGTCACTTACACTCATTCCTGACATCTTATCTTTCCTATATATTCTAATAAATTCAAAGAAAGTGTTTCACTTGTTTTTATCAGGTCTCTCTCTGTTATTCTTGTCTTGGACCTTTCTAAACCCAATGCCCTGTGGGGAACCATGGAAAAGTTGCTGCAGGCAGCACAAGCTCACTTAGAGAAAGTCTCTACACAGGCTCAACAAGCAGAGAAAGGCAAAGCTGGAGCCAAACACCAGACATCTGTCCACTCAGCAGCACGTGTCTTACCTAAAGACTATCCTGTAAGACCTCATTTCACTCAACCTTAATGGTATTTTAATGTCATACACCCTCCATTGTTCTGGAGGTTCCTCTGGCACTGTAGGGTCATCAGCCTGCTTAGTTACACCTTGGTGAAAGTCAGCCTGAATCTCCTCCTCATCTTTAATTGGTCATCTTATTTTTCTTCTGCTCATTCTACACGCCTGCAGCACAAATGACACTCATGTCATGTGGCATGTGTTGCTTTCTTGAATAACCTTGCTGATTTTCACGCCCTGTCTACATATGTGTGTATATCCTTGACTGTCTATAAATAAAGTATAAATGTCCAACATTTAGACATTTATAGTTGCATCTAGTGGTTGCATGCATCCTCAGTCAACTGTGAACTCTTTTTTACCAGGACCGAGAGCTGATCAGCCCCTTTCCTGTTCCTCTGCTCATCATTGGCAGCAAATATGACCTCTTCCAGGTAAAACAAATACTTAAACCTAATTTTACTTTTTAATTCCATATCATGTAATGTAAATTGAATAAATTTCTAGGTGTAAAAGGATGATAGTTTATAGTTATAGTTGCAATATAAAATGTACAATGAGACGTTCATTTTGCGGCAGCCTGGTTTAATATAGTATAATAATAATAATAATAATAATAATAATAATAACAATAATAATAGTATTACACGTTTAGAGGTATTTTTTATTTATTTGTGTTGCAGGAATTTGACTCTGAGAAGAGGAAAGTGGTCAGTAAAACACTGCGTTTTGTTGCTCACTACTATGCAGCCTCTGTTATTGTAAGTGCACGCTTACTATCCTCTATATATGCGGTATATAAACTTCACATTTACCATCATTTGTCTTTCTTTTCCTGTTTGTAATTCTTTTTTATCAGTTCACCAGCATCAAGTCAGAGAGCCTAATGTCAAAGACCAAGAGTTTCTTCTCCCACCTGGCTTTTGGCCAGGACAAGGGGTGAGAAGAATAACACAGCACGACACCAACAAGTAGTGAAAGGACTGGGGCTGGAATTGTGCTGTTTTTCTTAAAACAGTTTAGTGTGACACAACTGCATGTCATGTTTGTGCTTTATCAGGATTATGAGTAAATTACAGGGAATGTTGGTTAAAACACTAAACCACTCTAGTATGACAGCATTTATTTTCACACCATCAAAAACGTCAACAGTATACTATATTTGACTGTATTATTTAGATTTGTGTTTATGTGTTGACAGGAAAACTGTGTCCAGTGACTCCTCCAAGCCTCTCATCATTCCAGCAGGTTCTGACTCCTTCAGTCAAATAGGTGAGCACAGCACCACCTAGTGGTAAAAAACTAAAAATAAAAGCTTTTGCTTTTGCTTTATTGAATAAAGAATAATGTTCCTAATATTTTAAGGTACTCCTCCTTCTCCTGATGTGGATATCACTTCGCTTCATGCAAAAAACCCAATGGATCTCTGGAAGAAAGTCTATGAACGTGTCTTCCCTCAAGAGGTAGTTGTGGCACCATTTGTCTTTCACACATTCATATTGTACAATCACATATGTACTCTATGTAAAATCCAGTATTCCCTGTTATAAATAGCATGTCTACACAAACAAGGTCTTCTGTAAACAATCAGTTTTTAACGTGTGACTCCTCAGAGTATCAGTGAGCAGAGGGAACTCAAGGATCCAGCCAAAGACCCACAGTACAGCGAGCCTCAGATTGATGCCATGAGAGCCCAGAAAGACCAGGTACGACATTTTTTTTTACATTCTCATCCCTGTATTCTGTTACTTTATATCTGCTTTACACTATGACACTCGGTTTTGTGATCTGAACGTTTGACCTCGTTGAACACGTATTGAGAAAAGAACACATTTGAACACATTTGAGTGGTGTCGCATGTTTTAGTCAAGAGATTTGATATATGAGGAGCCCAGAAAGTCATGTAAGGAAGTAATTGTTCCTCTTTGTTATAATGATTAATTTCTTTGGTTAATAAAAGTATAGTTACACGATAGGCCCTTTGCACTACACTTATTTTAGACAAGTTGAATGCCCGGGAGTAACCTCCTGTCCCACAGTAGTCTATATGTTGCAGTGTTACTTTCGGGTCCTCATTAACACACACTAAAATATAGTCTGTGTTGATAAAATCCGAGATTAGAGGTCTACTGTACAGGTGCCACTTTGGCAGTTGAACTGTAGTAACCTGTTCAACTCACAAACACACATCTGCTCACTGTTATCAGTGAGTCAGTCTGGCCTGATGCTGGTCATCCTGCTCCTTGATTGGCTGACGCATTATATAATTGGTCTGGATAACCAGTCAGATTAAAGGGGTTAAAGGTTTATTTCTCCTGATTGGAACGAATAAAGTCAGAGCAGATTGTTAACTGATATGTGAACTGATAGCTGCTTCAAATTATATTCATGTCACAGAGCTAAGCATTTGTTTTTGTTTTCTGGATGTTCCAAAAGGGTTATTTTGAAAAATAACTGTTGAAATCAGGGCTGCTATATCTCCTCATTTGGGAGGCAGAAACTGAAAATATTATATTCAAGCTTTCAGAGAGGCAGCCTGTCAAGGCTCAAGTGAAAATGACATAGTAATATACACCTATTTTAACAGTTATCCAGCCACAAGTTTTCACAAATGTACCTTCTTATACCAAGTGCAATAATAATTATAATAATAATAAAAGGCATTAGGAGAAAGTGTATTTCCAGATTATCCTCATAGACTAATAATATCACATCAATACAGCATTTTAATGCTGTTGAAATTAAAATTTTCCAAACCTTTATTTCGGAAAGAAACCACCATAAACTAATTCACAATACAAAGGTTGTGCATACTATAATGCTTAACTTGAATTGGTAAACTAGACATTTCCAAGAGATATGTGTATATATACAGTATATGTAAACATAAACACATATCTTAACCCTCAGAACACAGATCATTTCAGCTGCTTTTTTCCATGACTATGTTAAAACCTATATACAGAGTTTATAATAATGTGCAGTATATAGTGTCTTATATCTTTTTTCAGCAATCTGATTTTTGTTTCCATTTTCATCGACCTGAGCAAAAAGTACTCAAATCTTTAAAAAGACTGAATTTGTCACTACTCCCACTTTAAAAATAAAAAAAATATGCGATATAAAATTAATCCTGATTTAGACTCAACAGCACATAAGAAGAAGAAAAAATAGATGTGACCTATAAACACACATCCAAGGATGTCCATATTAGCGTTGTGTATTATTCCCACGGCAATTTACCACGGGTGCCCCTGTGGCACTGATCTGTGCCACGTGAGCACTAATAGTTAAGTAAAAGGCTGGAAAGAAAATCCTGCTCAGTCATTTTGTAACCCAATAAAAATCTCCTGTATGTCCAGACCTAGTCTTTGGTGGTGACTCCTGTAGACCAGCTAGAGAAAATGACAGAATAACCCAGATTATGTGTCTGGATAAAGCCTGAATTAATGTTTTACCCTTCTGTTGTGAAATGCATCGCCGATGTTGTAAACAATCATTTTCTGTGTCCCATATCTGTAGCTGTGTTTTTACTTGGCTTTTAACTGAGTTTTAGATATTTTTTTTCTCAATTTATGTCAACCCTTTTATTTATTTATTAAAGATAATAATAAATATGTGGTGGCAAGTGTCTGTATTTTCATGCTTTCTGTGCGTTTGCTTTTTCAGGAGTTGGAGCAGTATAAGAGAAATGCAGCCAAGTCATGGAAAGGACTGGAGCTGGACACCTGAGATTATCAGCTTTATGGTCTCACAAACATACACACACACACACACACCACAAATCAATGTTCATATGCATTTGACATTAATTGTTCACTAGTATGTCAAAGTCGTATTTGATTAAAAAAATCATTCAAATTGTACATTATTAGAGAGAAGTCTTTCTTCAAGGTTTGGAATGCTAAAAATCTTCTTGTACAGTGCACTGAGGATAAAATGTGTAAAATAAACACTTTCATATTGTTACAGTAGGTATGACTTTCTTTTAATGATGCGTTACAGTCAAAATATAGGTTGGGCAAAGTAATACATGAGTGACATGTAAATAATCATGTACATAATACTACAAAGTCATTCAGTTGTTTTCAATTAAATTGGTTATATATCATTTTAAGTTGAATGTACTTTTATGTATCATTTTGTTGTGTTATGTTTTGCCATCATTTAATTTAAACTAAACAATAATTTTCAAATCGAAATGTTAAAAACAATACACTTATTAAATCAGAAAGACTGCAAATTGGTTATTCTACTTTTGACAGTTCTGTCTTTAATGCAAATTTAAAAAAACAAAAAAAAAACCCTCACACGTTGGAAATCGTTCATAAGTTTACTATATTGATGGTGAAATGTGGTAATGCTCAATTACATTTTAAATATATTACATAGTGAATACTGAACTGAACCTTGACTGAAAAATAAATCGCAAATAATATACAGTATCCTGTATAGTAGATACTAAATTGTTTTTAAACATTAAGGTATAATCTCTCTAGTTTAAGAGGAAATAGTTGAGTGCAAACACAATAACACGTTGTAATAGACGGTGCCACAGCACTTTACTATATACAGTACATCATTATGTGTGAATAACGTCATACTGAATATCAGATTTAGATCATCTGAACCCAACTCGGTTATTCTCTGATGTTCTAATGGCGTACAAGCTTGTCTCTGATCTTGAAGCTGATCATGCCGAGCAGCAGGAGAACAGGGAGGAAGGAGTAGAGGAGAAGAAAGTCTTGTGTGTATCGGGACAGAGCGCCGGGATAGCCTTCATCAATGATCTGATTGCCGTGAGTGATCATACAGGCTCCTGGAAGAGGTTTGGACGTATCTGCAGCGACACAACACGGCACAACCAAGGAGAAAGATTAAACAGTTATCTGATTTCACAAACACAGCATCAGATCTCAAAACAGCCAATGAGTCTCTCCTACCAAGTGTCCTTGAACGCTGGACCCATATTTGATCATTCATTGTAAATAAGACCATCAGTGTAATGATAACTTATCTTTAATCTTTTATACCATACAGTCGTTTGCCAATCGAAAAGAGGAACCGAGAGAAAAGTAATTCAAAAGTCCTGCAGTGAATCCAAATTTCAGGTCAACAATTTTCAGTTTCAGTAAAAGTTGTTGTAGAGCATTGATACAGTTTGGCTGTGCTAATGTTAAACAGCTTAAAGAGAGATACTTATTTAGCCTAAGCTCATTAATATAAACAGGTTACAAAATAATGGCGTTAAATCAGCAATCAACAATTATAAAAAGTTATAACCATTTAAATAGATATACAGTATAACCACTCTATTCAAAATGACATGTCACTCTTCATTCTCAGGCTGTTGGGACAAACAGGCTGCCTTCATGGTATAGACAACTTACTGCACGTGAGCTCGAGTCCATGGAACTCGGTGACGATGAGAAGCTCACAGCTGTACTTCTGGAAAGTCAAGTAGCTGAGCCACTGGAAAACCTGCGGCATCTGCTGTGTGCTTCTGTTGAAAGGAAGGTGTGTTATTGGCAGCAGTGGGCAGCACAGATCCTTTATGTACAACAAAGGCCTTTCAAAAGTCTCACCTTAGGAATCCAGATCCCACCAAGATCCCTGCAATATTGAGCAGAGCCACACCAGTGTTGACCATGTAAGGGTCTTGGACCACACCTAAGAGCACCACAGTCAGCAACTCACCTGAAGAAAAGAGCATCAAGTATGTAATGACAGCCACAAACAGAAGAAACATAGCACAACAAGTAAGGAAAATTTGTGTTTGGTCGTTATAATAATGCTTCTTGGCAATAAATCTTACTGTGGGAAAGCCTGTTTATTTTGGAGCCACATTTGTAAGGAAAATACAATTTGTGGGTTGTGTCCATGAAAAACTTGCCAAATCTTCTGTCAATGCCAAAAAGCTTATTCTGCTATTGACTGTTTGGTGTTGTTTATTGGATTGGATGATTGAAGTCGGAAGAAACAAGTGAATTGGCAATTTAACAATTTATTCATCAGTAGCATGTGGAAGAACCATACAACAAAGAAAGAATCGACACGAATGTGCTTACTTTTTGTGCTAAATTCAGTATTTAATCCCATCTAGAGGGACCTTCTAATGTGTTTTGAAATTAAAATTAGCTTTTGAGTCAAACTTTACAATAGTTACAGAATATGAATATAATACATGTAAAACAAAGCTTAATAAGGAGATTACTGTGAATACTTAATGTACTGTACAAGGGAGCTCATTTAAAGAATGATTCTCCCACTTTAAGCTGTACTGCACACAACGCTGATTAAGCCCGTCAGCTCCACACGACTCTGTGTTTCTCAGTATGGCATAGTTTTTCTCTCTCTGGGACTACTTCACAGATTTGCATTTAGATTTGTATTACTAGAATACCAGTGACACTTGGTCCGAGGATTGAAACTGCAACGCTAATTCCGCACTTTTTAGAGCCACTCATAGAGGGACGGGACCTCATTCCTAGAATGTAAACAGTGTCCGCCATCTTTGCTGTTTGCAGTTACGCTAACACGACCAAGTGTCACTGGTGGGCACGTAACAAAGAAAAGAATGAAGATATTTCTCAACTCAGGGGAAACTGAGGTTGGGAAGCACAATTTTTAAAAGTATTTAAAGTATTCCTTTAACTCATTGGCTGCCATTGACTGCTATAGATGTCAATTTGATCACTGCTCCTAAAATGACTGGCAGCCTTAATGTTTTAATCACAATCAAAATTTTAGCTTCTCACAAACGTGATCATCTGCTCGTGTGTGTGTATGTGTGACTGTGGAGGTGCAGGGGAGAAAATGAGGTCACAGAAACCACAGTGTTTTGGTAACTATTTAGAAGTCCACATATGGTAATATAGGTTCTGCACTGGAGCTTTAAATCACATCAGCTCACCTATGATATGTGGCACCAGGACAACAGCAGTGAAACACAGGAAGCGTATAGTATCGGGGTACATGCCCACCGTCCTGAGAGAAAACAAGATTAAACGTAACTTTATGCATTATCCATAAACAAAAACCTCATCCTAAGAGCCATGCAGTCTTTGTACCCACCAGTAAAGGAAAGAGCTGAACACTACGATGGCCAGGATGCTCAGGGGCAGGATGTGGAAGATGTAGGCCAGAAACATTTGCCATTTACTGTACAGACCGTCCTGACTCTCCTGATCACTGATGGCTCGCAACGCCGGGACTGAGGATGAGACAGAGGAGACAATGTGACAGGATGAAAGCTTAAAAACAAATATTTGGTATTTGTTAATGAAGAGAAATTGAATGAACAAGCATTTTGAAAAATCGAAACAGCTGACAAAAGGTTGATCATTAAAATGAATAAGGCCTGTTGTGTTCTGGAGCCACTTTCATGGTGAGTGAACCAATTTTAGTATCTTATCAGCTGGTGTTCAAGAGATTCAAGGTCAGCGTGATGTGTTTAATCACTGTTTGTGGCTGTTTGGCTGCAACACCTTTTACATTTTAATGTGGATTGTGCTGAGGCCAGTGTTTTATCGTATCTCTTATCCTCAGTATCTGTAACAGCCTGATAACTGAGGAATACATTGAGGGGATAATCAACCTGCAAAGCCAAGCTCATTCACTGGTTGAATAATCTAGAACTTACAGTGTACTATGTGTACAAAGCCAGTCGTGGAATAGATTCTAGTGAGAGGTCTCTAGTGAGTGTCTTTTCTGAAGATATTAAAACGGCACAATCTGGCAATTCAGTGAGCGCGGATGAAAGAAACCGTGGATTTGGCCTCGTGAAGCATTTATGTCTCATTGTGTCTGCTGGGTGTAACAGTTTCTCTGCACTCGGGGTTATTTGAAGTCACAGTGGCAGCTATGAGTATCAAACTATGTGAAACACAAACACACCCATGCACAGATAATGCAGTAGTATAGATATGGTATAGGCACTACAGGTCTGTGGGTAAAAAGGCACTATGGTTCACTGAGTTTAAAATCAGAGTAAAGGTCATTCTGCACCCGCAGGTAAATCTACAAGTGCAACCTTTCTAACAACAGTGTAAAGCCAGGGAAACAAAACAATACATTTGATCTCACAGGATAATACTCAGGGGTCTTCAACATAGTGTAGAGATGGAGCAGGGACCCCCTACTATTAAATAGTGCATTCTATACGTAGCTATTCAAATGTGTCTTCTTCTGTACAGTGCTGCAGGCGACTGGACCTGCTTGAGTTGAGTTGAAGACATCTCTCCCAAGAGGCTTCTTCAGTTCATGTGCAAATGTGCACGGTACAGTGAGTATAGCGTGGCCGTGCCATTTATAAACACACCTTGTTAAAATGCCAATATCAAGAGTCAGCTAATCAAACTGCCGTTTTTATATTTCTAAATATAAATGATGAAACAAAAAATGAGTGATGGCCTAGTAATAACACTGCCATGTATGAACATACTGAGCTATTCAAATAATTGACAGAATTATGTTCGTGTAGCAAGAAGACCTGGGTTCGAGCCCCGGTTGGAAAAGGGCTTTTCTGCATGCAGTTTGCATGTTCTCCCCGAGTGTGTGTGGGTTCTCTCCAGGTTCTCCAGCTTCCTGCCACATTTCAAAAACATGCTATATGGGGATTAGGTAAATTGGTCACTCTTAATTAACCGTAGGTATGAAAGTGAGAGTGAATGGTTGTCTCTATGTGTCCCTGTGATGGACTGGCCAACTGTCCAGGGTGTACCCCGCCTATCACCCTATGTCAGCTGAGATTGGCACAGCACCCCCTGCAACCTGAGGATGAAGTGGTAGAAAATGGATGGATGAATGTCATCAGGAATCTGTGAATAGCACACATACTCCCACATTAGTGAGATGTCTGACCCTGATGTGTAGCACACAACTTATCTTACCTTGTTAATGTGTATTTAAATTTGAGGGGGGAATAAAATGTGAAAAAAAAAATGTAATTAAATAAAAACAATTCCCGGCCCCCCTGTTGAACCTCTGATCTAGATTAATGTACAGCCTATCGCTTAATCTGACCCGACGGAGACTCTCGTACGACTCCCTCACTGAGCAAAATCAAAGCTGGACTTAGCACATTTTTTGCTGAAGGGAACAGAAACACTGCACACATTTGAACTCCTTTCCCCCACTGAACGAGAGATAAATGAGCTTACGCTGCAGAGATAAAGACGTTTGTAACAAGCTGTTAAACAAAGATAAAACATCCTTTTTAATAAGGTGATAGACCGCGACGTGCACTTCAGAATTTCCTTGAAGCGATTGTATCTTGTATAATGTTACTCACATATTATGTGACTGTTGAGGGCCAGGACTTGGTGACATACCAGTGAAAGGGAGAGGTGCCTTAAATGTCAAATAAATGTCTAATTGTTTATTAGACTTACAGAGGGCTACAGCATTCAGCATGCCAGTGTAGGGTGAGGCACCGATGCTCTGGTAGATGATGCCAATGCGGTCCTGCACTGCGCCCTTACTGACGTCATTGTCTAAACGCATGACAAAGAAGGCCACAAAGAGACCATAGATCAGGTTCTGGGACAGACGCATCAGAACACCCATCCTATCTCTGGACAGGTTCCTCACAGTCCGTCTGCAGACAAAACACACAGAGGAAAAAAAGATAAATAAAGGCAGGAAGACATCAAGTGAGTGGAATAACGGTTGTTGACACTGTTTGTCCTTATTATAGAACAAAGTTGAGCTGCATCCTGTGCCTTATGTCTCGCAAAGATCAAACAACACACAGATCAAAGGGGATTGAAGACTTTCTCAGTCAGCACTGACCTGAGCAGAACCTCCAGTTTGGCCGAGCCACTGGGCGACTCTTTGCTCTTAAAGGGAATGGCTTGTTTGTCCTCCTGCTGCAGGCTCTGCACTATTTTTCCCAGCATGCTCTGGTAGATCGCCGAGCCCTGATAGGACGCCGTGATCTCGTGCATGCGATTGAAAGTGGCTGCCTCCCTTTCGCTGCTGCGTGTGTCCACTGAGGTGAAGTCAACTGTGTCACGTCACAGGAGATTGATTTTTAAATGCACATACATGTAGATGCACTAAAATCTATATTACATGCCATTTAAATATGCAAGCTTTTGTATATTCAGTGTATATCATACATACAGTATATACAACCATTGATATACTGTACATATACATGTGCTTTACCATAAATGTCAAAGGGGTTGCAGTACTCTGGACACTCATAGCCACACTGACTGAAGAAGTCCACCATTTCCTCCGGTTGTCCACAGAACACCAGCTCTCCACGACTCATGATTGCGATCCTGCTGAACACCTGTGCGCACAAACATGGACACAAACGCACAGAACAAAGTTTATTTCCTCAGTAAGTGTATTTCTCAGGTCTAAAAACAATAGTCATAGCCCAAATTACTTCTTAAGATGAAGTGCTAATATTGGAAACAATCCAAAAGGATGTAACTTCTTTCATGGGAGTACAGTAGATTTTGTTCTCCACAAACAGCCACTATGAAGAGGAATAACAGATAGAGTGACCAAAACTGTTTTGGTGCACAAACAAACATGTGGTCACTGCTATTTTAATGGAAATAATTTGACTCTGTCCTTTTAAATGAAGTTTCCATTGACAAATCTCTCTCTCTCTCTCTCCAGTTCCTGAACACCCACCTTGAAGAGCTCGGAGCGCGGTTGGTGGATCGTTACTATGACGATACGGTTCCTCTGGGCCAGCTGTGCCAGGAGCACCACAATCTGATTGGCTGTCATGCTGTCCAGGCCGGTGGTGGGTTCATCCAACAGGATCACGCCTGCAAGGACATCACCGCAATGACGTCATGGTCCATGCGTGATTTTGTCACACACACACACACACACACACACACACACACACACTCAGTGAAAGGTTGAGAATAAGGTAAAGAGCCGCACAGTAACTTTATTTAGAAACTTTTCAATGCGCTCTTCATTAAGTGGCAGATGCAGGCCTCTCTGTGGGGCCAATTCAACTTATGAAGATAATTCAGTTCTTTTTTTCAGTTAATTAGTATAATTAGGACAATTAAAAGATTGCCTCTTAGCATGATGAAAGTAGAGTGGAATTAACTTGTGCTTTAATTGTGAGATTAATTCATTTCCTGGTTGATTGGAGAGGCAGCGAATAGGAACTCCTCATTACTCTCTCTCTCCTCTTTCTCTCTGTCTATAGTTATTTTAATCCTGAATGAGGACTGAGACCTTTCATCCTCCCTAGAGGACTGTAGACCTGATAAAGGACTTGGACACACACACACACACACACAGGTGAGTTTCTGCTCATTCCCTTTGTGGGGTGATAACCCAGTTTTTCATTACGCTTCTCCATCTCTCCCTTCATCCCCTCATGTGTCTTTTACTTATTCCTCTCTTTAGATCCCTTTGTTCTTTCAGTGTGGACTTTTGAACACTTTAGGGATCTTGTCGTGAAGTTTACTCTTGTTTTCAGGTTGAAACAATCCTTGCTGGTTTGGATATGTTGTTTTAAGAGAATGTAGCATGTATGAAATGCACTTAATAGGGTTCTTAATTTGATTTATCTGATATCTCAATCCAACCTTAATAATTCAGGTTATCTCCACAGTATTTATCCCAATTTCAGTCCTGTAAAGACAAAATTATTTAAGGTACAAAAGTATTTAAGGTTTACACGTACGCTTTTACCTCAGTTCACCTCATCATCACTTTTCTGTTTAATAGTATGTTTCTGGTATTAGTTGACCCCACCTATTAAAAACACATTTCTATAAGATGGCTTACTCTTAATGCTAAGGTTATAATGTTATAGTTATTTTTGCACTTGTTTTAGTACCATTTAGTTGAGTTGTGTATCACGTTCCTTATTTTCTATTTTACTCTCATAGTGTTGTGTCCTAATTTTATAGTTACTATCTTTTTAAATTTTATACCCTTTTATAATTTTGATTTTTAATTTTATGTTGACGTTTTATTCTTTTATGACAGTATCTTCTATATTAGCGTACTATTATTTTTTTCAGTGACCTTGAGCTCAGTGCTGCTTAATGTGATCCCATTTTCTTAATTTGGAGGTTTTCGATTTGTCTTTTTTCACGTTAGTCTGAATTCCTGTTCAGTTTTCCTTTTGCTTATCTGGAAAGCACATTGTGCTGATGCTTAAAAAGAGCTTCATGAATAAAATGATCATCATTATCCTCAGGAGTGTCCCAGCCTGGATCGGTACTCACGTGGGTCCTGCAGGAGCTGGCAGGCGATGGAGACCCTCCTCCTCTCGCCCCCAGAGATCCCTGGGAAAACACGGCCTCCGATAACGCTGTGGGCCACGTGACTCAGACTCAGCTCGGCCATCACCGAGGACACCTGCACAGCAGTACAGGTCAAAGGTCAAGTGTCAAGATTATCACTGGAAAATATTTCCATTAATGACCTTGAAAATAAATCGACTATAGATTTAAACAGTAAGTGACCCTAGCACTAATGAAGCAAATAATATCATATGTAAAATGTCAAATTTAGCCACAGAGATGATGCTTTCAACAGTCACCTTCTTCTTGATCGCATCAGCTGAATGATTCCGCAGTGCCAGCTGTGCTGTGTATGTCAGAGTCTCCTCCACAGTCAGATAACTCAGTAAGTTATCACTCTAGCGGACACAAGAAGAAGAGGAGGGAACAGAGAGACACATAGTGAAAACAGTGATGGGTCCTTCATACTAACTGAGGATACACAGTATTATTTAGTTTGCCTCGTCGAAGAATCCTCCTCCATTTTATACGTACACTTTATTAGGTACACTTGTTGAACTGCTTGATAACACTATTATCTAATCAGCCAATCACATGACAGCAGCTCAGTGCACGGTCAAGACAACCTGCTGAAGTTCAGAACACCATGAATGGGGGGGAGAGGTTATTTAAGTGACTTTGAATGTGACATGGTTGTTAGTGCGAGACGTATTTGTAAAACTGCTGATTTTCGAGCACAACCGTCTCGAGGGTTTCACAGAGAATGGTCAGAGAAAAGGCTTTGTTGATGCCAGAGGAGAATGACCAGACTGGTTTAAGATGATTAAGAAGGCAACACTAACTCAGATAACTGTGTGCTTAATGAAGTGGCTAGTGAGTATAGGGGGGGCCATGCGGTTGGTGTAGTGGTTAGCACTCTTGCCTTTTTCAGCAAGAAGACCTGGGTTCACGACCCTGTCGTAACAAGGGCCTTTGTGCATGGAGTTTGCATGTTCTCCCCGTGTGTGCATGGGTTTTCTCCGGATTCTCTGATTTCCTCCCACAGTCCAAAAACATGCAATATGCAGATTAGGTCAATTGGACACTCTAAATTGACCGTAGGTGTGAGTGGATTGTTGTTTGTCTCCATATGTGGCCATATGTGATGGACTGACATCACATCAACTGTCCAGGGTGTATCCCGCCTACTGCCCTATGTCAGCTGAGATTGGCAGAGTCCCTGTGACTCTCATGTGGAGGATAAAGCAGTAGAAAATGGATGGATGACACTATGCACCATGTATGATCATGTATGATCACTCACATCCCTGCACATTAAACTACGTCACATCCTGACATAGGTTTTAGTCACAGCATCTTCACACGTCACATGTACATTGTATGTTGACACGTGCATGGCACTGACTATAATATACCCTTCTGCAAGACACACACACACACACACACACACACATTGTCTCGACGTTCTGAACCTCCTGTCTGCCTCAATTAACATGTGGCGCCTCCCAGTCCCTCTCCTCTTCAGTCTCTCCCCTGAATGACTTTGATATCAGGAGCTCATATCACCTCCTCATCTGCAGCTTAGCGAGGGGAGTTAATGACGAGGCTTAGAGAGCGAGGGAGGGTTGGCGTTATCAGCGAGAGGAGAGATGATTTGAAAGGAAGCAAAGGCCTGCTTTACGCCACTGTTTTTAATTCGGTCTTTGGATACACTTGAGCACCTCTCATTGAGAGATTAAGTATATGAGGAGGATATCGAGGGTCTTAAGTTAATTTCACACAGAGGCCGGGGCAGCCTTTCAGGAGTTTTAGCAAAATGTTGTTTTCATTTTGTTTTTAATGGTGGTGAGTGGAACCACAGACAACTTAAATACAAACTATCCACATGTGAGTGTGTCTAGAGCCAGCCAAAGTGAAAAGCCCATGTGATTAGGTGCTAATAACTTTTACATTTCCTTTTATTAATGTGTTGGCAATATTTAATTTCATTCAACACTTCAGCTATTGAAATTGCTACAGACAATGAGGATATGCTGACTCCATGTTCTCAAATTCTCATGAGGAACATTGTCTATTATTATTACATCTAAATTATAAAATAGCAGTATTTTCGTTGAGTTTTTATAATTTTCTTGGCCTTGTTGTGCTGCAGCAGCCTGGTGGTGATTGTGTGTATTCATACACATGTTTACATGTGTGTTTCTGTGTGTGTTACCTGCAGCACATAAGAGAAACAGTCCTGATACTCTTCTCTCTTCAGTTTCCTGCCATTAATGAAGACTTCACCCAGCAGTGTACCACGGTGTCCAATCCTGCCAGAGACGGCGTCCAACAATGTGGTCTTTCCTGAGCCTTTACCAAGCAAACACAGAACACACACAATTACACTTAATTACATTCGTACAAACAGTGCATTTTTAGATTTCACTTTAGTTTGGCCAAAAGCAGGATACCCTGTAATTCCCTGTAATTGTAATTTCCATGACTCTGTTTTTATAGTAGAAAAACAATAATGTGTTAACGGGTGTGTTATTTATTGAAAAATGCTTAAATCAGTCCATTAGAAAATCATCTTTTAAATGAACTTCTGATTGAAGCATATTCATTGATTCATTATCCACACATAAAAACAAACAAACTTAGGAGTGAGTCGAGTATGAACCTGAATTTCCCAGTATGCCCATGATCTGTCCACTTTCTACATGGAAGGAGACATCGTTGAGGATCTGACGTGTCCATCGCTTCCTGTAGGATGATAAGTCCCACCATGGACCCACACGCTCACTGCAACACACACACACACACACACAGAGCATATTTTTTATTTCCCCAGTGAATGACACCAGAGACTTAGTCATTTTATCAGTGGGCATAAAGAACACAGAAAATTAAACATATTTTGAACCAAAACCAAGTCTTTATAGACTGTGCAGCATTTACCTGACTGTGTAGGAGATGTTGCTGCCGCTCAGGCAACAGGGAGGCTCCGATCGCTCCTCTTTACTGTTCCTCCAAACATCCCTCTTCACATCTGACATGTACTTTAAGGACTCATGAGCTCTGGTCCTGTCCTCTGGTTCCAGTGCCTGCATTGCACAAAATCTGTCTCCGTGTTCTCCAGCCAGTCTGCTGCCCCAAACAACAACTGTATCTAGTCCGTCTCAGAGCACTTTTCTCATATCCAGCCCCACACATCTACAACGCGTGAAGCTCTAAACGCAAAGTCGTCTCACAGTCCCAGACTTTGTTTCTCTGCATCCATTCCCCCGCACAAAGCAGCAGTGTCTCTCAGGAACCATAAACACACAGTGAATACTGCGTTATCTGAGGGAACTTTGATCTGCAGTTGTATAAAGAAGAGAAAAAACACACACAGTGAGCAGAGGGACTGGCTGTTAGTCCTCAAACTGAGCACTGCCACCAGAAAAGCTATGACTGTCAGGACAGAGCAGACGGAGGACTGACATGACATGAACTTGAACACTTTGAGACAGAAGGCTTTTGAGCTGAGACACAAGGAGATCTTCAGCTGGACTGAAGTCAAACTGACAAGGAGAGGAAACAGCGAAGGGAAAGCAGAAAAGGGCAGAAGAGGGAGAGGGGGACGTTGACTTCTTGACCCTGCAAACGTTGACCAGGAGCTTGCATCATCATGGACACAGACATAGACATGGACCTCTATCACAGAAAAAGCTCCTCACAGGTCAGTCTGTTATAGTCAATCACTAAATCAGAAACATGTTGCCATTTTTTCTAACTCTCTGAAAGGCCTTTGTTTAAATTCCTCTGATAATTTAAAATGTTAATAAAAATCAAACCATGTGCAAACTTTATTTCCTTAGTTTGACAGCTGCATAGCCATTTAATAACTAATTATAAAACTATAAGATCTTTTTTTTCTCTCTCAGTGTGTTACTGTTGCTGGAAGGTATTTTAAACAATAATATCCAAGTTTGAGGAAAAGATTAGTTTTTTTGGAAATGTAAACTAATTGCTTTAGTGTTTCATTAAAATGGATACTTAAGTATTTTATATTTTACCCAGAAAATATAGTATGAGGCAATTTAAATATGTTTTTTTTGTATTTGTATATATAAGGAATTTCCGTTCTATTGTTTTACCTCAAAGTGACATTTTTGTCAAATATATTTGTGTTTTCCCATTTTCTCCACAATTTAAAATGATCTATTTTTCTGATTTTTTATATTTGACAATAACTGTCTCTTGACCATTGGGGACTGGAACTGAGTGGTTTATTAAAAATATATACTCTTTATCAGTTCTGTAATTATTTCCATTACAGTTTAGTTAATTAGTCCAATGAGATAAATGTTACGTCTGGTTACAGATTTCTAGATAGTAATTTCTCAATCTTTTATAGGTCTCTATTTTTCACTTGTTTTTAACTCAAGGTTACAGTGCATAAAGTATAGTTAATAAGTGTTCATTTTGTCATTTCAGTATCACTTCATAGATTACTCTCTAATCAAGCATTTTATTGTCAAATTATTCTTGGGCTAATAATTCTTGGAATACTGTCATAGTGAGTCCTTGACTGAGGAAGAAAAAAAAGAACCTCTGGCTTATTTTATTTGAGAGATTCAGGATTTATGGACTTGACCTGGAAAGGTCTCAGGAAAGTGTTTGCAAGCAGGTGCTTGTCAGAGCACAATCCTGCGCATGCAGAGCTGCACACGCGGTTAAATAAGCTGAATATCATGAAATAAATGACTGTCCTATAAACTTAGTTGTTAAAATTAAATTCAAGGTTGGTTTTTGTGAATTCAAGATTATCACTTGATGTGGATGTGTGACGTGTTGTTGTTGTGTGCTCAATGTCATCTATTTTATAAAATGTGTGGCTTTCTGAGCAGCTTCTGGTTGCACTAATGTAACAAAACAATGCAGACGAGTGTGTCCTTGTGTGTATGAAACTCAAACGGTCTCCTTCTTCTTCAGCATCAAGACACAGAGTTGTTCTCGTCTGAAGAAGACAGCAGTCTCTACTTCACCTACAGCGGAGGGTGCAATGAGCTGGAGGTCAACAACCTGCACTATGAGGTTATCTTTAGCTTTTAACTCTTGTAACCTATTTGAGTGTGTGTGTGTCTGTATTGTATACATACATAGTACAAGCTCGTCGTGTAAATCGTTGTGTTTACAGGTGGACACCGCTGCTCAGATCCCCTGGTATGAGAGGTTGTCAGAGTTCAAGCTGCCATGGGAAATAAAAGGCGATAAGCAGACGGCCATTAACAAACTCAGCCTCCATGTCCGCAGCGGTCAGATGCTGGCCATCATTGGCAGCTCAGGTAACACACACACACACACACACACACACACACACACACACACACAGCTCAGGCATTACCGTCTTTAATCATGATAATAATATGGCCTTCTTAGAGGACGTCATCGGTCAAGGTCTGTTCAAATGGTCATTAAGTAATTAAAAAATACAGTGGAAAACAATTGAAGGTATTAAGTACAATTTTACAGTTAAAAGTTGAAGTCACAAGGGTGTTGCAAATAGGAGTATTTTATAATCTTATAATAAAACATGTTTATTCTGATAGAAAAACAAAGCTGGCAAATACATGTAGAGAAGTAAACATTGTACTTTGAAGTATCAAGTATATATAGTTTTAGTACTAAATAGCTCTACTTCAATAAAATATACTTAGTTATACTGCACCACTGGGTGTATATAAAATATATTACAAAAATATCATTCCTATAAATATGCATGAATGTTGCACGTTTCTCATAAAGCTTCAATATATGTATATATATATATATTGTATATATATATATATATACATTGTATATATATATATATATATATATATACATATATATACACTATAATTATATATACACTATAATTATGTAATTTATAGTAAATACTAAACTATATACATGTATTTTGAGTCTGAGCTTTAACTTTATGCAGTGTTGTCATGCAACAAAGTACAAATACTTTTGATACTTAAGTGCAGTAAATGTTATATACTTTTATTTAACTCAACTTCTACCAAAGTCATTTTCTGGTAAGATCGTGTACTTTTACTCAAGTATCCCTTTAAGGTACTTAAAACAAGACTGATTATATCCAGATGCTGTGACTTGTGTACTGACTGGTGTCTTCTCTTAGGTTGTGGTAAAACATCTTTGCTGGACATAATAACGTGTCGGGACGAGGGCGGCATAATGACGTCTGGTCAGATTCTGATTAACGGGAAGCCCAGCACAAAACAGTTGGCGAAGAAGAGCATCGCTCATGTCCGCCAAGATGACCGTCTCCTCCCTCACCTCACCGTCCGTGAGACTCTTGCCTTTGTTGCCAAACTGAGGCTCCCCACCTACTTCACGCAGGCCCAGAGGGACCAGAGGGTAAACATGAGTGCTTATAATCCTCACTTGTCATTTCTTTTTCCTCCAAATGACCAAAACATTATTTACTGACTCTTCATTTTTGATGCTTCCTGTCACAGGTGGATGATGTGATTGCAGAGCTGCGGCTGCGACAGTGCGCAAACACCAGGGTGGGAAACGACTACGTGAGGGGAGTTTCTGGAGGAGAGAGGAGAAGAGTCAGTATCGCCGTACAACTTCTCTGGAACCCTGGTGAGGAAGAAGTTAAACTGTTCTATCTGACTGTTGTAGAATGGGAAGGTTACATTCACAAATTCTTGGCAAGTAATAGTAGCAGATAAGTCTTGTGTAGACCTGATGCTGTAACTACCAGGATTTACTCCTAAAATAGTGTTTTTATTCAAAGTTCAGTGAGACCTCTACAGATTTTCCATCTCTCTCTAAAATCTGTGCCTGGGCCTTTTTCCATTCCAGGTATTTTGATCCTGGACGAGCCCACGTCAGGTCTGGACAGCTTCACAGCCCACAACCTGGTGATCACACTGTCCCGCCTGGCTCGGGGAAACCGTCTGGTCCTGCTGTCAGTCCACCAGCCTCGATCGGACATCTTCCAGCTCTTCGACCTGGTCGTGCTGATGTCGTCGGGTTCAGCCGTTTACTGTGGCGCTGCCCGGGATATGGTGCCTTACTTCACTGCACTGGGATATCCATGTCCGCGCTACTGCAACCCCTCAGACTTCTATGGTTAGTGTGAGTGTAGAAAGCTGCTAAAATGGCAGCGGCAACGTTTGAAAGCTTTTAAATGGTCAGAATGCTTTTGGCACCACAACCTTGGAAATGGGAAATACACCAACATCTCATCTATCATGTCAAATGTGGACCCATTCATCTTTGGAAACCATTTATCAATCATTTGTGTGTGTGTGTGTCCAGTTGATTTGATCAGTATAGACCGACGCAGTCCAGAGAAAGAGGCCGAATGTTTGGAGCGAGCCAGAGTTCTGTCTGCGCGGTTCATGGAGAAGGTCAGAGACACGAATGATTACATGTGGAAACCAGCTGTGACCAACACAGCACCAACACTACCTGAAAGGTTTGTGTACCTGTCTTATGCCTTAAATGTGTCCTCTTTTCCTCTCTCTTTTTTTTTCTCCTTTACATAGTTGAAGTGAGACATTATTTGGCCAAAATGTCAGTAAAATAATCAATAAAATGGCAGATACATAATCCAAACAATACATTTTGATGCCTAGTTGTCAGACAACACAAACAGGAATGGTAAAGCTAATGTTTTATTTAAAAGGTGGAACTATACTATACTATACTATACTATATATAGTATAGTGCACAAATTTAGAGCTTTTAAACAATGTTGTGTTTGTCAAGACTGTGTGAAGACTGAGCCAAGTATACAAATCAAAGTACGGCTGAAGTAAAGTCAATGTATTAACAATGACCAGACAACTTATTTGCAAAAATAAATCTGTGAACTATCTTGTACTGTAAAAATATGTCTGTGCCTGTGTTTGTATTACTTCATCAGTCAGAAAGAAGGAACATTAGATGCTAACTTGTTTTACTGCTGATGGAAACTCTTCAACCTCAGTCTAAAACATCTTTGCTTTTTTTTCCCCCTGCATCTCCTGCAGCGCCAGCATGTCAGAGGGAGAGGGAGTAATAACCATTTCCAATCAAAGAGACAGATTACCTGGTAAACTTCACCAATTCACCACCCTCATCAGGTAAGAACACACACACACACACACCTGATTCAAATAGTCAGCTCATTAACAGGCTCTGCCGAAGCCTGGTAACGAGCCTTTTATTTGAATCAGGTGTGTTGGAGCAGAGAAACATCTAAAACAGACAGTGGGTCCTGAGGACCAGGATTGAGAATTGATTGACAGCACTAATAAGTGAAGTTAACTTTCCTCCCACAGGCGTCACATGTACAATGACTTCAGAGACTTAGTCACATTACTGGTCCACGGCTTTGAGGCCTTGCTCATGTCACTGCTGGTCGGTTTTCTGTACTACGGTGCGGGAGCAGAGCGCCTGTCCATCCAGGACACAGTTGCCCTCCTCTACATGATTGGAGCTCTCACTCCGTTTGCTGTGGTGCTGGACGTCATAGCTAAATGTGAGTAAATAAAAGCCATGTTGTTGTATTATAACTACTTATGAGGCTGTTATAACCTCATAGATGCTTTTCCGTGTTACTGTGCTGTAGTGACCTCACATTATTTGTGTCGTCTAAAGTTCAAGTTAATTTTAATTTCATTTTAACGTGATGACACACTTAAACAAACATATCTGCTAATAAACTGTTACACACCGCACCTTTTTAAAATCAACATTTCAATGATTTCTCATCATTCTGACGCTCGGTTTGAATCATGTCTACATGATTTAACTGCATGACGTTGCTGCCCGTGTTATTGACTGATTATCTATTTATTTAATAAGCAGTTGAACAGCTGTACATAAAGAGGAACTAATGAGTTCTGTATAATCCGTTTAAAATACTGCTTACACCTCTTCACTAACACTGTACTGTACCTACTGTATGTATGAGCAGTGAACTGAGTTAAATTATTCTAATGTAATTTAATGTCTGCAGGTCACACAGAGAGAGCCATGCTCTTCCATGAGCTGGAGGACGGCATGTACTCCGTCACCTCTTACTTCTTTGCCAAGGTGAATGAACCACAGTCAGAAAACTGCATTTCCACTAGGGGTCAGTGTCGCTCCAGGCTGGAGTCACAGTGGAGCGTTAAGTGCAGCCTCAGTAATGGACAGTAGTGAAAGACAGGGAGTTTTATGAACTGTGTCTGCACACAAACTTCTTTCTTTCTTTCTTTCTTTCTTTCTTTCTTTCGCCAAGTTGCAAAGTGATCAACTGTGAACGTTTAGGATCCTTTTGTAAATTATTCCAGGAGATTTCTGTTCCATCTATGAAGCAGACATTTGCAGGGTATCGTGATGATTTTGAGGATGAACACAGCATTTCTGTCTCTTCTGTATGTGTTGAATATCTTCAGATTCTGGGGGAACTACCAGAGCACTGTGTGTTCACCCTGGTCTACAGTGTGCCCATCTACTGGCTGGCTGGGCTCAACGATGCTCCTACCTGTTTCTTGCTCAACTTCCTGCTGGCTTGGCTGATGGTTTACTGCAGCCGTGCCATGGCTCTGTTTGTAGCTGCCGCTCTGCCCACCCTGCAGACCTCAGCCTTCATGGGCAACACCTTGTTCACCGTCTTCTATTTGACGGCAGGATTCGTCATCAGCCTTGAAAACATGTGGCTCGGTGAGGAGATTGTCCTTGGACAATTAGTCATTTCTGCTTGGTGTGAGGATAGAGATGTAGATGATGCTCACTGTCTGTGTTTGTCTTTGACCTCCTCAGTGGCCACATGGCTTTCTCATGCCTCCTTCATGCGCTGGGGTTTTGAGGGAATGCTGCAGGTGCAGTTCAGAGGAAACAAGTATCCTGTCAGCATCGGAAACTTCACCATGAATATTGACGGCATATATGTGAGTTCAAGACTACACTGTCATGGCCGAGTGCTTAGCTGGGTCTCAATTCAGGGTCTGCAGCCTTCAGGAATGGTTGTATTTTATGTTGTACATAGTTATAAAGTCATTGTTATTCAGCTATTTTTTTTATTTGTTTATATTTGAACATAATTAGGATTTCTAAATATTTATACACAGATTTTATTTCGAAAAATTGTATAAGGGATATGTTAAAAAAATAGAACATTTAAAATCATAATATTAGTGAGTATAATATTATTATTATTATTTTTTTTTTTAAGCAATTCTTGTTTGGGGGGAAAAGCGATACTTTCTGTTTGTGGCAGGTTTCATCCATCGGAAACGTCTGTCACCTTCTGGCCTCTCTCTCTCTCTCTCTCTCTCTCTCTATATCTATCTCTCTCTCTCTCTCTCTCTCTCTATATATATATATATATATATATATATATATATATATATATATATATATATATATATATATATATAACCAACAAAGGTTGCACAACCCAAATTGAGATACAGCCCTTGTGTACAGGCGTATCAATTAATCAGTGTCCTAGTTTTACAGTTTTTATGAACAATTTACCACTAATTGGATTTTACATCAGAAACATAGATAATAACCTATGATATATCTTGAATAATGATGCATTTTCTGAACTTTGACCACGATCGTGTCCGATTCTGTCCCTGAAATGAAGCGGTCACAGGCTTCAGACGGAGACAGTCTTGTGCTGTACGTGGACAAACTGATGATCTCCATGTTGCTCCTCTCTCAGGTGGTGGAGGCCATGAACATGAACCAGTATCCTCTGTACTTGTGCTACGTCGTCCTGCTGGCCGTCTGTTTCAGCTTCATGGTGCTCTACTATTTGTCCCTGAAGTTCATCAAACAGAAGTCTAGTCAGGACTGGTGAAAACGTCTGGATCTGAAACCACGCTCTTGTTGTGGCAGTAAAAAAATAAGTGATTTGAGTTCTAGTTCGACTGGTTCGACACTGAGCTTTTAATTATTGGTTTTACTGTGAAAACAGTGATTAATTGTAAATCATATTTTTTTTTCCCACAATAATTTCAATTTAAGTGTAATAGCATTAATGTATGAAGCAACAAATGCAGCAATTACACACACATTTGACTTCTTTAAACAATCTCAACATATAGCACTGAACATTGTATTAGAGCATCAACCAAAAATATATTACGTTTGTTTTTTTACAAAACAAATGTAATATATTAAAGCACATTATTTCTTGATTAAGATGTTATTTACTTACATTCCTGAACAGGAGGTCAGGGTACCAAAGTATAATCCGTATTTCTGACAAAACCAAAATACGGAAACAGCGCCCCCTTTTCCTTTTTTGTATTGAACAAAATGCAGAAAAACAGATTTTGCTCTTGTGTTGATGTGCAGATTATAGGAACTACATGACCCAGAAGGCACTGGGGCGTACCGGAAGTACATGGCAGGATTGTATGTGGAAAGTGGCTCCAGTAAAGTTTGAACAAAACCTACGCTGACCGTGTGAGAGTATTATTTGAAATGCACCACACGGCATAACATGGTGTCAGACAGTGAATAGATTTCAAACTGTCAATGGTGATGGAAACACTAAAAACATCACGTTTGAGAGATAAAAGTTATTTTCCTGTGACCAAAAGTCTGGAGTTCCATTCGATCAGTATTTAGCTGAGCTGTACACCCTGAGCAAAACGTGTGAGTTTCAAGTCCTCAGAGATTCTTTAATAAGAGACCGCATCGTTTGTGGAATTGCAGACGATGGATAAGGAGAGAGGTTGCTTTGAGAGAAAAATCTAACTTTGGACAGGACTGTGGATTTGTGCAGGGTGGCGCAGAGCTCACATGCAAGTAAAAGAACTGAGTAAAACAGAAATTGCAGTGCATGCAGTAAAATCAAATGAACATTACAAGAAGCGGCACGCTAAACCAATGAATGAAAAAAGGACTGGGTTTACATGCAGTAAATGTGGAGGCGGTCATGCTCCAAGATCATGTCCTGCTTATGGTAAGACCTTTAGTAATTGTGGCAAAAATAATCACTATGCAAGATGCTGTGCAACTGGTGACACACAGTGGATGAGCAAACAGAGGAACTTTTTGTTGATGTAGTGCAGGCATCCAGTGAAAAACAGAAATGGATTTTACCAGTGACTATGATAGAAACAATAATTCAATTTAAATTGGAGACCGGAAACCTGTTGTCAGTAGCTGATTACAGTAAGCTCAAAGTGAAAAGCAAAATTCATCCAGTGAACATTAAAGTAACAGGCTACACTGGAGCAAGCGTGCCAGTAAAAGGGAGTTGTGTGGATGAGAATGTTGCACTAGTAGTACGTACATGCATGCAGGAAAGTTCCTAAACGTCATAAAGAAAATCGATGAACCGACAGACTGGATGAGCTCACTTGTAATAGTGCAAAAGAAAAATGGTGCATTGCGGATATGTCTGGATCCCAGAGATCTTAATAAAGCTGTTAAAAGAGAACACTTCAAGTTGCCAACGCGTGAAGAGATCATGTCCCAGTTTGCAGACGCCAAGTGGTTCGGTAAACTCGATGCATCCTCAGGGTTTTGGCAAATGGCGCTTGAAGAGGCTAGTTCAAGAGGATGGCCTGAACACAAAAGTGACTGTCCACTACGTGTTCAAGACTACTGGACGTACAGAACAGAGTTGTCAGTTGTCGACGACATAGTGTTCAAAGGCAACAAATTTGTAATTCCATCTTCAATGCGAAAAGACATGCTAAGAAAGATGCATGAAGGGCACATGGGAGAAGAGAAGTGTAAACTTAGGGCACGAGAGGTCATGTACTGGCCAAGAATGAACCAAGACATTGGCCACGCCACGGCCTCATGTGATATATGCTTGACCTATCGACCTAAGTTCAGTAAAGATAGTCAAAGGCCTTATGAAGAAAGCACAAGATGGAGAAGCAGACTTTCATCAGATTCTGATGATCTACCGAGGTACACCACTGCAGAATGGCCTGCCCCCAGCTCAGATGCTGATGGGACAACGCATGCGCACCAACCTGCCAATACATGAGGACCTGCTGACACCGAAAGGAGCACACAAAGTCAAAGTGGCCAAAATTAAAGAGAAAAAGAAACAAAAACAGCACCATGACAAAAGAGCAAAACACTTATGTGACCTGAAGCCAGGAGAACATGTCAGAATCCGAGACCATGTGACTGGTATCTGGAACATCCAAGGATCAGTTGAAAGAGAAGTGGCACCATGCTCGTATCAGATCCAGACCGAGCATGGAGCGTCTCTGAGAAGAAATCGAGTGGATCTCAAGCCGCAAGTGTCAAGTCAGCAATGCGTGAAGCAATCGGATGGTGCATCACAAGTTGGAGAAACTACAAGCGACCTGGCTCACCAAATTGCCCAGAATTAACCAGCAGATTCGGATGTGCCAAGCGTGAATGACGTGAATGTTAAAACACCACTGAAGACACCTGGCGGACCAAGGCGTAATGTTCAGCCTCCGAGTAGACTCATTGAAAGTTGCTGAACTCTAGAGACTGTAAATGATTTGAAATAAGTTGTGAAAATAATTGTTTTTTTATAATGAGTTTATTGTGAGCGTTTGTGCAAAAGCATTAGAGTAATGTGAAGCTTGTGGTTGATTTTATATGTAGTTTGTGTTGAGTTTAAAAAGAAAGGTACATTCTCTTTTCATAGGGGGGAGATGTGTTGTTATGTACAGATTATAGGAACTGTTAACCCAGAAGGCACTGGGGCATACAGGAAGTACATGGCAGGATTGTATGTGGAAAGTCGCTCCAGTAAAGTTCGAACAAAACCTACGCTGACCGTGTGAGAGTATTTTAGAAATGCACCACATGGTATAACAGCTCTCAGTATCAAAAAACAAAAAAAAACGTAAAAACCAAAACCAAGTAACGGCCCAAATTTTTGCAAATTCCTTTTTTCGTTTTTTGTTTCTCATTTATTAATATGACGGCGGACAGACCGGAAGTGGAAGTGGCATGTAACAACCTCAAAATAAAAGTAGCGTGCTAACTTATTATCATGCATAATATGTAACATGTATGGTTGACATTTATTTTAGTCAAGTGAAACTATAACAGCTGGATGTTTTGGGAGAACGTGATGCATAATTATTATTATTTTAGCTGAGTGTGTGAATGCACATTGTGGAAAACTTTTACCCGAATTACATTCCCTGCCTAAATAAAGAGCATCTATAAAGTCCCCAACAGAGGTCCCCATCACGCTGAGTCAAGACTGACACGGCTTTAAATCCCAATAATAGTGTTAATAATCATTGAAAATTAGAACTTGTGAAGTTATGACTTCAGTGCTGATGTTTAGTCACAGGGTGGTGCAGATACTAGATAAAGAGTAGACCTGAGCTGCGATCGTGAGCCGCTCATTTCAGCCAAGAGGAGCAGGTTGTTTTGATGGAGAGCTGTGCGGAATACAAAAAAGTGATCACAGCCAAATATGACAAGAGATGAGGCCAGAGCCGGCCCAAGGCATAAGCGAACTAAGCGGCTGCTTAGGGCCCCATGACCACCAGGGGCCCCCAAAAGCAATTCATTACTAATAAAAAAAAGAAATCAATTATTATTGTTTTTGCACGTGAGTGATGACACATATCAGTGTCCTTGAGGGAAAAAAAGCAGCGAAACGCAGTGAATTTAAGTTGAGACTTTATTTGGAGTGAAAACACAGAGCAGCCCAGTGTGTGTTTGTGTGTGTGTGTGTCAGTCCAGCAGGTGGCAGCATTACCTACAGGTGGGGTTTTTTTTCTCTTATTTTAGCAAAAATGTTTTGAAATAACAACAATTTCAGCTACCATTTTCTTTTATTTGTCCAGCGAGGACATGAACGTTGATTAATTACAGGTGGAGCTGCTCCTGCACAAAGACACACTGATTTAAAAGCCTTTGTGTACTTTCCATGACTTGGTTACATTCCACTCCTCCCCTCTGAGTCGATCTATTTGGAATGTTCCACTTCCTTTGTCGGAGGCGGAGCTTCTTCTACGCAGAGACAGAAAACGGGAGGACGAGGAGCAGCGGGAACAAACATGTGGACAAACGTCTGGTAACTGTTGCTTAAAAATGACCCACATATTTCTTAGATTCTCTGTTGACGCTCTGTTCACACCTGCTCTTTACATCCGACCACAGGTGTTCAGATTACACCTGCTAATGCTAACGTGACGTCACTGCTCCGCAGCAAACACACGATCAAATATGAACTTTCCTACTATAGTATGTCATCAAAAACGTTAAAATATAAATTATCCACATGTCCTCAAAGAACTGTCCAAAATGTCAAAGAATGTCCTCAACAAAAAATGTCAATAGACCATTAAAACTGTTCAGAATGACTGTCTAGTCTGGCCAGTAGCAGGTTAGCTGCTGTTAATGTGACGTCACTGCTCCACGGCAAACGTGTGTTTTCAACGCATCTATTTTCAAAAAACTGACTTGAGTGTCAAATATAGAATTATATAGTATAACAACTGCCTTCATACTGTCAAAAAGTGCCCCAGTACAGTATGTTGTAAAAAAAAGAAAAAAAAAAAGTATATTATTTAGTAAACTATCCATTTATAAACTGTCAAAAATGTCACCATACCATTAAAACTGTTAAGAATGAGTATCTAGTCTGGCCAGTAGGGGGCAGGTTAAGTAAAAAAAAAAAAACTGTTGAGGAGCAGTGGTTAAGTAGAATTTCAAAATAAAAGTATCCGTGTTGATATGGACCTATATACATATATATATATATACATATATATATATATATATATACACACATATATATATACACACATATATATGGTTTTCATGTATTTTCCTCACATTTCTTCACTCATTTACTGCAGTGAGCTCATTTGAACACTTTAAAGTGGACACTGCTTTTTGTCATCATGTCCTCTGACTGAACACCTGCAAACAGCTGCAGTTAAAGGCACAGTTCATGTGTTTTTAAGCATGGTTGAATGAGGTCACTATCGTCACAATTTAGGGCAATAAGAAAAAAAGTACTGTCACTAAATACATCAGAATCCTCTGTTAAATATCGAGATTTTACAAATGTTTACAGGATTTTTAAAGTCTTTGTAACTGATCTACAGCTTTGTTTAGACCAGGACCAGGAGCCAGGACCAGGACCAGGACCAGGAGGAACTGGAGAAGGACGAGGAGCATCAGGGACAGGTGTGTGGTAACTGCTGCTTATAAATGATCTGCACATTTCTTAGGTGTTCTGTTGACGCTCTGTTCACACCTGCTGTTAACGTCCGACCTGAGGGATCCGATCACAGGTGTTCAGATTACACCTGCTAATGCTAATGCTAATGTGACGTCACTGCTCCACATGTAAACACACACACACCTCATTTCATTTCTCTTCACATACAAATGATGGTGTTTTCCGATTGTTACAGAAAGACAAAGAATCCAGGAAATGTTAATGTTATTATTTTCTCCATTAATCAAGTATTTGTTGAAAAATGTTGATCAGTGTTTCTCAAACCTGGAAATGATGATTCTCAAATGTCTTTTTTTAATCCACAAACCAAAAAATATTCAGTTTTAATTATTTCTTTGTTATAATAATAACAATAAGTCCATATATCAGAGTGCAGTCATTAGTCATATCGACAGACCTCGCACATATCCCATAAAACCTTTCAAAGCCAATATCTGCCCATAACGATAACATCGTGCATCCCGACACATTTCCATGTCAGGTGTAAACTGACAATAAACTATTGTTTTTTAAGGAATTAAATCAAGCTTTCTGATTTTACAGCTTCTTAAATGGCAACATGTTCTGTTTTCTTTGCTCCATAAAAACAAAGAAATCATTCAAACTCAATCATTTTTGCTTTTGAACAAAAACAACACGTTTGACATCACTCTATCACCTGTGATTTCATCACCTCACACGGACGTTAACAGCACTTGTCAACAGAGCCTCTGTTTAATGTGTTCACATCGTTTTTACATTGTTAACAGGTGAAAACTGTGGACGAGTCAAAGTGGCAACATTCAATCAATAAATGCACCATTAAATAATGACTCAAATGTGTCTCACATTCATTCACATTGGAATTAAATACATACACATCTTAGTAAATGTGTCATTCATTCAAATACCAAATTTACTGTAAGAAAAAAAAGCATATAGAATTAATTAAATACTATTTAATGAATTATTTCATGATTTACTGCAACACAGGACCATGAAATAATTCATTAAATAGTGAATTATATATAGAGAAATTATATATGTTTTTCTTTACATCAAATGAATTAGGTATTTTAATGAATGAATGTCACATTTAATAATGAGACATTTATGTATTTAATTCCAATGTGAATGAATGAATGTGAGACACATTTGAGTCATGATTTAATGGTGTATTTATTGATTGAATGTTGCCACTTTGACATGTCCATAGTTTTCACTTGTTAACAATGTAAAAATGATGTGAACACATTAATCACACAGAAGTCTAATTCATGTGCTCATCATTTTTAAGCAGCAGTTACTGGACACCGGGACCAAACTGTGTGGTCAACAGTCCAGGGAGTGAACCCCTATCAATTTTTTTTTTCCTTTGTCTTTTTATGGCTTTTTTTTTAGGATCTTTTTGGGGGAAAATATAAAATAAAATGGTATAACCCCCTTCTGTTACCTTTATGGGAGGCCGGGGGAGCACAGCCCAGCCCCAACCCCCCACCACTACAATCGCAGTGAGGGCGCGCGTAGTTTGGCCCCGGCGCCGGGGCCAGGTATTCGGAGCATGCTGGATTTGAACCAGCCACAGCCGGACTGGCACAACCTTGCGGTTGCGAACACATCCAGCACGCCACGAACCCTTCGGACAATTTGGAGAAGCTCTTGGTGGTTTTCACTCTTCACATTGGCTGTGGACCCTTAAACCTTCAAGTATAAAGGAATTGAACCGTCAACGTCAGGACTGAAAGGCAGCTCTCTAACCAGCTGAGCTAACTGTCCACACGCTTCCTCAGGTTTTCTCAGACCAATCTACTCTCTGTGTTGAATATTGTGCTTAAAAAGTTGCTTCATCCAAGATTTGAACCCCGGACCTCAGGAACTCCAGTCTTTAACTCAACCACGTGAGCTACTTGTCCTCACATAGAATCTCTTAAACGTTTGACGTCTTTCAATAACAGACGACACAAAAACGGCAATAAAAGGTCACACTGATGCGGGACGCAGGGCTACACGGCTGGTGTAAGATTCGAACCCCTGACCATCGGAACTCCAGTCTTTCATTTAAACACATGAGCTATTTGTCCTTGTATGCTTTTTTTTGCACAATTTGGAAGTCTTTCAATAATAGAACCCACGACTTCGAAAAAATATCAGACTGACGAATATTTAAGAACGTCTGTCCTATGACATGGGCGACATGGTTGGTGTAGTGGTTAGTGCTCTTGCCTTTTCAGCGAGAGGACCAGGGTTCGAGACCCAGTTGGAACCAGGATCTTTCTGCATGGAGTTTTTCATGTTCACCCCCTGTGTGCGTGGCTCTTCTCCGGCTTCCTCCCACAGTCCAAGAACATGCAATATGGGGATTAGGTTAATTGGTCACTCTCAATAGACCAACTGAGCTGGTCAATCCGGCTGAGGTCTGTGAAGTCATGGGAAATCTACTATTGAAAGACTTCTAAAGGTGTGAGAGTGAATGGTTGTTTGTCTCTAAAACTCCGGGCAGAAAGATTTGTGTTCCAAGCAGGGCTTGAACCCAGGTCCTCTTGTTTCTAAGGCAAGAGCACTAACCACTACACCACCCGTGTTGCCCATGTTATGGGACAGACGTTGTTAAATATTCATCAGTCTGATATATTTTTGAAGTCGTGGGTTCTATTATTGAAAGACTTCCAAATTGTGCAAAAAAAAGCGTACAAGGACATATAGCTCATGTGGTTACATGGAAGACTGGAGTTCCTATGGTCAGGGGTTCGAATCTTACATGAAGTGAATGTTTAAGTTCAACAGTGTGGAAATTTACCTAATCACCCTATTGCATGTTTTGAACAGACTGGGGAAGAGTCCAGGGTGTACCCCGCCCATCACCCTATGCAGAGCACCCCCGCTACCCTCCGGTAGAGTACAGAGCGGTAGATGATTGATGGACTGTGGGAGGAAGCCGGAGAAGAGCCACGCACACAGGGGGTGAACATGAAAAACTCCATGCAGAAAGATCCTGGTTCCAACTGGGTCTCGAACCCTGGTCCTCTCGCTGAAAAGGCAAGAGCCCTAACCACTACACCAACCATGTCGCCCATGTCATAGGACAGACGTTCTTAAATATTCGTCAGTCTGATATTTTTTTGAAGTCGTGGGTTCTATTATTGAAAGACTTCCAAATTGTGCAAAAAAAAGCATACAAGGACAAATAGCTCATGTGTTTAAATGAAAGACTGGAGTTCCGATGGTCAGGGGTTCGAATCTTACACCAGCCGTGTAGCCCTGCGTCCCGCATCAGTGTGCCGTTTTTGTGTCGTCTGTTATTGAAAGACGTCAAACGTTTAAGAGATTCTATGTGAGGACAAGTAGCTCACGTGGTTGAGTTAAAGACTGGAGTTCCTGAGGTCCGGGGTTCAAATCTTGGATGAAGCAACTTTTTAAGCACAATATTCAACACAGAGAGTAGATTGGTCTGAGAAAACCTGAGGAAGAGTGTGGACAGTTAGCTCAGCTGGTTAGAGAGCTGCCTTTCAGTCCTGACGTTGACGGTTCAATTCCTTTATACTTGAAGGTTTAAGGGTCCACAGCCAATGTGAAGAGTAAAAACCACCAAGAGCTTCTCCAAATTGTCCGAAGGGTTCGTGGCGTGCTGGATGTGTTCGCAACCGCAAGGTTGTGCCAGTCCGGCTGTGGCTGGTTCAAATCCAGCATGCTCCGAATACCTGGCCCGGCGCCGGGGCCAAACTACGCGCGCCCTCACTGCGATTGTAGTGGTGGGGGGTTGGGGCTGGGCTGTGCTCCCCCGGCCTCCCATAAAGGTAACAGAAGGGGGTTATACCATTTTATTTTATATTTTCCCCCAAAAAAAAATCCTAAAAAAAAAAAGCCATAAAAAGACAAAGAAAAAAAAAAATTGATAGGGGTTCACTCCCTGGACTGTTGACCACACAGTTTGGTCCCGGTGTCCAGTAACTGCTGCTTAAAAATGATGAGCACATGAATTAGACTTCTGTGTGATTAATGTGTTCACATCATTTTTACATTGTTAACAAGTGAAAACTATGGACATGTCAAAGTGGCAACATTCAATCAATAAATACACCATTAAATCATGACTCAAATGTGTCTCACATTCATTCATTCACATTGGAATTAAATACATAAATGTCTCATTATTAAATGTGACATTCATTCATTAAAATACCTAATTCATTTGATGTAAAGAAAAACATATATAATTTCTCTATATATAATTCACTATTTAATGAATTATTTCATGGTCCTGTGTTGCAGTAAATCATGAAATAATTCATTAAATAGTATTTAATTAATTCTATATGCTTTTTTTCTTACAGTAAATTTGGTATTTGAATGAATGACACATTTACTAAGATGTGTATGTATTTAATTCCAATGTGAATGAATGTGAGACACATTTGAGTCATTATTTAATGGTGCATTTATTGATTGAATGTTGCCACTTTGACTCGTCCACAGTTTTCACCTGTTAACAATGTAAAAACGATGTGAACACATTAAACAGAGGCTCTGTTGACAAGTGCTGTTAACGTCCGTGTGAGGTGATGAAATCACAGGTGATAGAGTGATGTCAAACGTGTTGTTTTTGTTCAAAAGCAAAAATGATTGAGTTTGAATGATTTCTTTGTTTTTATGGAGCAAAGAAAACAGAACATGTTGCCATTTAAGAAGCTGTAAAATCAGAAAGCTTGATTTAATTCTTTAAAAAACAATAGTTTGTTGTCAGTTTACACCTGACATGGAAATGTGTCGGGATGCACGATGTTATCGTTATGGGCAGATATTGGCTTTGAAAAGTTTTATGGGATATGTGCGAGGTCTGTCGATATGACTAATGACTGCACTCTGATATATGGACTTATTGTTATTATTATAACAAAGAAATAATTAAAACTGAATATTTTTTGGTTTGTGGATTAAAAAAAGACATTTGAGAATCATCATTTCCAGGTTTGAGAAACACTGATCAACATTTTTCAACAAATACTCGATTAATGGAGAAAATAATAACATTAACATTTCCTGGATTCTTTGTCTTTCTGTAACAATCGGAAAACACCATCATTTGTATGTGAAGAGAAATGAAATGAGGTGTGTGTGTGTTTACATGTGGAGCAGTGACGTCACATTAGCATTAGCATTAGCAGGTGTAATCTGAACACCTGTGATCGGATCCCTCAGGTCGGACGTTAACAGCAGGTGTGAACAGAGCGTCAACAGAACACATAAGAAATGTGCAGATCATTTTTAAGCAGCAGTTACCACACACCTGTCCCCGCTGCTCTTGTCCTCCTCCAGTTCCTCCTGGTCCTGGTCCTGGGTCCTGGCTCCTGGTCCTGGTCCAAACAAAGCTGTAGATCAGTTACAAAGACTTTAAAAATCCTGTAAACATTTGTAAAATCTCAATATTTAACAGAGGATTCTGATGTATTTAGTGACAGTGCTGCCGAAAGCCTCTTTTTACTCTTCACTGTAAAGTCATGGCTTGTTTTGTTTTTTTCTTATTGCCCAAAATTCTGATGATAGTGACCTCATTCAACCATGCTTAAAAACACATGAACTGTGCCTTTAACTGCAGCTGTTTGCAGGTGTTCAGTCAGAGGACATGATGACAAAAAGCAGTGTCCACTTTAAAGTGTTTAAATGAGCTCACTGCAGTAAATGAGTGAAGAAATGTGAGGAAAATACATGAAAACCATATATGTATATATATATATATATATATATATATATATATATATATATATATATATACATATATATATATAGGTCCATATCAACAATATATACTGTAGGTCCATATGCTCCATCCTTGGGGATGAATAAAGTATTTCTATCTATCAACACGGATACTTTTATTTTGAAATTCTACTAAACCACTGCTCCTCAACAGTTTTTTTTTTTACTTAACCTGCCCCCTACTGGCCAGACTAGATACTCATTCTTAACAGTTTTAATGGAATAGTGACATTTTTGACAGTTTATAATTGGACAGTTTACTAAATAATATACCTTTTCTTTTTTTTTTTTTTTTTACAACATACTGTACTGGGACACTTTTTGACAGTATGAAGGCAGTTGTTATACTATATAATTCTATTATTTGACACCAAGTCAGTTTTTTGAAAATAGATGAAAACACACAAGTTTGCTGTGGAGCAGTGACGTCACATTAACAGCAGCTAAACTGCTACTGGCCAAACTAGACAGTCATTCTGAACAGTTTTAATGGTCTATTGACATTTTTTGTTGAAGACATTCTTTGACATTTTGGACAGTTCTTTGAGGACATGTGGATAATTTATATTTTAACGTCTTTGATGACATACTATAGTAGGAAAGTTCATATTTGATCGTGTGTTTGCTGTGGAGCAGTGACGTCACGTTAGCATTAGCAGGTGTAATCTGAACACCTGTGGTCGGATGTAAAGAGCAGGTGTGAACAGAGCGTCAACAGAGAATCTAAGAAATGTGTGGGTCATTTTTAAGCAACAGTTACCAGACGTTTGTCCACATGTTTGTTCCCGCTGCTCCTCGTCCTCCCGTTTTCTGTTTCTGCGCAGAAGAAGCTCCGCCTCCGACAAAGGAAGTGGAACATTCCAAATAGATCGACTCAGAGGGGAGGAGTGGAATGTAACCAAGTCATGGAAAGTACACAAAGGCTTTTAAATCAGTGTGTCTTTGTGCAGGAGCAGCTCCACCTGTAATTAATCAACGTTCATGTCCTCGCTGGAAAAATAAAAGAAAAATGGTAGCTGAAATTGTTGTTATTTCAAAACATTTTTGCTAAAATAAGAGAAAAAAAAACCCACCTGTAGGAAATGCTGCCACCTGCTGGACTGACACACACACACAAACACACACTGGGCTGCTCTGTGTTTTCACTCCAAATAAAGTCTCAACTTAAATTCACTGCGTTTCGCTGCTTTTTTTCCCCTCAAGGACACTGATATGTGTCATCACTCACGTGCAAAAATAATAATAATGATTTCTTTTATTATTAGTAATTAATTGCTTTTGGGGCCCCCTGGTGGTCACGGGGCCCAAGCAGCCGCTTAGTTGGCTTATGCCTTGGGCCGGCTCTGGCCTCATCTCTTGTCATATTTGGCTGTGATCACTTTTATGTATTCCGCACAGCTCTCCATCAAAACAACCTGCTCCTCTTGGCTGAAATAAGCGGCTCGCGATCGCAGCTCAGGTCTACTCTTCATGTAATAACTGCGCCACCCTGTGGCTAAACATCAACCAATTTTGGTTTTGACAGAAATACGGATTATACTTTGGTACTCTGACCAGTACTTGACCACAGAAACATTAGTTTTATTGAGCCGGACCACAGAAACATTCGTTTTATTGAGCCGGCTCACATTTGGGTAAGAAAAGGTAAATTCAGTTTGTTATTTGCCAAATAAATAACAATACAATTTTTAGTTTTAAACACGTTTTTGAAATTTGTATGGCAGGTGGTCTAATACATGTGTTAAGCACTAGTGTTTAAATGTGTTGATAATTATGAAAAGCCTTTTTTGCAGTATGGCTCTCTGCTGCTGGGTGGCAGTAGAGCTCTGCAGAAACACTAATATTAAAATGATAACATTTCTTTTCCCTCTTTCCTTCCATGTTGGCAGATATCCATCTGCAGCTCTGTTCCCTTTTCAATCTTCTTTTTTTTTTCTACAGCTTAATGTTTTTTTTGTATATGTAGGTCATTAAGTGTAATAATGTGTGTATACCAGTATGAGGAGCACTGGGGGAAAAAGCCTAGTAGAGATTTAGTAAGTCACACTCGGGGAAAAAAAAGAGCTTGTACTTGTTGTGTCCTTGATTGAAGATTGAAGATTATGTAAACTGTGTTTTTGCACTGGTGCAAAAACCCTGTTAAACATTAAACTATTATGTTTGAGTCCAAATTAGAAAAGCATTACAAAATCAAAATTGCTTCACTTTGTTATTGTCTTTGTAAACATTTTACCACATTGTTCGGATTAATGAAGCTGTGCAGTTTCATGTCAATTAATATCATTGATAATGTTCTAGTTAATGGAGGCAGATTCACCACACTACTCCCTATGTCCTTGTATTTAAGAACTTCACATGTGTGTTTTTGGCAATGTGTTCCACCGAGTACTTTTCTGCTTATATAGAAAAAGATAAAGCCGTTACTTTGGAAAAACATCCATATCAAGTGGTCTTCTCTCTCTCTAAGTCAACACAAGCTGTTTCTCAAAGAGAGCAGCTGAGGGAAAACAACTCAACTGTATACTTAAAAACAAAACAGCATTATTTTTGAATGTGTTTTTGTTGCGGATCATTAACCCACAAGGGAAGACTGTGTTCAGCTCCTTCACTTTACATAATTAACCCAATAACACTGTGTGAAAATCCCCCACTACTAATAAACACTGGTCACGTTGCATTTGTGATCTGACAATCAAACACAAAGCAGAAAGTAAAAGTAGCAAATCTCTCTTTACACAACAGAAAAAGTTCCCATCATTTGCTGATGGTTTAACATGAGAACAGCATTTTACTGTTGAAGCTCAAGGAGCCAAAGACAACCAACATCCTGAATCCATCACAAGTGTTAATTACAGCACGGAGACCTTTTTTTCCTGAAGAGTGTATGAGTTAGACAGATGCAGCCGAGTATAATGAACAGTATTTCCCTCTCAAAAGAGGTGAGGTCGATGTATCAAGTGGCGCTGAATGAAAATACTCGCCTTAAGTACAAGTACCTTAAAAAGAATACCTGAATAAATTGCACTCTCAACAAACCAGGCTGTAAAGCAGAGGACTGTATGTGGATGGAAAGCACAAATAAACATGTATAGTATTTACGTTTCAATTTAACTACTGGAGACAAAAAGCAGTTTGTCATTCTGATGATTCATAATAAATGTGACTTTATGAATAGGTTTATTTCTAGTTGAGATTAATTTACATATACATATATAGTTAACTGGTCCACTATTAGACACTTGTGTTTTACCCACCGTACTGAAAATAGGGTTAACTGAAGCACTGTACATACACGAAGATACCCCGACACATAATCCAGATTCCTAACTTCATTTATTAGCATAAATACTTCTGTACAATCATCTGTGATCTCACAGCAGACAGAGTTGAACACCCCACAGTTACAGCACATAATCTCAAACGTTCAGCTCAAACTACCTTTATATAAAAAAAACAAAAGAAAAAGACATTGACAAAAAAAATAAGACAAACAGTTGGACTGGTGTACGAAGGGACGAAGGGTGGCTCTCTTTATTCCTCTGCTGCCGTCTGGGCTTTGGCAGCTCTGTCTTTAAGCTTGTCTGCGTAAAACTTGAAGGACTCCTGCAACGGGAAACAAAGAGAAACGACTCAGCATCAAACCGACTCCAGACAAAACCAGCTTCATCACAGTGAGGCTGGAAGAGAGTGGAGGCCTCCTGGGTCTGTGTAATAGCCTGCACTCTCCAACCAGGTTGTCTCGTTTCATCTTTAAATCCCCATTAATATACACAAATAAGGGATTTGTAGCAAACTCCCCAAACGCACACTTTGGCTCTCTTGCCTCCGTTTGTGGCTAATTAAACAGCGTTTTGATCCAGTGTTGTGTTTGAGTGTTTTCTGAGCAGCGAGGCGGCTGCAGATTACAGCTCATGACAAGGTATGTTTGCTTATTTATGGAGTAATTAATCCAGATAAATGTGCCGCGCTCACTGTCGCATGGGAGGTCGGTGCCTTTAAAAGGATCAGGTGACCCACATTACAAAAGCATTTTCTCTCCAGATTTGGCTTAATTTGTTGAAATTTGGAAATCCTCGGGAGATTTTAGATTTTCCAACATAATACAATGACGCCAAAATGAAATTTAAAGAACAGAGGTGGCCTGTGTGATACTTTCTTCCAAACAGACTGCGTTTCTTTCACAATCTTCTCAAAAAGTCCTGATGCTAAAGATAACACAGCGCTGGTGTGACAAAAATATGAAGTTTTTCTTCATTTGTGAAGCATAAATCAAAATGTAACAGGTTGCAGATGATCATCTGAGATATTACTCAATAATAATTACGACTTTATTCTCATAATATTACGACTTTATTCTCATAATATTACAACTGTATTCTTGAAAGATTACGACTTTATTCTCATAATATTACGACTTTATTCTGGAAAGATTAAAATGTTGGTTCTAATACTCGGTTGTACAGATGAATACTTGTTCTGTGGATTATTCCAGAGGTGGGTTTCTCCTGGAGAACTTCCCAGTACTACGGACTCTTCACCTTTCCCTCTCCTTGCGACTCCTCTGCTCATAAAACCCAGCAATCACTTACTGATCCTGACATTCAGTGAATAATGCAGCAACGTCTCTACCTTTATCCTTCTTCTATCTTTGCACTGCAGGTGAGTGACGGGAAGTAAGAGGGGGCTTTGGTCCACACCCGCCTCGAGGGGACAGCACATCAAAGTGCTGGGGGGGGGCAGAGGGGGCTCCACATACAAGCAGAGTGTGTCCTTACATGAGTGTGTGTTGTTTTATGAGGGTCTTTGCCAGAACTAAGGCAACTTGCAAAATCTGGGATCTGTGTTTGTATTTGTCTATCGGATCCTGAATTATTGATTTAAAAGTATTGTTTTAATGATGAGTTATTTTTCTGAAAAAGTTATAACAATAGAGGACAGATCATCATACTACAGACATTTAATGTTCACACTTGGGACATAAATGTAGATATTGTTTCATTCACAGGGTCACAGGTCTTTACCACAGGCTTAGTTCATTGAGAGGAAAAGTACTGGCAAATGATTCAATAACTGTTTTGTCCTGTCCAAGTAATTTATGTCAAACAATTTTTTACATTTGCATATTAGTCAATAATGAAAATGGCGTGGTGTGAGAATGGGTCTGACAGTTGTGTGGTAGAAGAAGTGCAGCACTGTGTGTGCTCAGGGGGGATTTAAGAAGTTGTTACCGAGTAAAAAGAGATAACAGGCGTAATAGTTGTTGCTAAAGTCACGATGAACTTGTGTAAATGAAGAGGATAATCAGTTATAGCTACTGACGACATGGGTGAAGTCTGTGTGAGTTTGAATTGAATTGAATTTTCCCAAAACAGTACATTTTGATACTTTTAAGCAAAGACGCGATAAACACTGGACACACATCACATCTCGAAGTGTGTGTGTGTGTGTGTGTTCCAGGTTTTACTCATGTTGTGGGGACCAAAACCTGTTTACACAGTCACATTATGGGGACTTGTCCTCCTTGTGGGGACAAAAAGCAAGTCCCCATAACGTAAATTACTACATTTTAAGGTGAAGATATGTTTTAAGGTTAGGTTAGGGTTAGGGTTAGGATTAGGATTAGGCCAGTAGTAATTGTGGTTAAGGTTAAAGTAAGTCTCCAAGAAATGAATGTAAGTCAATGCAATGTCCCCTCAAGTCATGAATGTCGAACATGTGTGTGTGTGTGTGTGCGTGTGTGTGCGTGTGTGTGTGCGTGCTCCCAACTCACAGGGGGCTCAGGGAAGGGCGCCTCCTTTCCTGCGTTGTGGTAAAGTCTCGCCAGTCGCTTGAGGGACAGCTCGTCTACGACGATACCCTCCGCCTGCATCTGATCATACAGAGCCTTGGCTGATGCCAAGTCCTTATCTAAAACTGTCAGGAGAGAGGGAAAACAAGAAATATACCATCAAATCTCTATTTGAATATAATGTTTGATATTTAGGACAAATGACAGCATGTGCGAGGGAAAGAAAGGATATATCAGACAAGCAGTTGTGCTGGGATGTTATTTTCTAGACTGCACGACCTGCTCTACAAAGATAACACACCAGGAGAGCAGAATAATAAACATTTGAAAATCTGTATCAGTTTCTGTTATTTATCCCTGTTATTTATATAATAGAAATCTGAACTCCCCTTTTGAAACCTGCAACCAGGATGTCAATCACACTGGGGTTTAACTCATTTTCCTCTCAATGGGAACATCATTTACAAAATGGACATTGTGCTCTGTTGACGAAGACCTGACACTAATTAACTTCACAAGAATCTGTTTGAATCAAGTGAGAAGTCGGCTCATTTTTCTGTTCTTTTTTTAAGTCTGTGCTTCAGGCCAACCCATCTTAAAGAGATGTTTGATGTAACGGTGCAAACCTGTATGAACGAGTGTGGTTCTTGTGTTTTGGTGTGTGAGACTAGCGTTAAAGGGGAGGTCACTTCAGTCAAGAAGAGAAAAGTACGAGTGAAAGAAACAAGAGTGAGAGAAACCTTTCAGAGAGAGCAAAGAAAAAGAACATGAACGGGGCAAAGAACAGACGTGAACAGAACATCGCTAATTGTGTCCCCGTGGCAGCGCTGACCCAATAGCAAGCTAATGCTAATTAAATAGTCATGTCTGCTCATCCCCGGTGTGATGAGGTACAAAAGAGGGGGGAGACGAGAGGGTGAGAGGGTGAAGTGCAGGGATACGGGGGCATGGGAGAAGAGGAGGTAGGTAAAAGTGAAAAGAGGGTAACAAAAAAACACAATGGACAGAGGGGAGTTAAAAAAAGAAAAGAAGAGACAAAGGCAAGAAGAGACGGGGAGGAGGATAAAAACATGAGACGAGAAAAAGAAGCACTCAGTGGTGGACAATGTTACCGGCCAGCTAACTCATTAGAAGACATGTGTTCTTCTCTCTGACTTGATGCATTGTTAATGTTCACACTCATTGGCCAGTGACTTGCAGAAAACCTCTCTTTCTGTGTGTGTGTGTGTGTGTGTGTGTGTGTGTGTGTGTGTGTGTGTGTGTGTGTGTGTGTGTGTGTGCGCGCGCCTTACCATGACATTTCATTAGGTATGGGTACGACACATCCTTCGTTGTGAAGTCTGGAATCAGGCTAAGCAGGGTCTTAATTTTCCCCACCTGTGGACACAAACAGTATAATACAGTATATTAACAGTCTTATTAATCGATTACTAAATGAATTGTCCACTATTTTGATAATCTATTATTTGGTTTGAGGGTTTTCTAAAGAATTAAAGCCAGTTTCTGTGATTTTTCACCTTCTTTAATGTGAATATTTTCTGGTTTCTGGCCTTTTCTGACAATATGGACATAATCCCTTCCAAATAAAAAGTATTTGTTTTTTATTGCCTCAGAAAAAGCCTTTTATATGTTCTTTAGGCAAGGGCGTTGACTTACAGAGGCCGCAATGTTTCTACATGAATTTAGAGTCTGAAGTAGATTCTCATGATTCAAAGGAAGGACGACTACATCTTTTACTGGTTTGTGGACGCTACCGTAGTAGCCTCCATTTGTTAGATCTTCATTCTCATCATTAGATGTTATTTATTCCTTCACACTGGACCTTTTAAATTCTCATTTAATGTAAACAAATCATTTCTGCTGTAAAATGTGAGCACATTTATCCACAGTACATGTTTAAGAAGAATAACATTTATGTAGTTTAACCACAATAAAAAACTATAGTTTACCTCAATTTACACAAAAATGTATCTGATTTATACTTAAGTTTGATGAGGAAAGAGGAGGAAAGAGAAAGAGAAGTCTGCTCTTTAGCTGAATTTGCTCTGTACAATGTTGCTAGTACTGAATGGAGTCATGGGAAACAAAAAAAACAGGACATAATTCTTGAATATTGCCAATTCAATTTCAAACAAAACCTGTGTGATTTTACCTGTCCGGGAATCTGAGCTTTTCGAGTCAGGTAAGACATCAGCGCGTCCTTCTGTTCAGCCAAGGCGTTGAAACGCTACAGTGAAACAAAAGATACGATTGTGAGGCAAGTGACTTATACCACACTCTCTTTTTTTTAAATCAAGAAAACTCTTTAACCTGTACTCTTCACATGAGTATGATAAAAAAAAAATACACCCACACATTTAATACAGTCACATGTTCACATAAAGACCCATACAACTTCACCAGGGTTAAAGGTTAATTATCGATTTAATTTTCCTTATGGAGTTAAATGTAAGGCGTCACAAAGCGTGATTATCATCTCTTAGTCACACGGACGGCCATATCTGGCACTCAATGGAAAATTAACGACAGCCTGTGTCCAGGTAGTTATTGCACAATTGTGGCCTGTACAGTGACACGTGCACGAGACGATGGGAAGTAAAAGAGATGATAGTCAACCAAAGCGGAGAGAGAGAAGAAAAGCATCTGAAATTCATTCTTAATTTTCTGGTGAGCATTATTTCACCCACCAAAGAATTAAATGAAATAGACTTATAATAAATCGTCCTATAACCAGTGTATAAAGAGACAGTTGAAGCTTTTATTGTCATAAGAATAACTCTAAAATCTCTAAAACTATTTCTTGTTGCTGACCCGCCAACATATAGACACTATTAGGTTCACCCATTCAACTGCCAGTTGCAGATATCTAATCATGCGTGTTTAGGCATGTAGACGTGGTGAAGACCATCTGCTGAGGATGTTCAAAATGAGCATCAAAATGGGGAAGAAAGGTGACTGCAATTTTGAACATTAGACAGTTGTTGATGTCAGACTTGTCTGAGTACTTCAAAAACTGCCCATCTACTGGGATTTTCACCAAAACAAAACCTCAAGGGTTTATAGAGAAGGCTCCAAAAAAGAGAAAATATCCAGCTAGCAACACTAGTCAAAGTGCTAGACTGGTTTGAGAAGACAGAAAGTAACCATTATGAAGACCACACTGAAGAAGACGAGCTACAGGAGCACACGACCACACTGGCTCCTGTGTGTTTAATAAAGTGGTCTCTGATAAACTAATATGACGCAACATATGAGCTTGAGAAAACATTTAACCCTTAATTAAATTCTCTTTTTAGGTCCATTTTTGACACACTGTAAATGACACTGGTTGCCTTTTTAAATGCAGCAGCAGCAACAACAGCAGCAACGCTGATAGAAAATAGTGAATGAGTTAAGTCAGTGCACTAGACCTTAACTATACCATATACATTCCAATACTTAGACATCTTGTGTAAAAAAGTTGAATGATATTTCAGTGGTTGAACATTTAACCAGTGCATGAGTGCATATCATGAGAGAGATGCATTAACACTGGTGTGCTTTAAGTACATGTGTGTGTTCTCCTGGCTGAGCAGCAATGAGATCCGATTACTAGCCAGTCGTAAACGTGTTTCACTCGTCCTCCTTGTACAGAATTAAAAGCAAGTGGCCAAAAGGCTTTTAACAGAATGACACACACAGCCTTCTTTTGAAGTCACTAAGTGGCAGAACGGGTTGAGCACAATCAAGCAATTAACCATCACTCGGCCACTTCACTCAACTTTGTTCCATGCTCTCACTCGCGCTCCTCGTTTTTTTCCCTCTCTCACTACTCCAACCACTCCCAGAGGTGACGCAACAACCAGCGGGTTCTTCTCTCTTCTTTGCCCCGCATACACCCACCCACACTGCCTAAAAGCTGTGGTTGCCCAGGGAATGCTTCTCTTCTTGTTCCTGAATGACTCCTCACAACTCACACATGCACAAAAGCAGCGTGGACGAGTGTGGACGCTTGCCTCGCCGCTTCTCTTAATGACTAAATTCATCCCTCTCGTTCTCCGCTTGCTCCCCACCGACCAGCCTACATCTCTCCTGATAGCCTCCTCACCATTATAGTCTGCTCGCCTACTTAAAAGCTTTTCAGAATGTTTGTCCCGGCTTCACTTTAATGATGAGTTGGAGGAGTCAAGACACTTCCCTCATGTGACCCTGAGGAGCACAACGGGGCATGATGAGGGACAGACAGGAGCACGGCAGAGGAGTCTAAGGCTACAAAGTTATTCAACAAACTAGAAGAGTTTGTGAGACGTAGTTTCACTTCCTGACAGTGGAGCTAAACACATTCCTCAATTCAAGTTAAAATTAGACAGCTACCAACAGTCAGACACCACTACCCAGAGTTCAAGTTCAGGGGGTGTTTAAAAAGTTATCTTAGTGTAACTTTTTGTTCAAAGCCTCCAATGATTCAGCCGTGTTCCATTTCAAACTAAGAAAAGCACACACATTGGAGAAAGTGATAAAATGAATAACCCTGAAAAACAATGAACGATCAATGCAGACAACCAGGAATCATCTTTGTGCTTCCCTCCATCTCTACTTGGTCGATTAAAATTAAAATAGAATCTTACTGTAGCTTCAAAAAGGATGTGACCCAGAGTTTGTGTTTAAATAGCGATGAAGCCGAAAGTAGTAAGTAACGCATCTGTTCATTAACAGGCAAGCTCGTCAGGCGCTCCCGTTTAAAGATTGAGACGGATAATAACTCAATATGTCATGGGAAGGTCTGGGTGGTTTGTTTTCATTCACATGTATGCCCTCATCCTAAACAGTCTTGTTTTATAGTATATTACATTAATATTACATATTAATTCTGAAATGATTACTGTAAATGTGCTGCTTTAGTTGTATTACCAGGTTTTGTTGATGCTAGTCCTTTATCAAAGTAACATTTTTAAGTATTATTTAAATGTAGAAGATTTAAGTTACTTTCATTTCAATGTTTATGAATGTGTGAACACAAAATGAGCTGCAAAGCAGGCGCCTGTAGTTCATATATTGAACAAAGTCACACATGCAAGCTGAGTGACAGAGGGATTATCACTCGGCAAGTGAGAGGGGAATAATCACTGTCAGAGAGGAGGAAGGAACAGATGGAGAACTACTACGTCTTCTGGCTTTCCCAGAAAATGTCCTCATCTCTTTAGCGTCCTGGGCGTCTCTGCGTCCTCCCAAACCGTCTCTCACCCATTCAGCCTCTACATATTCATGTCCCCAGAGTCAATGCAAAGTCATTGAACTGCAGTGCATGAACTGTGTTAACCAAGTGAAGCAGCAGACACCAGTTTCAGACCATCAGACTCTGACATCAGCCCTTGTTTGTTTTGACTGCAATAACAAAATCTTGCCAAGTGCAAGTCATTCAAAAGGAGAAGAAAAAGCCCAAGGAGATTTAAAATGTATTTAGTGGTCGAAAAAGAGCCGAAAATCTAATTTCCACAGACGCACAATATGTAGATCATTAGACATTAGGACATACTTAGAATAATCTATATAGAGATGAAGGTATGGACAAATAGGAGCCATGTGTGTGAAATACACAGCTAACTCAATGGGACATGCACAAACTTTCACACACTTATACTCACAGCCAGCATGAACTTAGCGTCCTCAACTTTGTCATTTTCCAGCAGCTCGAGGAAAAGGTCTGTAGCTGGTCCGTAGCAGGCAAAGTGATTGGCTAGCCGCTCTGCCATAGCACTCACTATAATAAAACATGCACATATGGTCAATGCTTTTTTTTGTTCTTCATGCCGTGTCATATTGTGACGTACACATGTGCACTGTGTCACTTACACTTGTCTATGGCTGCGTCATTGCCATCTTGCATCAACTTCCTGAAGACGTAGGAAATACTCTGTCTCACGGAATCTGGACTGGTGAAGACAGACTCCAGCAAATCTGCAGCCAAGTCCAAGTCATTGCTAGCATGTTTCAATGGGTGGGGAGAATTGATGAGAGGGAGGGAAACAAATGGGTCGTTAATGGTTGATCCAAACTACACTCATAAACATGTACATATTTTTTCATCAGCAGATTAACAGGAAATGTAAAAAACAAACTTGTACTTGAACTAGATGGTCTCTGAGGGAAAGAGTAATCGTCAATCAGCTAAACCATGGTTCAACTTGTTAAGTGTGATCTGACACTCACTTACACACCAACTGTGAAATGCTTTTATGCTGAGGTTGCAACAAGCAAACAAAGCCTGCATACCAAAGCACTACAAATCTGAAACAACTCATTCTGGCAAGTCAACCTCACCAGTAACACTTTACGCTCCCTGCTCCCTCCCCACCGTCACCACTCATAATGAATATTTAACTCGCAGGGTGTGTGAGCGTCTCTGTATGTATATGTGTGAGTGTCCAGAGGTGGGAGAACATATCTGCGCTGATTGTTGCGACTGGGACCGTCTGAATAATTCAGCAGGGGGCCCCTCTAAATGTGGCGCCACTCTTTCCGGACCTGCTCGCTTTTCCGCTCTTGCTCTTAACCAGTCAGCTTGACTCAGATACAGTGGGGACGCACGTGTCAGAGCTGCTCAGAGCGTAGCTCCCGCAGGTCAGGGTTCAAGCTGACAGGCCTGCGCTGCAATGGCCAATCGGGCGTGAGACTGTCCAGCGTTTCTTCACTTCCTGCTGTCCCTATAAGTTGGCAAGGGGATGTTACCGCTCGAGCAGGGGATGCTACTTTTAATGCAGCTAATGTGGCAAGAAGAGCAATGAAAGTTTGATGCACATTGTGTTTAAGATTTTGTTCTCTGCTGTTTAAGGAGCAGTGGAGCTGCAGAAGGAGACGAGTGATTTCATGACATTAAAAGGAATCCATGAATAATCCTAGTACATCTATTAGTACTTGACGCCCAACTCGCCCTGTAGGCTTTTAGTGTGTGTTGCCCAGCATTTTATCACACTCTGCTGCAGGCGCTGCATTTAACTCCTTATCTCTGTGCACAAAAACACTTTCACATAAACACAGCGCATTTTTGATTAGACAATAAAATGTGCCATAGATTATAATAAGAATTATTTGCTTAAAACTACAGTGCAAAAATAAACATTTTAAAACAAAGAAATGACAATTAGATTCAAACCACTGTCAAATGAGTTCTAGAGCTGCAACTAATGATTATTTTCATAACCGTTTAACCCGTCGATTATTTTCTCGATTAATCTAGTATTTGTTTGGTCAATAATATGTCGTGTCATACTTGGTGTTTCCCAAAACTCGAAATGATGATGGTCTCAGATGTCTTATTTTGTCCACAAATCTATTTCAGTTTCAATCATTTCTTTTTCAAAAGGAGCAACCAGAAAATCTAAATCAGAAAGCTAAAAATCCTCTCTCATCACCAGGCTACATTCCTGCGCTGCACACAGGAAGTGATTAATTTTATTTCAAGACAGACGGAGGCGACAACAATTGTGGTAGCAAACATGATGGACTATGACTGAAAACATAAATAAGTGCTCACAAGTTTCTGAAGTGAATTCTATTGCTCAAAAAACATGGTAGTTCTATCCCACCCCTGTGCTGCTGGTGTATATACAAAAACGCTCCCTCAGTTAGGTCTGGTAGCGTTGCTTGACGCGGCTAGAAAAAACATTGTTTCTTTTCACAGACCGAGTGCTGGCACACCACAGATTCTTATTCTTATTACTGTTCAGTCTGTGTTCGTCCCGACTGTTTGTGGTGGACGCCAATGTCAGCGATTAAGTATAATATAGTACAACGACCATTGGAAATTTCGACAATGAAGAAATCTTACTTGTTGATGTGTGCCAAAGCCTTGTTGTTGACAAAAAGCATTCTTGACAGGTTGAGGGTTGAGCCGAGGTCCTTCAGCGCTGACTCCACTTCGTTGATACCCTCCAGGTCACCATGGCTACCTAGTGCCTGAGTCAGTCTGACGATGGCAAGCTGTGTGGGCACTTGACCCATCTGCACCACAGACTTCAGTTTCTCAAGAGCATCTGTGAAAGGAGCGTTAAGTTAACATGTAAAGTAAGCATGTATGTAAAGTGGATACACAAGTGTGTGTGTGTACTGCTGATGTCTGTTTCTTACCTTTGGCCTGGCCTTTCTTGCAGTAGGTGATGATAAACAAACTGTTGGCAATAGTATTCAGCTGGAAGCCTGGCACATGAGACACAGCACTGGGAAAAAAACAATTTCTTGGTTTAATACATGTTATTCGAGTCTATCTGTTAAAAATAACATTTGTTTGATCCATTTTCTGTCTTAAGTTGTAATGTACAAGCAGATGATAAAGATTTAGCCCTGATTATGCCGTTCTATGTATAAAAAGGTTGTTGCGCATTTAATACATTTAGCCATGGGTGGGCCATGGGTTTCAAACCAATGAGCATAATTGTTGGAATGAAATACATGTTGCATTAATGCCATGACATTTGTCAGGTATTCAATCCACTGAATTGAGTCACTTTATTTGAATATTGTTTGGACTGAGTTTGGAAAATATAAAGACAAACAATACAGAAGATTATATAGCAGCTCACTTAAGCTTCTGCAATTTGTTTTTATTCTTCTATAGATTATAGAAATCTATAGAAATGATATACTCAAAATCGTACACAGCTGCCAAGTGCCATGTAATCTCCTAACATATCAGAAGGGTCATTACTATGAATAAAGAGAAAAACATTTTTTATTTTATAAGATGATAATATGATGTGCAACCTGTAACTTCTTAACAGGAAGGTTTATACAAAGAGTCCATTATTTTCTACTTTAACGCTGATACTGAACCAGTAAAAGCAAATCTTTATGATCTGTGATGCCTGAGTTAATATCTCTGTGTTTTCTAAATCTCTGAACGATGTGCTTCTCCTTTATAAAGCATTCTACAGGCATCAGGCACTAGACTCCACAAAGGCTTGACGGATCAAAATATGAGCTGAAAGACAGAAGACGGACAAGAAAATGAAAACAAATGTGACTGACAGCAAATCTGTGCCTCTTGTAAAGCACCAGCTGTGACTCTGAAAATAATACAGACATCAAACAGTTGATTGATGTCATCGTACGTGTTGTGCTGTCCTGTTGAGCTCCGTCACATGTGTGTCTGTCTGTGTATCTGTGTGTGGTATTATGTGGGAGGGTGAGACCTCCGGGACTTGCTCCAGCACCTCGTCATTCCTCCCTCCCGATTTCCCCTCCCTGACTCCGTCTGCTCGTCCCTTTCAGCCTCCTCCTTTTCATTTCTTTGCCACTAAAACCTCAATCAAGCTTGGCTGCCGTCTTTTTTATTTATTATTATAGCCCTGCAACCAGATTAATCCGTCCGCTCAATTGAGCATCAGGCCTGCAATCCTTATCACCACGGTGACACCAGGCCAAGCAGCATCCAGCAGCCACTGTGACAGGGTCACGGTGGAGATTGGAATTGGTAACACGGTCGCCGACAGATTGCCGTAGAGACTGAGAGGTGGGGGAGTGGGGTCAGAATTATTCTTATCGGGTGAGAGAAAATCTCTAGAGGCTGTCTCTCATTCTCATTGTGTGTGTGTCTCTCTCTCATCCACCTTTCCTCAACACACACACACACACGGTCTCTTTTCCTTTCTCCTTTTAAAGGTATTCTGCTTAAGCCAAGGAATCCATCAACCACCTCTTCCTCTCTCTCTCATCATCATCATCATCATCTCTCTCTCTCTCTCTCAATCACTTAATCTCACCGTAAGCACCCCGCTGCTCAATTCTGTACAGATTACCCAAAAACAAACACACACACGCATTGAGAATTAATGCCTATAGCGTCTTCATTAAACTCGTACATGATTAAATCTAGTCCATCTCCCCTCGTTCACTCCTCCTTTACCATTTATCTCCTTCTATTACTTCCCATTTCCAGCTTTCGATGACTTTCCTCTCAGCTTCTTTCACCTTTCATTTGGAGAGCAGAAAAACTTGGCCTTTATCCAGGCAGGGGTGTCATAAACCAAATCAAACAGAGACTGGAGATGGGTTATCCCTTGTATTGCCTTGCACTTATTGAAACGTGGGTTTAAAGAGATAAACCCATACATAAGAGGGTGAACCACGAGTGCAATTTTTGTTTTTACATCTTTTTATGTAAAATTATGAACTGCATTTATTCTTTTTGGTTTATCATATACCCTTTGGCACTGTTTTCTTTCTATGCAGAAAGAAAGGAGGAGATTACCAAGAGACAAAGAGAGCACAAAAGATCAGCAGTTGACTTAAGCCAGATCTTTAATACCACTGCCCGTCTGTCTATTTGTCTGCAGGCTCATGGCCCCATATCCCGATATGTCCCCGTAACAAAACACTGATAAATTACTAATTGGAGAAAGTTTTTTTTTTTTTTTCAGCCACTTCCCAGAAATCCTAAATTAATCTGTACATATTTGTGTGTGTGTGTGTGTGTGTGAGAGAGAGAGAGTCCTACAGCTTAGTAAGAACCACTGTTCATAGCAGGGCTGAGTGTGTTAGTACACAGTTTATAATCCTCAAGTCTAGTGAGGAGATATGTTTTTTTGTTAGCCTGAGGTGACCTGATGCCACACACCAAGCTGACAGAGCATTGACTACAACACATGCTTGCCCTAAAGCAAAATATATCATAATGTACAGCTTCAATCACAATTTTGATTAATTATAAAATTAAAATAAAAAAAACAAGAAAAAAAGATAAGAATTTCCTTTTAAAAATCTTATTTTGAGATATTTTACCAAAATATGTCTTATGCAATGGTAAAACAAGTTGGTAAGGCACTTACATGTCTTTGACCTTCATGGCATCCGTTATGTTTCCGACAGACAAAAAAGCACGGATCAGGAGGTCATAATGGCTGGGGCCTACTGTTACACCTGCTTCATTAGCTTTCTGAAGCACTGCATAAGCTTCTGCAGAGAGGAAAATGACAGGAGCAGGAGAAAATACAGTAAGTGAAGGGCAGCAGAATCAGATCAGATCAGATCAGATCACAATGCTAATAACTTGGTTTCAGTCCAATAACATTTAGATGAGGTTTGGTGTCTCTAAAAATGTTGCCTTCCAAGATGATTAGCTAAACGTCACATACCAAGTTTAATTGGAGCATAACTCTACCTTCTCATCAAGTTTTCTTTAATTGTTATCTGGTCTAACTAAAGTCTGTCTTTTTGATTAGGCCAAGACTTTTTTTCAGGATTCAGCAGCTTCTAATGTCAGCTCTATGTTATTAGAGACAATGATACAGAGCCTCCTGCAGCTTACCTCTGACATCGCCTTTCTTACAGAGGGCCCACAGACGCGTCCGGTATTCATGTTCGGTTGTGGCGGGGGTCGTGGCTTCCGTGGCCTGCTGTATGGTGGCAGGTTGTTCGTACCAAGTCTGTAAATGACATGCAAGCACCAGGAAACAGTGAGAAAACAATGTGTGATGTCTTTCTAACATTCAAGTCTGTACATGTGGAACCATGTGCTGACAGTGAGCTGGTGCATGTACTGTAAGACAGTGTAAATAATGCTGGGCAGGCAGAGTGAAGTCCTATAATGCTCGATCACCCGTGTTCCAATGAGGGGAAGGGGGGTTAAGCTGTACCAGCTAGGGGCAAATTAGGTCTGGCACCCCAGGGGCAAAAGAAAAGTATGTGTGTGTTAAGAGAGTATGTGCGTCGAAGCGGGGGTGTCAACTCAAGTGCCCCTAGGGTCACCAAGTTCATCGCTCCAGGCAACAGCAATCACTTCCCGTCTCATCATGCTTCAGGCCATTGGAGCACACTTACATAGATAAACCAAACATAACATAATACAGAAACCAAGAGAAACAAAAGTAAAATCACTGTTCTATTTTTGTTTTCATATTTTTATACGCTGTATATTCTGACGGTGCTCACCTAATTTTGTCTTTTTATCAGATTTTGAATCATCACTTATGACAGGATGGTTTTTCATTTTGTCTTCAAACATGGTCAGTGTAGTGTTAAATTCCCATCTGCAGGAGTGCACTAGGTGTGTGAATGTGAAATTCATCATTTCCGTGGTGGTCCACGCTGACACCATGTAGACGAGCGCACCTCCAGTTTGAGACTGTACACGCTGACTGCTCATGCTACCTGTAGCACAAAACTTTCCAGTCCAGTTGGTGGCATTTTTGGTCAAATGAGGCCACAAAGAAGACGGTAACCATGGAAACTTACAGTAATGCAAAGAGGTCCACCATTATCCACACGAAATACAAATGAAGCTGATCTCCTTGTGCTTTTCCTAGTATGAAGGGAACTGTGAGCATGTACTCGCATGTGAAAATGGGAAGCAGCTCTCTGCAGACACCAAACATAAAAAGTGTGACCCAGCCGTAAGACGTTCATCATCAAAATTTGGTTTTGAAGAATATCTTAAAAGGTGTGTCCACGGCATGGCATCACATTAGGATGTTTTGTCAAGATTTGTCAATTCTTGGTTACAATATCTAATCTGCACCAAATATCATGTGTGAGAAGAGTACAGGCCTTCTTCAAACCACTGACTGGCAACAAGAGATGACGTTTTACACTACTTACCCCAAACCCCAACTGAAGACACCTACATTTTAAGATAGCACCCTATTTCTAGCACCCTATAGTGCCCTATCGTGGATACAGGATGAGCTATGACATAAGCGTTAATTCAGTCCAGTGCAGCCCAAATCACCAACTCTATACAACTAAGCATCCAGTGGCAGCCATATGTTGGCATTTAGCTGCTGGCTAAATTAGTCTGGAATTACAGAATTACGGACAGATCAAGCTGTAATTCCTTTCACCAGCCAGCCGGTCTGATTGACCACACTTCAGATCAGAGCTTCAATCCTGTTTCTTTTGTACATAATGAACAGAGGCTTAAAGTTCAGCAGGGAAGAGGAGGGAGGTTAGGTTAGGTCCTTTGATCATTTTGCAATTAGGTTTAACTATTCAAAAAGAAAGAGCTTATTAAAAAAAAAGCCTCTGGTGTGAGACAACTTCTAAATGATATGTTGCTCCTTCACTCTTAGAAACATTACAAACTAGACTTCCACTGTCATTTTATAGATTGACAGACACCATCATTTATTATATATTTATTTGTCTCAACATTATTTTCTAAGCAGAATTTTACTGCCGTAAGTAACTGTGAGCATTAAAGTGTAAATAATCCTTGACAGAATTTGTGAAATGTTGCAAAATATGACCAATCTTGCTTCTCTACTCTTTTCTGGGAACATTTAAAATGCAGAAATGTACAGAACTTAACTGTGTGTGTCAACCTTCAACATTGACAGTGCTACATCATTCCAGAGGCTACATATTACTTAAAAGATTAACTGATCATCAGAACTTATCATTTCAGTTCATAACCAATGGTGCCCCCCACCCTATTATAATCTAAAATGAACGACAAATGTATGCACAGGCACTGCTGTAATGTGTGTTTAACCATCAGTGCCGCATGGCTGCATGTTTTGTTTGACCTGAGGCATTTTCAGAGACCTCTAGAGCTCTTGGGAATCTTCTAGCCTTTGCTTCAAGTGACCTCCTGGCAATTATTCATCTAAGTAACACATCTGTCAAATGAGCATCATTGGGACGTACATATTATAAAGCTGTTTTTTTTTTTACCGTAGGCATTTCAAAGGGCACCTTGCGGCCATTATTCTTCAGGATGTCTGCCAGAATAAGCAGAGTCCTCTCCCTTGGAATGACGTTCTCCTCCTGCATTTTCATCCACACTGCCTCCGCCTTCTCCCAGTTGTTTGTCTCCTCTGAAAACAAAAAAAAACAACATAGTAAGAGTGAGAAAATGTGTTTCTAATGTAATTTGTTGAAGTGCACCAGAGAATCATCTCTGACCAAGTGTTTCTTGTTGAGAAAGGTCAATCAAAGCACTAATCTGATCAACTGACTGACCCTTAACAACACTGTATTTTAGGAAACACACTAACTGGTCGTGTGTTTGCGAGTGTGTGTGTGTGTAATGGGTTGACAATCAGCTTCAACACTCCAATCACAACTGCTATCTGTTGTGCTCTCTACTGCAGCAATCAAACCATGTTTTCTGCTTATTCTGACTGATCCCATTCTGTCACACACACACACACACAGAGAGCCTGGGGCATGAACTCTGTACACTTATAAGCCCATCCAGAGGTGGGAGGTCATGACAAACTGAGTGCAAGTAAATGGGAGGTCAAAGACATCTACACACAAACCGGGGTGGGCAGGACGGAAAAAAAGAAAGAAGGAAAGAAACGTACTGCAGAGACGGAGGATGTAACTGTACATCTCATCTCTGTCACACTCAAACAGCTTGGCTGTCAAGTCAACCATCTGCTCCAAGGCCTCCATCTATAGACAAAAAAATAACATAATTAAAGTAGGAATTTTGTACTTCACTTTCACTTTTCTTTTCAATTCTTCTTCTTTGTGGCCTTGTGAATGTTTGTGTCTGTGGGCATTGCATGATTTACCTGGTTGGAAAATATGCATTTCTCTGCATACCACTGCAGACGTCCAGGCCTTGACCTGAGCCCCGGGGTCTGCAAACATCAAGATGGGAGTTTTTTAAGAAAAGAAGCAAGAAAGCTCATTAAAAATAAAATTAAAAAAATGTTAACTGAAATTCTAGCAGAGGTCTAATCACTACACAAGCATAATACACATCCTATGTCAATAAAATATGACGTACACTCTGCATATGACTGCATATGACTGCATGACCTATAGTGCAAGTGCATACAGATCCAGGCTAAACAATATTTTAAATATCTCTCATAATTAACAGAAAACTTAAATGACTAAGCAGAATGATATCTTGTATTTTTATTCGAGGGCAACACTTTAACATGAACATCACACGGATGTATAGTACTGTCAGATTATAGTTAAGTGCGTGACTGTGTGACATTGAGTGGGCAATATCAGATTAGTTTCAATACATCTTAGGCCAATTTGTTCCTTACCATTTTGTTGATAAATTAAGTGTTACTTTAATTAATACAACAGTATCTAATTAATAATATAAACATAATAATAGAAATAATATAAAAAAAAAATCTGTCAGAACTCCCAGAATTTAAGACAATGCTTGCTAACCTGCTGAACAACTCAAAAGAGGTAAGATTACATCTTAGGTTAAAATCTCAAAATAGAACACAGGACAATATCAATTAAGGATTATACTGGTCTGAGCATAAAGTCCCACCAGCTGTAAATGTCCCATTTTAGGGGGATTTGTGGCATTTTCAGGGCACCAGTGATTTGCAGATAGGTCCGAGTGTATGAGCTGTCAAATAAGGGCTGACATAGATTGATCTGCTGGCTCATGTAGCTGAGATTTAGCCTGATACTGTATGCGGAGTGACTAGATGATTAATATCACAGCGTAAGCATGATCAGGATTTCATCTGTCTCCTGGGGCTTTGATACAAGCTGAATAAGTCTGTGACTGAGAAATCTCACTCGACCTCTCTTCCTGGTAATCGGGCTGAGGAAAACAAAGAAAGAGGCACAAAATGATCTAGAAGTTAATCTGCATGAGGATCAACGACGCTCAATTCCCGCTGGCCTCTTTGATGGGAGCCCATCATAACGTGAGAGGGAGGGGAAAGTCAAGAAAAGATGAGCTTCAATCCCTTTCCCTGCCCTTCCCTCGTGGCTGTCATCCTTTCCTCTTCCAATCCCCACTTCTCTCAATCCCTCCCTCTTCTTCCAAATCTCCCATGCTCCTGCTCTGTCTTTCCCCCTGTCTCTCCATCCGGCCCAGGCAAAGGCATTATGTTCTTACCCAACCAGCCAAAGGGACAAATTAAAATGTGTTGCACTCTCTCTCTCTCAGGCTGTCTAATCTTCTTAGAGACTAAGGCCCAGTGCAAGTGCTTCATTTTTTGCCTCGGATTTCTTTTACTTGGTAAAGTCTTGCAGGCACAAAGCACTGCACATCTACTCATGAACATGCACATACACATACACCCGTACACACGTGCGCACCCACATACACATGTGAGTATGTTTGGGATTTTAAATCTGTCACAACAAATCTGCCTAATCTGAGCGGAAGGCAAATCTTCTACATACACGTGGGCGGATTAAAGGAATACACACACAAAAAGGAAAAAACAAAAACAGCAGAGACTCTCACTTTAAGCCAGAGATAACGAAAAATATCAACCATGTCAAATTATCATGGCAATCCTGTGGCACACAGACACACAGCAGACTAAGCAGAGTGTATTACTTTCATTGTTTTGCCTCATTAAAACTCATGTGTAACTTTACAGGTACATATACACAAAAATAACATACATAGGCGACCTTGACTGACCTCCACTTAACAAACCCTCTCCATCTCAATTCCTAATGTTCTAATTCTACTAATCACCCGGCCACTTACACACACACATACAAATGGCTAAACCCCTCTCCCTAACACAAAAACACATAATGGCTCACCACTCTTTAGCAATACTACCTAACCTTGACCATCTCTCTCACACACACTCTCAACACACATGCACACCAAAATAATTGGCCTGGCCACCTAACAATCCTCTACCTAACCATGACCATTTAGCACAAAATTGGCCACCTTTCTCTATCATTACATTTAATTAGCTGTGATTAATCAGCTGCCAATTATACCAAACACAGCCTAAAGAGAGACACCACTCTGGACTTCCACTTGACGCTCTCACGGGGCGAAAAAAAGCATTTGTGTGTATGAGTGAGTGTGTTTGCATATCTGAGTGATAGATATGATTCTATTGTAGTTGTATCACCTGAGCAGTGCACGACATCAGTCACCATGCAAGTATATTAAAGAGACAGGAGGTGTAAACGTTCCGCTCAATATCTACACATGTAAAAGGAGCATCAACTTTTGAAAAGTATCATCTCGGTAACATTATTTGCTTTTGGTTTAAGGCATTCTGATGCTGATGCCATGACATCCATTTTAATAGCCAGCTGACAAGTGAAGATGCAACATCATTACATAATGCATCTTTGAAAAGATCTGTTCATTTCATCTCACACTCTGTTTAGTCAAAACCCAACGGATGGAATGATGCAGTTGAGCTTTTGTCACTCTAACCTCCATCTTTCACTGACATCATGATGTCAGCATGTACATCTCCTGTAGTCCATTTACAAGGCATCGCCAATCTCACACACCACCAGCATGTAGCAGACTCTTTGTTATAAGTAGGATAACAGCTATACAATCCAGTGTAAGGAGAATGAAAGCATGTCAGTGATATTTAAGAGGTTTTGAAAATCCTCAAGCAGAAACAAATCCCTCTTTTAGTGCACAACAGGACAAGAGTGAGAGAGTAAGAGTGGAGTAGGGCTCATAATCAACCCGGTTCCCTACTCATGTAATCTTTGTGAAAATTGCTTCTTATTTGCCTCTTGTTTTCTCACACTAATCTACAGCGTTTTATAGCAGGACTTAAGATGACAAATCTATGAATACTCATGAAATATTCAGGTCGGATGAACTGCTGGGATGAGTTTGTGGCTTCTGTGGATAATGACAAGTTTTCATCAGGTATCTCATATAAGAGTGGGCATCTGAGATCACATGCAGCAAACAATGAAGAAGAAATGCTTGAAATGAAGACAAAATAGTGTTAAAACGGTTTCACAATAAAAGAAAGCTCCTAAATCTCTATGCTAAGACAGAAATTCTGTTTTTAGAGGGATGCTGCAAGCAAATTCAAATCAATTAGGCAGATCATTATATTAGCCAATCACCAATGGCTGATGTGTTCATCCAATTATCAAACCAAAATGTGAGTACCAGTGAAATCAAGTCAATCATTACTTACTAAGAAAAATGTAAACAGTTTCAATTCAGGTTGGGCATCATTGGAAAAATCTCAGTATGGTTGGTGACAACAGTACTATACTTTCTGTAGTGAAATAGCAATAACATTTGAGTTCTACTCTTTTATATTCAAAGCCATGCAGAGAACTGGGGTACAAATATCTGAGGAATAAGCAGTGCAGTATGACTCCGTGTGTGTGTGTGTGTGTGTGTGTGTGTGTGTACCTCAATGATCTTACGAGCCTCCCGGAAGCGACCTGTCTGCAGGAACGCAAAGAACAAATCATAGAGCATATTCATCTCCCCTCGCTCCTGACTCACGGAGTCCATTGCTAAAGAAGAAGACACAGGGGGAAACAGAGCAGAAAAAAGGTCATGAATAAAAATGACTGCAAGTGAACAAACACAACTGCACACTTCATCCTTGAATGCCGATTTTCATTATTTGGCACAATGTCCCAGGCGTAGAGCGGACCTATCGCGTCTGCTCACAAACACAAGTCCCCCATGAAAACCTAAGCTCTTCTGGCAAACTTTCTAAAGTGCTGTGCTCACTGTTATGTATTATCTTTGTCTAGCAGCTTCAGACAGGTACCACACACACACACACATCGGCTTATCACTGTCTGGCTCCATGTTAGCAACACCATATACCATAGTATTTGTACATTTATCTTGAGTCATATAGTCATTGCATATTGCATATTGTTATCGTCATATTGTATTGTCCTATTCAAAATCTAAAGTTAGTGTTTTCAGACTAAACTCTGGTATCTTATGTCCACATCCCAATTTGAAGCTTTGGTCAAAGACTAAAACATCAGCCCATAAAAAATTTATTTTTCCCTCAGGTTTCTGTAGACATTTCCTGGTTAAAATCACATTTGGTGACCTTTTCCATATAATTCCCTGGTTTGTGTGGTTGCCAGAACCTCACAACTCTCATTTTTTTTATTTTTTCCCCATTGTTGCTTGAACAGAGTTCAAGGTCAAACATATGAGTCAAGCTTTTGGCGAACCATGTCAGGGTTTTAATTAGTTTGGGATCACAGAAGGTCAGTCTGTTGTAGGGCTAAACGATTTTGAATAAATATCCAATTATTATTTTTGACAGGAATTGCAATATGATTCGCAATGTCAGAGGGAATTGTAATTTTTACATCATTGTTCTCATTTTCATCCGAAAACTATATTTAAAATGATAAGTGTGTGATATTTGTGCAGATCAGTGAGAAACAAAGATGTTCTTTTCAGTCTGTAGAATAAGATGTGCATAGGTCAAGACAAAAATGAATCTAAAATGATATTTTAGCTTGATATTTTGACACACATTTTAGCTTTAACAAATATTGTGCCTGTATTGCGATTGCGATAACATTCCGATTAATTGTTCAGCCCTAGCCTGTTGGAAGGCTTCATTTGTTGGTTCTAGTATATTTATGTTTTGAGTTAGGAATTCAAACACTATTCATAAACTGGAACAAAACATGTCCATAAAAGTAAAACATGGTGCAGGTTGCTGCAGAGCTTAACTTGTTGATGTTGTCAGATCAAGGGAAACTGCTGTATTTCGTAAATGACTGCATAACAAAATCATTTGTTATTTCACAAGCCACTAATTCACATTCCTTTTGTCAAACAATGGCTATAAAAGTCATATTTTTTTGAAACTGCAGCAAAAGAGGATCTGTCATCTTTTATTGGGGCAAAGGTGTGTGGAGAGGTGGCTCCACTTCACATTTTCAACCTTTACACACTCGAGAGCCACTTGCCCCTGCAGCACATTGAACTTTACCTTTTCACTGCCCTGCTGTCGACATATAGGGAGTCTGTTCAGACTGTGATCGGCTGACATGCTTCACCAAGACCCTGCTCTGAACCTTTCTCACTCTCTGGTCCTCTTACACTCTTGGAATTGTTGACACTTGTTATATGTGTCAATGCAAACACACACACGCACACACAAATGAATAATGCAAAGTTAATGTCAACCAGGAGACACAGAAAGCTTGATTCATTTTGCACTGAGAAGTAGAGACAGTGCAGTTCCATTCTGAACATTATGATGAGGCTGTTATTTATGTATATTTTGGCGGTGATGGGGCGTACCATCGGCCCAAGGTAGGCATTGCACATCATGACTGGTAATGTCTTCCTTTCAAATCCAACATGGGGTCTGTTAAATGTCATCCACAATCTCATTTATGCCATTTTCATCTCCATCTCATTTCTGAACTTATCATCTTTAATCCTTTAACACAGAGCGTATCACAGACGACACGTTACGCGATGGTTTCCTATCGGCAAAATTCCCACGGTTTCTGAAAGCTAAGAAGTTGCACGCAAAATCTGGTGTTCATGTACAAGTACAGAGTTTTTTTTTCTTCTTCATTTTAAATAGTTAATTCAGTATTTTAACATGCAGTAAATTGTAAATAATTGACAGATATTGAAAGTTATTCTGGAAAACTGGGCTAAAGCACTTACTCACAGGACATTTTCTGGCTTATGGTTAAAATAAGCAAAAAAAAAAAAAAAAAAGCCAGAGGAGGCCTAGGTGTTAAAGGGTTAAAAGTATTGTTATTTTATCATCCTGTCATATAATGTCTGAATGATTACTTTTATTTCCTATAAATGATTGATGAACTAAGGGTTCGTTTTTAATGTAGACAAACCTTTCTGCAGAAGTTCTGTTTCTCCTTTCTCCACCAGACCAACCAGGACGTCGTGAATGCGAGGAAGTTGTTTGTAACGCCTCTGACACTCCAACACTGCCTCTAGGGCTCCGGAAAGGTCCTGACTGTAGGTATGCAGACACACACAAGGAGCGAGAGAGGGAGAGCAAGTTAGATGTCAGGTCTCTCCAATCAGTCATGTAACAGATTGTCTCGGCAGAGAATAGAGTATATCGTGGGTGTTAACCCTGTGACCTCCCATTCAAGCACCGTGACCCGCAGAAACAATATGGGCCTTTGAAATCATGACAGCACAACTATGGGTGACAAGGCCTTTTAACCCCAATACATCATTTTCACAATCAGATTCACTCTCGCACACCTGTCTGCGAGTGGCTAATGTCTCTCTGGACACGCTTTGGAGCAACGCAACAGATAAAAGGACTCAACTGATCTTTACCCTCAGCTCCCTTTACGTCTCCCAAATTCTCTACTGCTCTTTCTCGTCCTTTGTCCTCTTCAACTCCCTTTAACCCCTCATTTCCTATTCTCTCAGTTTCATTTTCTACTCATGCTTCTCTCGCCTCCCTTTCTTCTGTCTCTTTTTCCCACCTCAACATTTTCCTTTTGATTCCATGCTGTCAGCTTTCACTCCCCTCTGACGACCTTGCCCCCAGCTGAGCAATTTAGCAGAAATATGGCAACAACATTAGGGCCCCCCACCACCAACATCATGAGCTTGTCTCATGTCATCCTTCTCTTGCTTGGTCTATCCTGCTATCCCTTCCCTCACATTTCCCATCCCTCCTGTGCAGATGAACAAACAAACAGCTCATAGAGAGAATGCGTGTGCCTGATGGAGTGATAACAAGGGAAGTACAGAAACAGAGATGGGGAAAAGAAGCAAAAGAACAAGCATCTGAGAGAAGGGGGAGGAAGAGAGACCACTTCAATCCCCTCTATTGTGACAGCGCTGCCATCAATCTGTTGATTGGGTAATTACCATGTCAATCACACAGAGGTCAAAGCAGATAGGGCACTCATGGGGGAGGCAGGGGGCAGAGCAAGTGAGCCAGAAAAATGTAGAGAGACTGCCCAAGGCAGAGACCGACTGCGAGCGAACAGGTATAATTTCTGAAGTGTTTTCTCCTCTAATCAATTAAGGAAGCGGATAAGTGAAATATGCTCCACAAGACCAACAAAGTTTTTTTTAAAAACAGGAAATGGTATGACCTTGAGAGTTTTAGAGATGGAGAGAGGAGGGATGGAGTGATTAGGGTTGAAAGGTAAAGAGGTCTGCTAATTAAAATGAAGAGAGTCAACATTATTCAGCAATGCCAGTCAAGAGGCTGTTCAGCAGCAGAGCCGCCTGATTGAACGACGAAGAGGAGAGACTAAGAGAGATCTGAAAATGAGAGAAAGAGTGTCGAGACAGACTAGGACTGAGGGGGCATGCGTGGGTACCCAATTTATACCAAAAATGAGACATGGTTATAAAAAAAAAAGATTAATTGGCCTGAATGTGATTTATATGTTCTGTTGTGGTAAGATGGCCTTTTATACAGTAGACATTTCTCCACGTTGCAGCAGAATCATGTTGGTAGATGTGGATCAAAACACCTCCTCCACATTTTATCATCCCTTCAATCCGTCCACCTCATTCACTCCTCCATCAAGCTCCTCCACACCTACTTATAATCCCTCCTTCCTAATGAGACATCTTACAAAAAACACCCCATCACTCTTGCCAAAAAAGGGCCTGGCATTGCAATTACACTCCCCCCTTCCCCACCCGCTCGCCAATCCACCTCAAAAAAAGAGCTATGGATGTCGAAAGATGGATAATTTCCCCTAGGTACAATTTAACTGTCACTTTGCATTGCCATTTACTGTGGCGCACAGCCCTGTTAATGTCCCCAACTTTGCATGTCAGCCACTTTCCAGCCAATTAAGCCCTGAAAAAATAACGAGCGCTTTGCTCAGTGGAAACCTCAAGGATTAGACAAGGAAGCTCATTTTGGCTCATCTCCCTCCCACTTTCTTTTTCTCCCTCTCCGTCCACTTATTTTGTTCATAGGAGATTGGCAGACCTGTTATCAAGGCACCGTCCTAGAGGTGGGGGAAGTAAAAAGGGATCCGTGTGTCTCAAAACGCAAATCAGACCACGATCGTGATATCACTAGCCTGCTGTTACACATGCTGAGGAATGGCTAATGGTTTACACCAGTGCCCACACTGTGTGGGGACAGTGTAACAAACAGACAACACAATATTTTACATACTTCATGAAGTAGATGTTGCCATTTACACTTACAGCAGATACAAGTAGTGGGAATCACAGGGTACCTCACGATACGATACATGGTCCACGATACTAATAATATCATAATACAACGGTGCTGTGATAATCAGGATATTACAAGACAATCATATACTGATACATCACGCCATCTGTCTGAATGGAACATGTCCGTAAAAAGGTAAAAGGGTTAGGGATGGGGTATTTAACTGTGCATGGACACGTACTGAGCGGTGTATGACTATCACACTTGTTGTGAAAACAGGAATATGGTACATGTATATCAGTTAGTTAGGAAGGAAGATAGACAGGGACGCCCCTGCCTAGTTACGTTTGGTATTAAGAGGGCTACATGACACCAATGTTTTCCCCAGAATCCCTTTTATATTGCCGGCTATTAGAACATGAAGAGGCTTTCCTTCCAACCCTTACAAGATTAGATGAAAAATCTTGTGTCTTTCAACATTTTTCAGTGTTCTATATTTCTTTCACCACATGCTGCTTTCTTTTATCCACTAAAACTTTACGTTTTCAATGCACAATGCAATATTGTATGGAAGAGCGGAGGAGGTATTGTTTCTCTGAGTTATCTTTCCTCCTCCTCCTATTCTGTTGACACTATTGCAGTGGTATATACACATTCTCAACACATGTCCTGCCACCTCTTTATTTTGCTAGGCTCATTAGCATTTCTTGTCACTAATCACTTCCATAAGGATGTGGCAAATCAAGCTAACTACTAATAGTAGTAGTTCAAGAAGTACTGAGCGGACGGGCATGAAGGCTAACGGGGCGGTGCATATGACGGGCTGTCATGGGCTAATCTGCCAGAGAAGTGTTCATTAAGTCATTAGCACTGACGCAGCGATGAGATGGGTGCAGGCGGCAATGATGTCTGCTTTGTCCCCATCTATCGTTTCCCCTCTGTCCCTCCTCCTCCCAACTGTCTATGTGACTGCTGACTGACGGAATGAATAAGTGAAGATGAAAGGACGAAATAAGAAGAAAAAAAAAGGAAAGTCAAGTGTACTCAGCCTGGCTTGGCTTAACCACCAAATATGTTAAATCTACCATATGTTCTTAAACAAGTCACATATTTTATGTACCTTTATGTACGAGTATGGGAAACCATTCAGGGCCATTAGAGCTGAGCCACTCTATGTGGTCACTATCAGACGTGGTCACATCTAAACTCTGTTTTTCATCAAAACCTGCTAAAGAGGAGGAAAGACTATGCTGTATTTATTGTTCACAGAATCTATACACAATTCATATCCAATTTTCAGGTAAGTTGGACCACAGCCTTTAAAAAAAAATATAAATAAATAAAAAAAATTGTGCCAGCAACACAAGGCAGACTGTGGAATAAAACCAGCAGCTAGTTTGTTTATTTTTATTTATTAGTGTGTGTTCAGTCGTATCATTTGGAAGAAACTACTGGCACTTGATTTGTGAACAGGGCTGCGCTAAGCAGGTGTGTGTATATGTTTTGCCTGCTGTTGATGACCCTGAAGTAAATTAGCCTGCTAGTCTCACAGAGGCAGTGATTAACGATTGAACCTGGAAACTGTTTCTGTCAGAAACCAGACTTGCAACAAAACAAGCAGCGGCAGGGGAGCACCAGAGTGTGTGCCAACATTCAAGCTTGTGTGTGTGTGTGTTTACACAAGATTCATTTGCAGATGTCTACCTCTGCCGCAGCATGTATACTACAGCTATACAGTGTGTTTGAAAGCATGTGCAGGGCATGTTTGTAGAGTGGTGGGCCCCTAACGGCGCACTGCGTGCCTGTGTTAAATCCATCAATTAGTGCTCTGTACATAATTAACATGCTAATGAGTTGATGTACTTAAAAGCTGCTCTGACAAACAGGATTGAGTAATGTGTGCACACGCGCTCACACACACACACAAAAAAAAAAAAGACAAATTCGCACTGAAATGAGCTGTGGGGTGGGGCACATACCAGCGACCCCATAGCCAATGTTTGGTTATGCTAATTTGCATATTTGCAATATTGGAAGGAGCATCAATGGCTATCTCTCTCTCGCTCTCAGTGGGTGTTTCAGAAGATCAGGGGTGGGGGTTTATGGGAGAGGTTGCAGCTGGTGAATCCTCAAACAAATAAAACCTGGCTCTAGCAATGTACACAAACACACAAACACACACACACATAAATGAGCAATTTCCACATCCTCTCTCTGTCTGAATTGCTGACCCAGAATGTAACCTCAGCTATGATCATAGGGGGGGATGAGTGACTCATTGCGAGACACATATATACAAACACACCTGGCAACAGGATTTGGCAGATAAAGACAAAAAAAAATGTGACACACAAAAGTGAGCTTGTTGGCTGGTTCGTGATGAAGTTCAGATTTAAAAATGATAAAATGATAGAAAGACACATGTCAACATTTTGCAGTCAATCATAAGTACGTGTTTGCCTGTCTGTGTGTGATTGAAAAAGCCCTATACATGTGATTCGTAAAACTTACCTCTCCATGTAGGCTGAAATTAGTGGCGAACAGAGATTGGCAGAGGGTGGGGACAGACCCAGGGTAAAGATGGCGTCTTGCAGCCGTTGGATGATGGGGGCACCACCATTGGGCACTAAACTGTTGAGTGCGAAGAACAGCAGGGATACGTGTGAATCATCTAGTACCACATCCTTCTCCTTCATCTCCTTCAGGATGTCCACTGCCTCTGTGATTGAGAGGGGAAGAGAGAGAGAGACAGAGAGAAATAAAGTAGTGCTTAGGGGGATTTAGAGGTTAACACAAAAAGATGAATGGAAAAATCAAAAGACATGGAGAAAGAGAGATAATGCAGAGAGGAAGCAAGAGGTGGGCAGATCTTGGCTTGGAAAAGAGTAGGGTGTGTGAATATGATAAAAAGCCCCTTTAGCTAATTCCATGTGGGGAAAACAAACCCATATTAAAACAACATTTTGCACCCAGCGGGGATGCAATTCCAACCCCGTATAATGCCAACTCTGTGCTAATTGCTACTTGCGGTTTTCTAAACGAGACTACAATTACCAGACCTCTACAATGGAGGCCGGCTTTTTGCCGTGGCCATGTGGAAAGCACTTGGGGTGCTAAATTATAGGTATGTGGCAACAAGGCCCTCAGTGGCCCCAGTGAGACCCTGGTAAGCGGGCTGAGGGGTGGATCAGTTTGGTCAAGTCCAGTTGGTAATGGAGGGCTTTTACTGGGCCATGTGCCCATCTGGCCAACACTGGGGGCTAAATGGTGAACAGTGTGTGTGTGAGTGTGTGTGTCAGCGTAAGGTAATTAAGATGTGTTCACTGTCTATTTATACAGCTACTAATGGCCTGACAGCGATACAGACACTCTCCACCACAGATACTAATACATACAGTATAGCAATTAGAAAAGGTAAGATGAAGAGAGACAGAAAACATTTGAAAAGAACATATTAAGCCAATCCTACAATTGCAAGCAATACTGCCACCAGTTGTTTAAACATCACTCAAGAAAAACTGACACAAAAGTCGAAAAGCAAATTAAGTGAGCGGATGTGGGTCTTTGGCATCTAAATTTCAGTCTGTATCTCCAATTGTTATGGCAATGAGAAGCAGACAATGAGAAGAGGAAGCAGCTGTATGATGCCAAAGGTGTGATGATATGAGTGAAGAAGATGGAACAGGAAAAAGCTTAAACTTAATGGTAATGAACACATCTTAAAGGGCTGCAACACTCTGGAAAGGCAGGCTCCTACTCCCTTTTTTCTTTAATATGCTGTAATTTACTAAAGTTAAAACTGCAGGAGTGGCCAACTTGTTTATGCTGCATGCTTTTCTGTTATTGGGGAGATATAATCCTGTTTGTAAAGTCTTTGAACTTCTATATGGTCAGGGCAGAGTCAAGTGTTACGAAATGAAAAAAATAAATCTGCTAATTTTATACTGCATTATTTTTCAAATAATGGTTGAAAGACATCCAAGAGTAACAGGAAAAAAAGAAATAAACTAAAGTGGCAATACAAAAAAGTAGTACCTTTTTTTTTTTTCAACAAAAGCACATACAGTTTACATATGGAAGCATCAATAACAACTACAATGTAATGTATGAACATACCAGATAAGATGCAGCTAATTCTCACTGTCTGACCATATTTCTCTCTCTCCACACTAGCCCCTGTTCTATACATACCTTTTCCTCTCCATCATTTTCTGACAGACCCACTAATCACTGAGACCAGTGGCTTGGAGATGATCTGCCCAAATGGAACCAGACTTGCTAACATCCCCACATCCAACATCCAAACCTCCCCCCAATTCTCCCTCCATCTTTCCTTTTATCCATCCATTTAGCCAGTATGCATATCCATCAGCTCAGACGAGCATCATGGCCAGCGCAGCAAGCCAGAACCCCACCCCACCCCACAACACACACACACACACACACACACACACACACACAGGAGGCAGAAAGGCTAGGTAAACAAACATCACACAGCCCAGTGGTTCATCTAATGTTCGATGACTTGACTGCTAGTGATGTCTCCCAAAAGACACACATAAACACACACAAACACACACATATACACACAGAGGCCCTGACAAAGTCTGTAAATATACAAAAAAGGTTGTTAAGAGATAAACACATACAAGCATATTACCTTAAACCAGATCATGAAGCCAGAATAAGTTGTGTTTACCAAGTGGGAGACAGATGAAGGCAGAGACGCAAAGAGGAGAGGTGAATTTAAAACTATAGAAGGTCATTTCTGGGCTGAAGCCAATGTGGCATGCTTTGGTATGAATGAGATATGATGAGTTGAAGTTTCTTATTGGATGATGTTTAGAAAGAATTTGAAAATGAGTGTAATATGAGGAATTGAACATAGGTGACATAACAGGTGCTGTGTCCCTTTCAGAGCACCAGTGTGTGACAAGCTGATATGCTTGTGTCAATTAGTGAATACATTTCCTTCCATTTTCTACTGCTTTATCCTCCACAGGAGGGTCGGGGGGGGGGGTGCTGTGCCAATCTCAGCTGACATAGGGCGATAGGCGGGGTACACCCTGGACAGTTCGCCAGTCCATCGCAGGGCCACTTATAGAGACAAACAACCATTCGACCATTCACTCTCACGGTCAATTTAAGAGTGTCTAATTTACCTAATCCCCCTATTGCATGTTTTTTTTGGACTGTGGAAGGAAGCCGGAGAACCCTGAGAAAGCCCTCACTGTCTTTTAGTAACACTTGCTAACTCATTGTGTTACACACTCACTCACATACGGTCGTTATTCTAGCCTAGTGGTCACTCTTGTAGGGTGAAGTCAAACACAAATGTGAAAGTGAAAAACACCTTAGAGCCACTGTTACACATTCACACTAAAGGAGAAAATATTATAGAGGGAGGATGGAGGGAGTAAAAAGGGACTGAAGAAATACAATCAATGCCCTAATGTCCTAAATGAGCTGAATATTCGCCATCACTGCAAGTGTGTTTATCCATGCACAGTCTAATCTGCTGATATGAATCAGCTATGTGTGGCACCTTCAGTAAGTGATGGTATAGCAATGGCACCTCCTGATACAGAGTAGTTCCATTAAAAAAAGACTACCACTGATGCACCTTCCAAACTTCTCACAGGGATGAAATGCAGTAAAAACAAAGTTGACTGGTAGGGCAAAAACAACAAACCCATTAGAGAGGGCGAGAAATAAAGTAAGATGCCAGGAATCATGATCTTCAGCTGGGCCTGGTGTGCGCTGAAAGCCAGGCGGACCAGCGTCTGGGTGTGGACAAGCTAACATCAAGGTTAGCCATGTGTGCTCATGTGGATGACAAGCATCCCTTCCATATGCACACTGTGGCTAATGGCAAACGCGTTAGTTCTACACACACCCCAATACACACACACACAGATGGACATACCAACCACCAAATGCCTTTTTGCTTGAATTCACATGCAAATTTGTGTGTTGATGCGTGTGTGTGTGTGTGTCGACGGGTGTGTGTGAGGAATGCTCAAGCACTTCGGCAGACATGATCTGCCATTAGCATCAAGGCGGATTTCAATAATTCTGGAAAAATACACAGAGTCCTGTAATTTTCCCCCTGTCTCATTTCACACTGTTGTGGATGTGTTAGGGGTGGGGCTGTGGCGGTGGCAGTTGAGAGAATGACACGCTTGGAGACAGAACAGGGGAGCGAGGGTCAGATATGAGAGACAGACGCTAAGACAGAGAGGGGGAAAGAACGAAGGAAGGGGAGGAGATAGGAGAGGAGAGGAGAGAAGAGGAAAGACAAGGGAAACATTTGCCTGTCATTGTGTGCAAAAAGCTGAGCTGTAAAACTGATGGTAATTGGGTCTTCAATGGGCTGAAGGAAACCCACCGTAGCATTCAAGAATTGGCTGGCTAATGTGGGTTGAAGGAGGGAGAAAGACAGATTGTGACAGAGTTGGTGACACAGACAGAGAGAGAGGGGGAGACACCTTATGATCATTTTTGATCCAGCCTACTGTCAGAGGCAAAATCAGTGAGGAACATTAATAGACTAAATCAATAGACAAAATTCAGGACCTTTCTAATAATCACAGTATTAGTTTTCAGTCCTTAAAGCAAAATTATATCTGTAGGTGTTGGAGAGTTCAGATAGAAAAGCATTACGGCTTAGTTAATTTGGCATTCAGGTCAATTTTGACCAGTTAGTCAGAAATGTACAGTTCTATGAAAAACGTAAAACCACTTCCCAGTTTAACTGTTGTGGCTGATCATTGTCTACAGGGTGGATGACTGCTAATAAAAAGGCAACTTAAACTAATAATGAAAATGATAATTCACTCATGGTTTGAATCCTGGTTGGACTGAGGGCTATTCTGTGTCAAGTTTTCATGTTCTGTGGGGATTTCAGCTTCCTCTCACAGTGCAAAGACAAAGATTTGGGTTAGGATACACTGGAGGCTCTAAATTTACAGTTGGTGTGAATGTGAGAGTAAATGGCCATTTGTCTCTGTATGATGACCCCGTGGTGGAATCTGTAATTTGTAATCTGTATTTTATCATTTGTAATCATTGAAAGATCAATTTTTATAAAAGAGGGCGAAGTAAAACAAACAAAAGTGTAACTATCATAACATCGTCACGGGACTTCATATGTTGTTTTTTTTCTACCTCTACTTGTTTTGTTTCTGGCAAGTTTGTAACACAAAAAAGGACAAAACAGAGAGGACAGATTAACCCACTGGCAATGGGAATGGTGTTGGCGGGTACCATCATGTTCATAATTCCTGGATATACCCACTAATGTTAGTGAGGAAGAGGCTATAGAGTGACTTACCCTCCACTCTGCCATTTTTGGCGAGTGCCTTGATCAGTGCAATGTATTTACTGGCATCCAGCACAGCTGATGGGTCCATTCGACTCCTACAAAGAGAGACAGACAGACAGTTTAGATTAGAATAATGTATTCCACTTATACCAACCAACTCATCATTCCGATGCTGAAACCAGGTAGTGAGTGAAAAGAAAGAAACAAGGTGGAAGGAGGAGAGTTTTCTAGGTTCTAGCCAGTCAACCAGTGGGGCTGGTCCCTGCATTAATGTCTTCCCTAATACCACTCAAGTTAAACTTTAATGGCCTATTTGAGGTCACAGCACTACTGTGTGTGTGGAGTGTTTAGCCTCCTTTCCACCAAGCCTTACAGTGCAGTTCAGTTCGCCCTGGTGCAGTTTTGAAAGGTAAACCTTGAAGTGGATTGCGTTTCCACCACATGGCGTGAGGGCCGGATGGTGACAGCTGCATCAACCTGTCAATTTTGTATATTAAAGAGATGGTACAATTTGTGTTTTTCTCTACTGTTGCATGGAAGTGACGATTCTCTGTTGATCATTAATTTACTGCAGTGTGTCCAGGGATGCAAAGGGGTGGAAGAAAAAATCCTGGTAAATTTCCAGAAACTTCCCACGGGATTGGACATTGTTTGAGCTATTCCAAATTACATGGGAATATACAGGAATTTTTGCAACCCTTAGTTTAAGTACTTTTCTCAACCTTTGACAAGTAAACTGAAATTGCTAAACGTACAGCACTGACCCAAACTGTTATGCTTGGTGGAAATGGAGCTAGTATGTGTGCATGTGTGTGTGTGTGTGTGTATCCGACTCCACTCACAGTTCCCGCTTTAGGTGGAGCGCCTCCTCCATATTGTCATGGCGACAGCACTGGTTGATAAGGATGGCATAGCTGCTGACTGTCATCTGATCCTCATGCTGCTGTTTCAGCTCAAGGGCACGCTGCAGGTTCTGATCAGACAACAACACATCCCATGTCAATAGTAACCACTAAAACAAAACAACCCTTTTCATTAAGAGGATGCTTTGTGAGTTTTCCAAACCAGTCCTACCTCCTCAGCGCAGAGAGCATGGATGGTCTGTTTGAGGGTTATACTGAATGGTTTGTTCTCTGCTTTCAGATCAGCCATTTTTTTCTCAATTCCCTGATGGAGCCAGAGACAATCAAACACATTCTGTCAATTATTAATTACAACGACGACCTGAGTTCAACATAATGAGCAAATGAGTTAACAGTTTTTCAGTGTATCCCCATTCTACTTACATTCCTATTTTGAGAGGCTGACAAAGAGCCTGTGTACACTCTCTCTTTGGGGTCCACCAGAGTGACCACATCCTAAAACACACATGCACGCACAAACACAAGTATATACACCGTCAGTGTGTTATATCGCCGTTGTGTGGTTAGTCAAACAGACAAAACTACCGTACTGATACAATTATATATCTGAAAGTTGTACTATAGTGCTGAAAGAAAAGACAGGAGGTCCAGCTCTGTACCTTGATGAGCTCCGGGACACGGTAAGACTCCAGAAGGTTTCGGATACCTTTGAAGATATTTATTGGAATGATTATATTCTGTAGGGAAGAAACAAAAAGAAAAATATCAGCACCAAAACATCAATCATCCCTCAGAACAACTGCAGCTGAACCTGTCAAATTTTGTGATGAAAGGTCTAAACTTGAGTTACAAGTGTAAACAGCAGCTGAACAAAATGAACACAAGTAATAACGTTTAGCTTTTGAGTTATCTTTTTTTGTGTGTTACTTTCTTTTTTATTTAGAAAGGCACATTTCAATTAAAAACAATAACAGCATTTCACAATTTCTTTGGTCCCTTGTCAGTTATTTATCCTTTGTTTGAGCCCCCTCTCTTGAGATACGGAAGGGTGGATGAAGAACGGTGTAGTGATTTTGTCCATAATGCCCTTCCAAGATTTTTACTTATATATAGTCATTTTAGTTATGTACACAATCAAACGGAACAGAACAGAGGAGCACACAACATCTGACCTTCTAACCATCAGGTTTTGAGTTATTTTAAAGGGTTTATCTCAACCACAGTTTACCTGAAAAGAAATCAGGGAACTTTATGATAAAATTACTGGAAATAATGTTGTATTTCAACAGGAGAACATATAAGGAAAAGGTTTGGATGGCAGCTATTGTAGATATGCAACTCTTTGTTCAATGGTGAACCATGTATAAATAAATACCTAAACATTTAACTGATCCACCATAATTTGAAGGTGTGTATCCGTTTTCCTTTTGATACAGACAGCATATTGAACGATACTGACAATGTGGAGTCTGCGTAATCAAAGACAAACACCCAAACTCCTATTGTGCTCACAGTGATCCTTAAAGGCTGAGATTTTCACTGTGGAAATGCCAAATTAATTTTCATGTGTTTTCAGGAGCTTATTAGGCCCACAGTTTTTGCAGTCACTGAAGTTGTTGAATCAGACTTAAACAGCCAGTTAAGATGTGACCTTTAACCAAACAGTATCAAACATGATTTTATCTTCCACAACATGTCTGGATGTCCCAACACACGTGTGTGTGTGTGTGTGTGTGTGTGTGTGTGTGTGTGTGTGTGTGTGTGTGTACTGTGAATAATCCAAGTCTGATTACACAGTGCAAATAATCTCAGATCACAGCATGTAAGCTCCTTTAAAGTAGGAAGGTTATGAATTAACTGGATATGAAATAGTGGTGTTTGAATGTACAGTGTGGTTGTGTCTGTCTGTCTTATCCTTTGTGTATGTGTGTGTGTGTGTGTGTGTGTGTGTGTATATACCCGAGTGTGAAGCTGATTTAGGTATTTCCGCAGTACATCTTCACATGCCTGTACCTCCTGCTGGGTCATGGCGTCGAAGAGATGATACAAAAAGAAGGCTGCCCCTTCTGTAGAGGATGGAAACGCACACACACATACACACAGTGAGCACTTGTCTTGGGAATAAATTTAATTTGCCACTGTGTCAGTCACTGGATCCCATTTGTGCATTTATACCATTTTCCTGTAACCTCGGCAGAGTGTGTGTTTGTGTCTCTTTTCTGCTGACAGAAGCCGCGTTCTGAATTCAGTGTGAGTGAATGTGCAACGGCTGGCACTGACAGCTTTCCCTTACTTCAACTCAGACACACAGACCGTCGCAGATATCGTCTAACGGGATGTGACATGGATAACAGTCTTCATCACTCCCACCAGCACACACCAGTTGCAGTACTGGGGACTCTCTCTGACACATATACTCGCACAGAGCAACATTAACACTCCACACAGCACACACAACAGTGCTGTCAAGCACTGCTGCACACACAAACCCGCACACTTGCACTACTCAGCGCTGTGTCAGCAGCCAGGCTCTATTTCCTCTGACAGAGAGAGAAGCAGGTCTTTCACTCTCACACACCTCAACATAAAAACACACAGGCTTCATGACAAGAAGTGGACTGGTCAGCAGTCTGCCGTTAATGAAACCAAACATAAACACACACATAGAAGCAAGTCTTTTTCTGTCATAAGAATTATTCCAGGAGACGGGGACTGCAGAGGCTGCAATCTGCAACTTTGATATGTGATGGATGCTTACACAGACATTTCGCTCTCTTTCACACATACTCAACACACCACACTTTATATAAAAGGGACTCTGACACATGTGTGTTCTCTGTTAACAGTGTGAATGTTTCCTTACCAGCAGGGCTGGAGTTTTCATTGGCGAAGCGTTCGTCTTTGTATAAAAGCTCTGTCAGCTAGAAAAAAAAAATGTATAAATCAAAAACACACAAACACACACAGTCTTAAACATTATTATAATTTTGTCTGCAAGTCTTTCTTTGATCATAAGAAATGAATTTTGTTGCAGCCTAATTTAGCAAACATTGGCCTAGTCTAGCATCTTGAAGAATACATTTAAAAATGATGTATTCTGAATTTAGCTGAATGTCCATTATCAGTATTTATTTATTTACATGCTCACAGTGCCACATGGGGATTTAGGTTTGTGCAGCAGATGGCCATTGTCATGTTGTATATTCTCCCTGACTGTAAGTCAGTTTACAGCAGATGGTGATAAATTACCACAACAATTTAGCTAAAAAGGAATAAGGCATCACTTGGCAGCTGAAGAAAAGGCCACTGTAAATTCAGTTATTGGTCTATTTAACAAAAACAAAACAAAAAAAGGCACTAAAATAGTTCTGCATAAAAAAAAAAATGTGTATGTGTTGTTCCGATTCTTCTGAGAATAATGCAGGCAGGTTAAGGTCTTACCTTCACCATGTTCTCCACATCATCACACCTATAGGGGGCAGTAGAGGAAAAGACATGAGCACTCAGCGAACAGTACATGCATCACTTGCAGGTCAACAACACAAGGCAGTAACAATGAGAAATGTTCTCCTATAGCCAAAAGACACAGAATTATACTAAATCCTAAAAGTACATCTAAAGAATCTCATTTACCACACACACGTGCTTTCAAAATAATGTTGTGCTCCTCAATGATACATTTCTACATTCATTTTGTAAGGAAAGGCTTTATCTATATCTTCTTCATTGCCAGTTGCTTTTCTGTTGGTTAACAGGAAACGTACATTTAATTTGACTGGATGAAAATAACAGATACTCATGGGACATTACTATTAAGAGGTTGTTTTTTTTTTTTAATAGCATCTACTTTTAACATTTTCCCCACATGAATCATTTCAAATCCAAAACCACTGGCCTATCAGAATTTCTCAAATGTAACAAATTATTGACTGACAATATTTAGATAAGTAAATTAACTGAACTAACAGCACACGGGATATGGATTGACAATTACAATGCATTTAGGATTGTCCCAATTATTATTATTCTGAAACAATTAATCTAGCCATTGCCAATTTTTGCCAATTGTTTGACTAATTTAAGAACAACTTTTGGATTAGTCTACCTATTGGCAATCATTTCCCTTGTACTTTTTTATGAGACGGAACAGAAGGAACATTGTAAAATAATATACATCAAGTGAGAGCAACAGATTTCCCAGTTTGACATTCTTGTACCCACAGACAGCAGCACAAAAGCCTCAGAAACCACACGACACAATCTCACACACAAAGACATGCACGCACACACACACACACACACTGGCTAAATGATGACAATGTGTGACATTTCTGGTGTTGTCAGCTAGTTGGTTTGGATGAGGAGAGAGGGGGAGAGGAGAGGAGAAGAAGAGGTCTTTAATGATTAAATTATCCCCTGACCTTGTCTTTGACGGGGGCAGGTCCCGCATTGCAATGACAGGGCAATATCTCTCTCTTTCTCTCAGCCTCACTCATACTCCACACACACACACACACACACACAGGCAACCTAACTGTCAGAAGAGTGTGTTTGGGTGTGTAAATGCAATAAGAGCAAGGCAAATGGGGGAGAGTGAGTAGATTCAGCCATAAAAAGACAGAAACAAGTAGTGGATTTAACTGAATCAAACCAAACACACAACGCATGTACATTTTTGGAAGTCTACTTTCATTTTTGGTTATATTATTTCAATTTATTTTTCATTAACTTGAACTAATAACAATAAACCTCTGCTTCAAAGACAAGGATGTTCGAAGGGACAATTCATGTATGACGTGTTAATAAAAAAAGGATCAGATCATTTTTTTAAAGAATACATTGCATTTATGGTAATTAACCATTCAGTCAAAAAGGACATTTTGACTGAATGTAAGGTATAAAGTTGAGGTCAGTTGGACAAGTTTTGGATGTTGACAGTGAAAGAAATGACTTTGTTCCCTGCAGAAAATACTGCATCTTTCTCTTTGACTCACTCCCAGCTTCGCTCAGAGGCTGAGTGAGTGTTTTTGAGCGGCTGTGTGGTGTTAAACTGTAAATATTCATAAACACCCACTTCAACAAAAGCCAAACGGGTCAGACCATGGTCCTAAGGCAAACTGTGCATGTGTGTTGTCTGGGTATAAGGGGCAGTGGTGGGCATCTGCTTATTTACATATCACCCACAGTGCTTTGGGGTGAGGGCTAAGGGATGCCAGCCTCCATATGCATGAGGCACTTGTGTGCGTGCGTGCATGTATGCGAGCGATGTAGTGTTTTTCCCTGCAGCTGGCCATCCACATAGGCACAGTGTGATATGCTGCACATGTCATATTCATAACATATGCCACAGTGACCTCTAATCATGCTAAAGGCCCTAAATAGCTGGTCAGGAGTTTTGAGTCAAATTACGGGGAAATGTGGAATATCAAATCACATTAAGACACAAGCAGACGACACACTAACTGACTCACTTTCTGAAGCCCTGGATGAGGCTGCCGCGGAAACTATTATGATCCAAAGAGGAAACGGACGGATCAGACACTGAAAAATAAAAACAGACACATTACCGGCAAAGAAAAAGACAGAAAGTGCGTATGAGTTTAAGACACACGTACCACAAAATAAACAGCTTTAAAAAAGAGGATTTGGTTTTACACTGAATGTATTATTTATGACATCACAGATTTTGAATAGGATTCTGATAGCTCAGGGAAAGAAGCTGTTCTTTAGTTTGTCTAAATCACTTCCCTGATTCTCACTTTTTCCCAGTGACGTTTCAAATTGATTACTGCAAAACCAGAAAAAAAAAAAACAAGAAATACATTTTGGAGATTTCCAGGGGTGCACTCAATTGCCTGTATCAATAATTATTTTAATTATTTTTTAGATTTGGTATGAGGGGCATTGATGGAAATTTGTAAAATGTCTAGTGTGCAAGGTCATAGCTTTAAATTATTTGTGTGCAGGAATCCATGTTTTTAATTTAAAATTATAAAAGCCTAAAAGGAAAGCAACAAATTCTTTAAATTTAAGAGGCCGAAAGCAGCAAAGGTCTGGCTTTTTTTTAATACATTTCTTGAAGGACGCTTTTATAGGGTGCACCGAGTATGTGGTAATTGTATTGCAAAGAGAAATACTTGTATATGAACTTTTAAAAAAAAAACACTGACGATCTTTCCTTCATGAGTGGTGGAAAGAATTATTTGGGGACACTGTGAAATAAATAAAGAGAAGATGGAGTGATGTATGTGAAAACCACCGTTGGATGTTTGAGACTTAAATGAGATGAAAAAGAAAACAAGAATAATCATCCATTATTTAATCGTCTCCTTGATCTCATCCCTCGGTCAGTTGAGGCAGCTCCCAATCTCTCTCTTTACATATTTACACAGACAAATCTTTTAGAAGGCCTGATGAGCACTGAGGAGGAAGTGGGAAAATGTATGAAGTAAAAATTTAAATTATTTTGCCCAATTAGCCTGCAAGCAAAGGAGTGTACAGTACAGTGTATTTGAAGAGAGAGAGAGAGAGAGAGAGAGAGAGAGAGAGAGAGAGAGAGAGAGAGAGAGAGAGAGAGAGAGAGAGAGAGAGAGAGTGTGTGTGTGTGTGTGTGTTTGTGTGTGTATTTTTACTTACAAAGGGTGTAGAGTTTGGCCAAGTTGCCCACCGCCAAGGCGCGAACCTCAAAAGTCAATAAATTCACAGAGTCCAGAGAGATGCCTGCATCCTAAACAGAAAGAATCAGACTTTTGTCAGCAAAAGCTTTCACATAAAAAAAATAAATATACACACACAATTTATTGATTACCATGAGGGCCTGTCGAGATGCCTCCAAGTTGGGGTAGAAGGGAAGAATGTACTGGGATAAAGACTCAGCATCGGGAGACACGCCAAGCTCATGCATGCCTTTCAGCACCTCCAACATGCCTACAACATAAACAGCATATAGTTAATGTCCATATTTCTGCCCTTTGAAAGCTGCATAGTTTGTTTTGGTTACATTGTGTCAACAGCAAAACCAAAGAAAATGTATCAAGAGATCAGTGGTAAAAAAAAAGAAGTTTCATTTCATCTCAACGTTAGGTTTTCTGATTAACCAACTAAATGTTTACTCATAACTCTCCACAATGAGCTCTGTGATGGAATAAATATCTAAGCCATTTGGTGTAATAGTTTTGTATAAGATTAATAAACATTGAGGGGAAACAACAGTTTGGGAAAATAAACATTTGTGTTTGGCCATTTAAACCAAGTCACATGCTGCACTTGTACAGATTTCCACACTTTGCTCCATTCACTCTCACGTACAAGCCTGAAGCCATGCAAGCACTCTTTAAATATGGGTTGACAAAAATGTCGCTGGCACACACTTTCTCTAGCCCCTTCAGTTAAACCTCTGGGTCACACACACAAACACACACACACACACACACACACACACACTCAACAATATGCTAATGGGTGTTTACCTCTCCAACTTTGACTGGTGGTTACATGCTCATAAACATGTAGCAGGACTAAAGTGGACTCTTGCGCTACCATCATGCTGCTATCCAGCAGAGCCCTGTGGTCTGGCCCAAGGGAAGGAGGCCAAAACAGCCACGTACGTATAGAAGTGCCACACGCACACACACACATAGAAAATGCCTGCAGGTGTCTGTGTGTTTGGGAGTGACTGCACACATGGAGAAGGCACTGCTGCACTTTGCATACATGTCTGGGAGTGTGTCCACAAAAAGGACATGGGCCTAAATGAATGAATACATGCATCGTCATGCGTGTTTATTCTTTGAGCATGTTGCCATGTGGTATAAGGACACAAATATCAATACATGCATAAGCTATTATGGTCTGCACCTAGTGTAGCAATACACCTTGTTCCCATGTGAACTTTAGTAAACTACCATTAAGTGCGTCCTTGTGTTGAAACACCTGACGGATGCAGTGTTTCCTCTACGCAGAGGTTGTGACACACACACACACACACACACACACACACACACACACACACACACACACACACACACACACACACACACACACACACACACACACACACACACACACACACACACACACACACACACACACACACACACACACACACACACACACACACACACACACACACACACACACACACACACACACACACACACACACACACACACACACACACACACACACCCTCCTGGGACGTATGTGTTCACCTGGCAGCCTCTCTTCAGCTGAATTAATGATGAGTTTGAGGCTTTTATATGCCATTAAAACTTGAGGCCAGAGTGCATTTATGCCAGGTGGAGCTACCTGAACCACTTCATCCATCCAGTCAGCTTTTCCCTCCATCCAGATCACTCATTCATCTGCCCCTCTCACTATCCATCTAGCCGGCTTTCAAGAAAAACCTAACAGGCGATCTTCCTCTTTCTTCTCAATGGAGAATCCATCCGGTCTGCTGTCCATGCATCCATTCTTATCCCCCTAATCACTTTCATGCACCCTTTTTTATGAAAGAAGAGAGGGAGCACCGACTTCCCTCTTGAATAATCCATATTCAATTTCACGGTGAGCCAGACAGAAAGAAAACAAGTGAATAGAGAGCAGGTCGTATAAATACATAAGCCTCTCCTCTCTCATGCTTTGCTGACTTCTGCATGTGAGCTTTCATGATAATCAGCACTTTCCTGTTGTCCATCAAGCATGTGTGTGGTTGTTTTCTGCAAGTCAAGTTTGTGACCAAGAGCTTTTAATCCAAGGCTGCATTCACTTAGTTTACACTCTTTATTTACAAGCTCGTAGCAACGTGACTACAAGACTTAGGCTAAGCAATAATCAGCCAGACTTATACTGACTTTCTGGGACAGCTTTTATGGGAAAAATAAATAAATAAAAATATATATACAGTATATATAAATATGCTTTTCTGTCTCTGTACGATAAAGATGATGCTACCACCTGCAGCTGGTTTTTATTAACTGACCCCAGAGAGTGGAAACAGCTCGAGTGGCTCTGTTGCAACGTGAAACAATCCAGTCGAGTAATTTTATTAACATGACCAACTCTCCCACAACATCTAAAAGGTATAAAAAGGACATTGTGGTTCTACAATAAATAAATAACAAAAATACAGGAAAATGCAATCCAAAAAAATATGGTCTATATTGTATGTTGGGTATATATCATAATGTCTTTTTACAGTCCCAAGTCTTCACTCCGTTGTCTTTACACGGCAGTAACATGTTTTATTTCCCCCATTTGAACAATTTAGATTAAAAAAAATTGTGACAGAGGAGCTGAGAGTCTGACATCATCCAGAGGAAAAGTGTTGAGTGAACCACTCGTTCTCTCCTCCTATCTTTGGACATGAGTACCTGTAACCTGTGTCTATCCATCTCTCTATGTCTTTGATTCTGTAAAGGTGGACTTGTTTTGGCTGTGAGGCAATGACAGGTTGTTTTTATAAAAAAACAGGAGCAAATATAAGAAAATGTCCAGTAGTAAATGAAAGGGTGAATTCCAAAGTGCTGTGTTGGTGCCACTTCATTGCTGTCCTCTCCGTTTGAAAGACAGAGCTGCATTAAAAGCAGCATGAAAAAGATGAAGTCAGATAGAGTGAGGTGAAGGAGGGTAAGCAGACTAGACAAGGAAGCCTTTGCATCTCTCTTCACCTAAACACACAGGGCTAGAAACACTCTCAGGCTCCCCTCCCTGTTTTTCTTGCTCTGCCTTGTCAGAAGTGATAAGAGGGTGCTGCGTCGCGAGAACTGACAAGCGGTAACTCGCTGGCGGCAGGTGGGAAGTTTGGTCCAGCATATGCTTCTGCTAAACCCACCAAATCCACACCTCATCAAAATGCAAAGGGATTATTTTCTTCACCCTACTCTCCTTATTCCTCCTCACCCCAACCCCCCCCCTCCAATTCCAAGGCTCTGGCCTCTCTGCCTGCTAGTGACACCTGTGGACAAAAAGTGACACAGCCTTTAATATTTCATGGGACGTGAACAGTGGGGCGCGTAATCCAAAGTGAATTCCCTCAGAGCGCTTGCATTTACATGAAATCAAGTCACTCTGCATCAGTCACATCACCTGCACTGCCACCCCCACCCCACCCCCCGCCACACACAAACACAGACACACATGTCCAGCAGCCAATGAGTGTCGAACGCAGAGGCGAGAGGGAGGGGTAAAGAAGAAACTGCATCATTTATGGAGGGTTGAGGCCAACACCATCCACAAACGAGCGCGTGAATAGATTTGAGAAATGTCTTTCCTTTCTTGCTTTCTGTCCACACTGCGATAAGTAAATGAAAGCTGTCTGATGTGTCCGTGTGGTTTAGAGTCTGTGCGATTAAAGAATTATAGTCCGTGTGGTGGTGCAAGTTTAATTTCACGTCTACTTCTCTTCTCCATGCTGTCAAGTCAGGCACTGAGGCATCTCACCATTCAAAGGGAGAATCTGTCTGAACCACACAGACAGGTCAATCTGTGGCATCGCCACACAAGTCTAACCAGCTTCTCCTACCTGCCAGCTCAAATGCAATCAATTAGCTGACAGGGGAAATATACATCATTTATTAATCTCTAAGAACCCCAAAGAGAGAACCAGACCACCGAATAAATAAAGCACTTAAAAGCCAAGACGCTGCCGAACACATTTGACATAGCACATTCACTAATGAGTTGTGAATTCTGACTTGTCTCAAAATGCCGCCCATTGGTCACAGAGACGATTTCTACCGCAAGCTCTCGACTCTTGAAAATAAAAGGTGAAAAAAGGAGAATGAAAATAAACTTGCTTTTTCAGCCAGAAACTTGGAGTATGGAGACGAGAAGAGGAAAAAAAAACAGTGTTCAGTCAAACTGAAGAGCTCTGTAAAAAGCTTTAGTTATTTTACAGTTTAAAGATGTTTAACACTGAGGAACTCAATGTGAGAACATGTAAATTAAAGACACACCTAATATTGAAAAAGTGAGGGACAGTAAACACTTAGGACTAAGCAACAACTTCAACTTAAAAAAAGTTTTTAGGAAAGTCACTGGAGCACAATGACCCCCAAACCAATGTGCCTCAGGTTGTGTGCGTGTTCATGTGTGTGTCACACATGTGCTGAGGCCACACAATCATCCTAACATGAAGCTTTGTGTGCTCTCCACCATAGGGTCAAAATCCCCAGATCATACATGCTTTGCACCACTTTCTTCCCTCTGCAGCTTTTGCAAAGTTGATATGATATCAGCCAGGTAACGCAGTAATACTTGGTGTATTGTTGGTTATGTTACCATTTAAAAAATTCCCAGGGCATCAGAGGAACCTCATGGGTATAACTTTCTACTGAAAATATACTCACTATCATCAAGAGCAACAACCATACAAAAATCATACTATTGCTGCCTTGGTATTATCCATTAATGACTGCATCCAACAATTAGGTAAAGATTCATCTCAGTAAAGAAAAGAAAAGACAATCAATTGCTCTAGAAATACAACCAGAGGTTAAGAAAAAAGCAAAAAGGGAGATCAGGAAAAGGATCAAATATGACATTCATGTGTGAGACCACTATTGAAAGTGGCTGATGCTGGGAACTTCTACACTGGGTGATCAATTCAAAAGCTGTATTTGTGGGTGAGTGTGTATGTACATAAATGGCCAGATGGAGAAGAATTGGCCTTGTAACTGGAGGGTCGCCAGTTTAAATTCCAGGACAAGGCTGGGGCTGGGATGCCCCTGAGCAAGGTGCCCATCCCCTTTGATCCCCAGGCACAGATAAGTGCTGCCCTCTGCTCCTAGTTTGTGTGTTCACTACTGGTGTGTGATAGAGATGGGTTAAATGCAGAAGTCTCGTGCAGGGATCAGACCTTTTTGCCCTTGACTCCCCCCAGCCAAGTGAAATCTGTCTAAGCCTGACCACTCTGTGTGACATTAATATTTGAGGGAAAGTCTCTTTTAAAAGCCCTTTCTGGTATAGCGGACAGAGGGAGTCACAAACCCCTGTGCACAGAAAAAAATAAATAAATGTATGTACGGCTATTACTAGGCTCATAAAGAAAATCCTCTTCTTGTCAGACTGGATGTACAAACAGCTTGAGGACATGTATTTTTCATGTTTGGTGCTTCACAGCTTTCAGATCAGACAACAAGGTTGTCACGACAACTCATCAAGTTCAAATAGTTTTTGGGCCAGTAACATACAAGTGACAGCATGATTCTGGGATGTAAGGTTTACAGCATAAGATAGAAGTACTGTATTTATGAAGTCATCGGTCAACAAATAGGTTTGTTTAAATCGCACAATGGAAACAAAAGCGCTCTTGTTGGGAAATTTTGACAAATTTGTAAAGTAATGTAAAGCTTCAATGTTATCACTGTCCGAGAGGAGGTTATTTAAACGTGAGTGTTTGTGCATGCGTGTGTGTGTGTGTGTGTGTGTTTGTACCAGCTGTGTTCCTGTCCTTCACAATTTCTTTGAGGAGGGGTAAGAAGTAGTGTGGCCTAATGGGTACATTCTGCTCCTTCAATAACTTCATCAGCTCCAAAGACATACCTGTAAAAAAGAAGAAAAAAAAAATCATTCAGGTAATTCCAGTTACCATCACCGCAGTTACCTGATGTAATTTGCAGCTGAACATTTGTCAAGAAAAAGGGTTAATGCCTTAAAATCATATTGACAACTTACTGAATAGGGCTGCAATGTACTCAGAAATAATACATTAAACTAAAGACAGATATAAAAACATTAATGTATTTCTGACGGCGAAGACAAATGAAAGGAAGCAGTGGTGCTGTACCAATCTTATTGGCCTCCAGAGCACATCGCAGAGAGAAGATGAGTGGGGTATTGTGTCGTTGAGACTCCTGGAGTTCTTTACAGTAGCTCGAGATCTTCTCCACTGCCTACAGGACAGGCACAGGGGACAGAGAAATTACTACTCAATACATGCTGCAAGTGTTAAAATGAATTCTACAATTGGCACTATTGGCTCTTTTAAGTCAAACTTATATACCGTGTCCATGTTGACACAGTGTCTGAGGAAGAAGTTGCCCAAGGTGGGAGAGTCATTCTGGGAACTATCAGACTCCCCCACGGAGAAGGTCTTGAGGATGAGAAAAGCTGTGTCTTCCTGACCCTGTGTGATGAGGCTCAGACAAAGGTTCATGGCATCTACAAAAACAACAGACAGAAATATTCCTTAGCCTCAAAACAACTTCAATGCAGCTGATTCAAAGTAAAATTGATTGATTCAGATATCAGGTTCTTTCTCGGTTTCTTATTTCACATTGACGCTTTAACGGACTAATCACAGGAACGAAGCAGCCTACAAGTCAACATGTTTCTGCAATGCGAGTATTACGCAATGTTTCATATTTACGTAAGTAAATAAACTGTGGCTAAAAGTGAGACAGTAAAGTACAAAAACCTTTACAGCTTTGAACACTTTTTAGTATTTAAAAGCATCAAACTCCGGATTTTTCTTTTTCTTTAAACCAATCACAAGAACTAAGCAGAGCTCCACTCTTGACTGATACTGTTATGGCTGCTGATGACTACAATGCTGTGGAAAACAATAAGGGGTGTGTGTATACCTGGAACGTAACCCCTCTCTTGCCTCAAGCGCTCAACCATCTCTGGGACGTGCTGATGATGTCCAGCCCTGGCCAACGCAGAGATGACCTGCATGATGTCCCGGTCCATTAAACTGCAGTCTGCTCTCTCTACTTCCTCCATGGTCTGACACAGGGAGAGAATAGTGTGGGTTTGTTAGGGAAAATAAGAAAAAGGGAACATTGACTGAAGGAAGAAAAAGAAATAAAGCCACACACCTTTTTCATACCGTCCACGTCTCCCTTTTCAGCATAGGCAGAAAGCAGTGATACATATGTGTCAGGACCTGGTTCAATTCCTGCTCCCTGCATCACAGACAGGACGCTCTTTGCACTGTCGATGTCACTGCACGGTGATAAAGAGGATGTTTAAAATCTAGTTACACCAGCAAACACCAGTGCCATACAGTGCATTTAAAGAGAGGAAGAAAAAAAAAAGCAGTGACACTCACCCTGCACGAGCGTGGCCAGTGACCAGTGAGTTAAAAACAGCCTCGGTGATGGGCAAATCTTTGCTCTTCATGAAACCCAGTATGGTGCTGAGAACACAGAGCAGACAGTTCAAATGGAAGAAGACAACAATCTAAAGAAGGAATATCCTTTATATTTAAAACATGTATGTATGTATGTATGTATGTATGTATGTATGTGGTCGATAAGAACATCAACTTTACTGACTGGCTGATCCACAGTTTACTCACCTCGCTCCCTCGATATCTCCATCCTGGCAATAGGCTGCTATGAGTCTCTGGTAAGTAACCTGGGAAAAAAACAGGATGACAAGAATCACTGCATTGGGGTTGTATGCCTTTGAGAACTAGTGCAGCTGCAATTTGCATCTGTAAAATGGTAGCTTTTAAATTTAAAAAGGTAGTGAGTGCATTTTTTTTGTAAAACTGAAATTATCACAATAGTTACATGTATGACCACCCGAATGCAGTAAACAAATTTCAAAAGGCGAAAATGTGTTTTGTGTGGTCAATATTTAACAGTAATAAATCTAATGCAAAATGTCAAAAAAAGGAATATTATTTCAATCGCTACAACAAAGCAGTTGCATTGGAACTTACTCTGTTGGGCTGGACATTAGCTGCTTCCATCTTGGCCAGGAAATCGGTGGGGGAGAACTTGAACTCATTCTGCAGGTAAACCTTTAGCAGGGCGTTGTAGTGACTAACATCAAATACTGCACCTGAAGAGCAATGGTTAAAGCTATAACATCAACTTATACAACATACAGTTACACACTTGTTGAATTTCTTCTGTGTATTCAACATTACATTTCAACAGAAATGCTTTTACCAAAACTTGCTTCAACTCAGTCATAATGTACTAAGACAAACCAGACTCTTCCAAGAAGCTATGGAAAAATACATAGGCAAATAATATGATTATATTGATGCCACTGGAGTGGCCTCTTACCCATCTTCTGCAGCTTTTCCCACACACGGTGGGCCAGCATAGTGCGTTCCTCCATAGGCACCTCAGGCAGCAGGGACCCACAACTACGCAGCAACAACAAAGCCTGGTTACCAGTGGGATAACCTTTAAAACAGACAGAAACGGAAGGATCGTGAGGAAGGATGATAACACATCAAAAATGTTTGATTCACATGAGCATTTTGGTGTAAAACAAGATTTGTACTAAAGTTATAATTTGTCAACAAGACAAATCCAACACAAAAACAAACTAGAAAATTGACCTGGAAATAAATTGATAAGCATCTCTGTTTTTCACAGCTTAGCACAGCTTGAGTTTTCATTATAGCACACAGGTAGCTACACTTTCTGGGATAAGAAACAAAACTAGAACCCAAACATAAACCAAACCAGTGTTTGCCTGTGTGAAAGCATTAACTGAGGAGGAAGCTGCAAAACTTAAACCAAACTGAACCTCTGCTAATATAGACTGATCGCTTTGTTTCTCACACTGACCCAAAGACCACGATTTAGTCACATGTCCATCTGTTGTTCAGCGTGCCTACCTGTCCGGCAGATATCATGGAAGAAGCGGAGCAGTAGTGTCTTGGTGATGCGGCCCGTCCTCCTCACAGAGCTGTCCAGTTTGGCCAGAGCCCATTCAAACTGTTGAGCCTGCTGGGACTGCACAGCACTGCTGACCTCATCCTTCTTGTCTGCTGCCACAGAATATCCACGCACACACCCGACTGTATATGGCCATACACGACTGGAAAGGACGACAAAGTGACATCAGAGACAAAAAAATAGTGAAGAGAAGCATGAAAGAATGATTATTCAGAAAAGGGAAGAAGGGAGAGAGAACACAGGTCAAAAGAATGATGGCCAAATATGACTGCAGGTATAAGAGAATTTTGGGGGGGTTGACGAGTAAATTAATTTGTTGTAAAAAGCCAAGAACAGACAAACAAGACTGGATCCACCTCTGGTGTATGGCTGTTTTACAATCATATTAGATGGTACAGAAATGGGAGTAGACAGAAAAACACTGAGACATTGTGCTTGTCACTATTTATGTTGTAAATTGGGTTGTTACAATAAATCATCAGTAGAAAGTGAGTCCCTATTTTAACAGTTTGGGAACCACAGATGTGCAGTAGCTCTGGGTGCTTTTACATCAAAGGTTTAGGCTGCAGTCATGACCTTGAAAGAAAAACCCTCACCAGAGTACACTATACCAATATTTATCATCTTTAACATCAATGGAGGCCTGTAGCCTCATATTATGCTTCTTCCTGAGTGATTGGTCATGAAAAGGTTTAAGAAAAGCATCTACTGTAACTGTAGCATCACAGCCTGGATGGCTGAAGTTCACTGAAGGGCCTCTTGCTAAAATGTATCCCGAATTTAAAGCTAAAACAAAATAGCGACATAAAACTAGAGCATCACTAGTAGGTCCACCATCTAAAATTCACATACTACTTTTATCAGGCTGAATTACAGCATAATATGTTGGTAGCATGGATACATTGATACATAACTTCTGGGGTTAAACACAATCCATGTTTTTAATTATAAAGCTTTTATAATGTGTGTTATAATGCTACAGGGTCCACAAACTACATTTAATTGTGCAGGTAATATCGATGTAAATATCACATGTGTGGTTCAGACTGTCATTGAGCCTCAATGACATCTCTGCGTCACACATGGAGGGCTAACAAGGGCTAACAGGCTGCATCATGATACCTGATGGACGCGTTCGCTGGGCAGATGAGTCTATGACAAGCTCCAGTCCTGGAGAAACCGGGAGCTCCGCTGTACAGTCGACTGAGCGGTGCTCCATTTCTCTTCGTTCCCGTGATGTGACGCAAGCCCGAAGGCGAGATTTTGAGTAGCCGGGCTGATCTCAAGAGTGCGGCCATGTTTGCTGTCGCAGCGTGAAAGGGCATCCGTACCACATGTCTTACCTAAGAAAGAAAGTATCGCGAGAGTATCGTCAACTGAGCATGTGAGATCTTTTTCGCTCATCACAATTCATAATACACGTGAAGAGTTAGTATGTATTATGAAGTTATTGTTGGACCTGTAAAATATACAAGTTTTTTTTGTCTTCAAGCTGAAACCAAGATGCATTTGTCATGCCCAGTCCTAAAACTAGAAACATTTATGTCTGCATTTGTATATATTTAACTGTTCATCCACTGGCTTATGTTGGAAGAAACGTGACTTAAATAAACGAGTAAATAAATAAATAGAGAAATAAATTAATAAATAAATGGATCCATCCAGCTTCTACAGCTTTGTCACAACGAGGGTGGCAGAAATTAATAAATAGATATGTTTTTAAAAATAAAAAATATTTCTGTATTATTTATGTATTCATTTATTCTCTATTGAGTTACTTATTCATTTTTCGTCCTTCCTTGCAGCAACTAAATGACATTATTGTGACCTTTTTTGTCAAATGGAAGAAGAAAAAAAATAAATGTTAACAACACCCATTACTGTGCCACTTACGCCATTGATACTGTATAGTCTCCATTATAGTACAATTACAGTTGACTTGTTCAAGGTCAAAGTATTTTAACAGAGAAGTACTAGACTGGCTTACTATGGTGGCAAAAGTGGGTAAACATTCACTTGCACTAGCTTCTGGAATTAGATTTTTAAAATACTTTCTAAGTTATCATTTAATTAAAGTACATGAAAATTGGTAAATTGGATATCCATCAGTTCATCAATTAGCTACTCAGTTTAGGACTGGTTATGGTTATGGATGTCTGTGTAAATAATGAAATCAACATACACATTAGAGGTCAACAGTGACCACACAACAAATGTTTCTCCTGTTAGAATAATTATTTGGCCATCTTTCTTAAGTCTTTTATTTGGTGTATTCATAGATTTCGAGCAGTAATGAGCATATTGGTGAATTACACAGTCACAACTGAACAAAGTCTTCATACATTTTAATTACAATACAAATATCAACATGTTCAAGAATGCTTTTCATTGGCTCACTTCTTCAATCAATTTACTTTTCCCTCTCATCTTCCCTTTTTTCAAGTTCCCCTCTACGACAGCCTTTGCTTTCTCCAGGCTATTCCTCACACTCTGTCTTTTACTGTGTTCAGTCCATAACTCAAGAGCAAGTCGGCGAATCTGGGGTGCATTGTCCAAGACCCAAGCTTGAAAGAATTCACATTTTTTGCTTGCCAGGAAGTACTTCTGCCTCCTTGCCCCTTCCTCTCCCTCTTTAGACAGGGCTGCTCTTGCCTGAGAAAGAACAGAGCGAAGCTGACTCAAAGCTGCCAGGCAGTATCCTGTAGAGTCTTTTCTATCTCTGCCAGTCATGACGTGAGCCACAGCTTCCAGTGCCCTGGCTGGGGCAAGAGGATCTTCCTTGTCGAGGTAGCCTCCACTCGAAACAGTGTCTCCACAGTCTAAAGCCTCTTGGACAGAGCTGAACACTCTGCTTGAGCTCAGTGCCTCTGACAGAGCGAGAATCATGTCACATAATTCAAACATCAATGAATTAGTGTCACCGTTAAATAGACACAGACTGAAGGTGTAGCCAAATAGTGCATTGACCAAACTGTAGCATATCAAGGGAGATGGATTTGCACACAAAGAACTCAAATTTGGAATTTTTGAAGAGATTGGAGGCACAGAGGGAGCTGTTGATCTTGCTTTCCCCTGGCTTGTTTCCTTTATATTTCTCCCTTTAATCGCTCTGAACTTTGTAGATGTTTTGGCCTCTTTCTGTGATGTCTTCACTTTGTTATAAGCATCATCTTCATCCACGGCAGTTAATAACTCACTCTCCACTTTGCTGACTTCCTCCACCAGCGTTGTCCCTTCCTCATTGTGCTCCTCCCACCATGGCTTCCAGAGGGGAACTAACCCGCCAAGAGCTCCAGACTTCATCAGATCAATAAACTTTTCCTTTTCTTTGCCATCAAGCATTTCCCACAGCTCCTCCTCAGAAAGGTTGTCCACATCCATCCTTGAGAGCCGTTCTGCCAAGTCCAGCCCCCCTTCAGCATGTTCGTCATCTTCATCAATGTCTCCTGGCAGCATATCCCCACCTCCGATCTCTTCTAGTTTTCTCAAAATAGCCTCAATTTCTGGTGTACTCCCCTCTCCAGACTGTTGGAGATCTGCTAACCTGGACAAGAGTTCCACAACCTGTACTTTCTCTGCTGTGTCCTCTTCTCCTTCACCTGACACAATACCTGCTTCTTTTAACAACTGTCCCATCCCCCCATCTGTTCTTTCTGCCATATGTCTCAGTCCAACAAGAACCTCCTGCATTTTCTTTTTGTCGTTACCCTCTGTTTTCCCCATATCTTTCAGTTCCTCCAGAACAGACTCCTTGTAAAATGCTTCTGAGCAGTCAGTGTGAGCTGGGCTCTGGTAGCAAACCAAGCCACAGTATTGCAGGTTACACCGAGGACAGGTGTAGCAAGAGGGTTTACATTCACAAAACATGCAGACCACATTTCTCCCAGTGTTACTTCCATCCTCTGTGGATTCCTCCGCTTGTGCTGGCATAAGCAGCACATCTTGTCCAGAAACAGCTCCTCTGGACGGTAACAGAATCCCATCTTTGGTCACCGACTCGGGCTCTGCATCAATCCACTCTTCCTTTGGACCAATGTCTGTCAGAAGAGTTCTCACAGAAGACGGAAGTCTTCGTCTAATGAATGAATTCATGTTGTATCAAAAGGTGAAGGCCCCACAACAGGTAACCTAAGAATTTAATAGATTACAATTAAAATTATTAGAATGTGTGAGATCCTGTCACAAAGTACATTTCAGCAAAAAATAAGAGGACAATTTTTAGACAAAAGTTAAGCGCCATTTTTTGTTAGTACATAAAGAGTACAGCGTTGAAAAAAGGTACAAATTCAAGATACCAGTGTCAACTCAAATGTGGACAGTACCCAATCCAACTTTAAATTTTTAAAGCTCATTTTCTGTATTGTGAAATTATTTCTGTATAAAAGCATTTGATATTTAGATGTCTGCGAAGGTTCTCAATCATCCAGGGTCATAGTCATCTTCAGGCGTTAGCAGTAAGCAGTGGGACTTGCTTAGTTGAAACAAATAAGTTGAAGACTATTTAAGCCAGAGGTTCATATAAGAAACCATTTGTCAACAGACAAGACAACTGTGAAACGTGGAGTTGTTTAACAAGACAGATAAAAGATACATTGTTTCACGTTGTGACTTCAAATAAATAAACATTATACAATAGGGAAACGCGAATAAAGAAAGTCTATTCAATACAGCATTTAACATTTGAGACACCTTGACGAAAACACAAAATCGCCACTGTAATATTGCGAGATCGCGTTCTTGTATTTCATCCACGGTGAGATGTTAACATTAGCACAACACAGTGCGCATCGTTACATTATTCGTAACGCAACACAAAATATACGTTGTGGTCGCCACGAACATTTATTTAGCAGCACTCGCGGTCAATACAAACATTGTTCAGTGTAACTCAAAGGTCTTAAACATGAAAAAAGAACTTACTCGTTTGCTCCAGCTACGTTTCACACTCGCTTTGACAAGAACCGAGCTGCCATGGCGCATTTTGATGACGTATGATTTACTTCTTCGTCGATATTTTACTGCAGTCAGCATCCACACTGTTGGGTAATACTGCCGCCCTCCTCCTATTACTGTCTCCACCAGTAACTATTTTCTGTAGTTGTGTTGTTTAATTTTTTTGTATTTAATGTGTACATTTTCTAAAGAACATAAAGTAGGGGTTCTCATCTTTTCTTACTGACTATTAAGTAATGAGCTTGTTCTGATAACATAATGGAAATTGTTTAACTATTTGTTGTTGTATTTTTGTCAACAAAGCCTTATTCTATAATTGCTTTTATTTTGCTGTTGTGTGCACATTATAGCTGCCTATTAAAACATTTCCAACAAAGTGTGGAAAACACATATTATAAAATGAATTGGTAAGAAGATACTATTTCATACATGCCGATTTGTTAACCCAACAAATTAAATAGCAAAAATTAAATTTTTACATCTTCAAGTCGACACCAAGTGAAAATAACTGCCATGTTTGATCAACAGGTAAGTAAATAGGAAAATACTTTGTCATAAATGGTCTTGCCCATAGATACAACAAACTGTTGTGCTTAAAAGTTGTTGATTTTTTTAAATTAACACTATGTAGGATTTGCTCTCAGGTTCCTCCCACAGTTGGTGAACAGTGCTACAACTGTCGTAAAATATGTCGAGGTAATGTGCATTTGTAGTCAGTGACACCAGTGAATCAAGACTTCTAATGTACAACTAACCATGTCTTCAGACCATGTACAGTACTCTATGTTATAGTATTTTATATACAAATATGATTACATTGTTATTATTTTTCAAGACACTACAAAAGAAAACTAAAATAATGACCTACTGTATGACATATGCTATAAAGTAAAATGTTGTGGTTCTTTCTGTGGCATAAACCAGAAGTTACATAGTGCTAATACAGGCAGTGCAGACAGGCTTAGACAAGGGCGCAATTCACCCTGTTGTGAGTTCATTTACAATCAAATTAATGAAATCCTTACATTGTGTCGCTTTAAGGTAGAATCCCTTTGTTTTTTTCAGACAGCAGCCAATCCTATTTAAAGGACTCATCAGAAACATTTGCAAGTCTCTGAATCACACACTGTTCCTCCAACTAATTTCCTGTCACTTTGCGTGTCCTTTATGCCTGTCTGTCCACGTGTGTGTCTTTCTGACTGTGCCGTGTGTGCCTTCCCTGGGGTTGTTTTCTATAAGGTGATTGTCTCCTGCAGGGGGTCAAGCATGGTAAAGGTCATGTAGGTGGGGAGTTGTCAGGTGGCTGTCCACCCCTCACTGGGCCAATGGGCTCCTGTGCTGCCTGTCAGAGTCTGTGGGGAAAGGGGGAGTGGGGAAGTGGGGGTCGGAGGTTGGCATGTGCCATGCTGTCTTGGCCCTGCCGGGTGGCTGTCATGCCAGCAGTCCTGGGTAGGCTGCTGTTTCCTTGTGTCTCTTTTATTATTTTCTTCCCCTGGCATGTCTTGTGACATGTTCGAACCCCCAACACGAAATCCACAAGCTTCTAACTGTTGTTGGACTGATGTTGTGCAGTAGAATCTCATCCAGGAAGGTTTGCAAAATCTCTTTGTCCTCTTTGCACAAGTCTGGGCACAAACAGGTTTGGCATTTGGTTTTCACTTAAAGATCAAATGTTTTCACTTTTCTTTTTCCGCATTTTACACATTCTACAAGTACTGTAGCTAAGTCTTTTAATTGCTGTCAGCTGAAGTTGTTAGGTCCACTAGACCAGTGTCTCCCAAACTCTCTATATCAATTCATTTACATCTATATTTTTGATCTGATAAATTAATCATTTCCTAGAGTTGTTTGGTAAATTAATTAAAACTTTGTTTTAATTAAACACACACACACACACACACTCACTCACACACACGCACACACACGCACACACACACACACACACAAATTCTGCAGTCTGCCACCAGCTGATAGGTGACAAGGAACAGGCTCTGCCTTTTGGGCATGTCCAACCCTGGTATGTCTGGAGCTGTCTTCTGTACAGTAGTGTGTGTGTGTGTGTGTGTGTGTGTGTGTGTGTGTGTGCCTTGTCAGGCATAAACACTGACCTTGTCAGGACCAGTAGTCCTCATGGGGACCAAAACCTGGTCCTAAGAACATAATTTCTGAGGCTAAGATTTGAATTGTGGTTAGGTTAAGGTTAGGGTTAGGGTTAGAGATAATGTTTTGTTTAGGTTGTCCAAATTAATGTAAGTCAATACCAGTTGTTAAAAGGAGAGCTGTGTGGTTAGTGAGAGTAGACCTATGTTGATGTGTAGACTGTTCTGTCACCTGTCAGCTCAAAACAAATCTAGCACTGTAGGGCTCCTAAAAGGGAGACTGCTTGTATGTGTGTGTTTGGGGGGGTTAGACTGGTGAGTGGGGGTGTCTTGTCTGTCTTGCCCCTTGCACAGTTTCTACTGGGGCAGCCAGAAGCAAGTATTTCAGTTTGATGGACAGACTTTTGGACATACACTCAAACTTGAACAGTTTTTCTTTTAGTCCAAGTAACACATGAAAATAAATTAAGACTTTGAGAAGATATTACAATATCCAAATTTGTATGATAATAAGAAATATAAAATTCACTTTTGAATTTTTTTTTTTTTTCCATTAATTTATACACTGAAAAATCTACCAAAAATGGGAATGCAAAAAGTCAGATGCACTGTTCAAAAACATTATCAAACAACTGCAATCATACATTTCTTCCATGATGAACTTCCAGAATTGTCAGCTATAAAAGAGTGTGGTTTGAGAAACAGTGTCTGCAGTGAATCAGTGTTACTTTTTGGTGATGGATGGAGTATGCAGCAAGCTCTTAATTGAAAGCGGACATAGCAACAACAACCTCACTTTCTCCCTCACCCTCTCATCTGCCCTTTCGTCTTTCCTCCATATACAGTTTTTATGAATGAACCCAAGAATATATGGGCCCACCTCCCCCCACATGAAAACATCAATGTACTCCTTCAATAATTAATCTCCATGATCTATTATTTACCCTTTATTTTCCCCCTTCATAAAAAGGCTTAGCCTTGCCTTCATAAACCTCTCTTACTCCTCCTCCTCTAACTTTTTCCGTCCACTCTTCTTCTCCCACTCTCCTTTATAATTTCGCCAGGACACTCTTCATATAAACAAATTCCTGTATCCTGTGCTGCTCCTTGATCTGCTTCGACAAGTAGATTTCCTCACTCGAGTGTGGACGTATGTGTGTGTGCTGGATGCAGTGCAGCATGTGATGTGCTAAAACACAGGTGAATGGAGCGGTAGCCTCTCAGCGACCTAAAGTGGCTGTTGACAGCAGTGACAGCAGAAGTGAGTGGGGATGGTGGAAGAAGAAATGGTTTCTGTTTCTCTGGACAGAACTGGTCTCATGTCTCATCTCAGTAACAGCAGCAGTAATTCGGGGCCCAAGCAGTGAATGGCACATTATTAGCAATTTAAATCTGTCTTCTGGCCCATTTTTAAGGGGCTAAAAATTACATTTTCAAGGGCATTTTCAGCCTGACCTCAGTGAAATGTTTTACCTAACATTCTAATGGTCTGTTTCCCAAAGACTGGGTCAGGACCCACAGTTGAGTTGCGGGAGTTTTTTTTTTTTTTCAACCCTGACATATGCTTGACATTATATGCATAAAACAAAGTTTTAATTAATTTACCAAACAACTCTAGGAAATGATTAATTTATCAGATCAAAAATATAGATGTAAATGAATTGATATAGAGAGTTTGGGAGACACTGGTCTAGTGGACCTAACAACTTCAGCTGACAGCAATTAAAAGACTTAGCTACAGTACTTGTAGAATGTGTAAAATGCGGAAAAAGAAAAGTGAAAACATTTGATCTTTAAGTGAAAACCATTACAAGAAGACTTTTTGAACCTTTTTGGACTGAAAGAAAACCAATCGCAAATCTATGTGGCAATAGTGTATGCCTCTGAAATGGGGAATCTCCCACAACAATGAAAGACAACCTTTTAAATACACTCAGCCGAATTCAGTGGAAATGTGTTTAAAAGAAATATGTATGCAGGGTGAACCCAGCCGAGTCTGCCAGAAATGGCCGACTTATAGCTCCCCCAGGCAAAAGTCATTAGACGCCATTATTAGTAGATAACCAACGCTCCTAGAAAACAACAACAAACACGTTTGCTGACATAGTTTTCATAACTCTACATACGTCATCCGGATCATTGGTCTGATTGGTTGTAGGTCTATTCAATTGCGTGCAGAGGCATTTTGATCTACTTCCGTTCGTCACACCCCTTGCAAGTGGGAGATGACTTCACCTTTTCCAGACTCATCCTCAGGCCAGTAAATCTGACTACATTTGAGTAAATTTCAGACTCTCGTGCAAACATATATGTTTCTGCACCTCTAATGAAGAAGCGATACTTTAAATATGATCAAAATATGACCATGATATACTTGTATACAGAAAGCATGGCCTATCTGTGGCTTCCCATGACTTGGGAGAAAGTCTCAGTGAGACTTCCATGTTTTTCTCTCAGCTCCCCCTTCTCTTTTGCCGTCTCCATCACACCATTCCCGCAGGAGCAAACCTGAGACTGAGTGTGTATCAGTGTATCACCCACCTCCATCTGCCTAACCTCTGGCCCCGCCTCCCTCCATCCCCATGAGAGGGAGCAGTGGATCAAGAAAAGGCGAGGCGAGGCAGAAAGAGTGACGGAGCGACAGAATGAAGTGTGTCTGTGTCTCAAAGGATTGGTCTCTGTCTGTCCAAATCAAGAAGTGAGGATGTGATTGCAGGGGAGACAGGGGAGAGGCATCCTTTCTGTGTGTGTGTGTGTGTGTGTGTGTGTGGTCCATGTTGAGCTGAGGTGTCATATGTGAAGATCACAGCTTCACGCTTGTGGCAACCAGGGATGACACTCTAAATCACTGAAATGCCAGAGACATCTGTGCTGTGATATGTTGTGTGTGCATGTGTATGTGTGAACGTGTGCATGTGTGTGTGTGTGTGTGTGTGTGTGTTTCCTGTGAGACCTTGGTGGAGATTATACCACTTTTAGAGTCTGAAAGTGAAAATGTTATCAAGTATGTCACCTTGGAAAAACAGAGAGTGACATGGTCTCATCCGGACACTGACGCACGCACACACACACATGCACGCACGCACACGCACGCACACACACACAGACCTCAGTTGAACCCTTCTTTGACACGAGCAGTCACAAATGTGTTCAATGTCACTGATTTAAAATGGATGCATCGACACTAATGAATCAATAATGATGTCGTACATGTGTTTAAGTGAGCTCGTATTTGTAATGCTACCACTTGGACTGACTATTTATTTATTGTTTATTGTGTGGGTTGACTTGTAACAGCACTGCCTCAGTGTCCGTCCCATCATGCAGGATCTTCCTTTCCCAATTCTGCTCTGTGAAAATCTCTGTAAAAAAGGCAGTTTCCCTGGCTTTAAGGTTAGACTTAATTCATTTGTTCATGGCCAGCAACCACCTCTCTATTATCTGTCAATCATATTTGGCTGTCAACCATTTATCCTTCACCATTGGCAAACTGGAGTTATATTTCACCACGTCAATGAATTTAAGAATAACATCCACTTTAGTAGATGTTCCATACAATAGAAGGTACTTTATTCATCCATGAAATACATTCATTCTGGACTATGTGGTGCTGCATATAACTCAATTTAAAATAAGTAGCATAAAAAAATAATAACTAATTAAACTACCCTTTGTTGCACATGCCTGAGCGTTAAAGCTTATTCTTACAGTAAAGGACATTGGATGGGTCAGCCAGTATAAACTGTAATTATTACAATCATTTATCTGCACTATTTCACCTGTCTCTTTACCTATAGACTTCTACAGTATATTAGCTTGCTGTCTGCAAGAAATGCTATTTTATTTTTTTGTTCAAATTAGTTGAGCTACTGTACAGTTTTTTTCTGGTATGCCAATAACTCAAGCCCCCCTTCAGCATTCAAGTATCCACATCATGTGCACACATACACACACACCTACCAACATGACACACACTCTCTGAGGATAAATAATGACACAGTGCAGTCTCTCATGTATATAAATCTACATGAATGTAGGACAACTCACTGTCAGCTTCAATTCCCACTCAGTGCCGTCAAAACAACACACCATCCAGCATGTCCCCTTGTTTATTAACCTCCATCCATCTCTTGTTACCTCTATCCATCTTTACCTCTCTCTTTCTTGAGTTGTGAGTCATTAAGAGGATTGCAGATCAACGCGTGCTCCCATGATCAGGCGGCGCAGACACATAATCTCACACAGCGACGCTGATATCGTTATAGTCACATCATTATATTCGCATCGGCAGGGAAAACCTTTCATGCTCCAACACCTACATGCCTTCACCGCATGCTATCTCCCGAGCCTGATGTGTGTTCTGACTAATTTGCTGTGTGTGTGAGAGAGAGTATGTGTGTGTTTGTGATCTAGTCTGTCTTGACAGATCACACTAAGCACGTGTACATGGAGTAATGTGTTTATCAAAACATATTATTCTCAGTCATGTAGATATGTTACACAATGCAGGAGGAGACCAAAGAAAAAATGATTGAGTGAATGTGTCAATCGTGTTTAAAAAAGAATTAAAAATAATAAAAATGGAATGTTTTCATTCTATTTTTATTTCTTCACCAACCCCCTGCTATATTCATGGTCCTTTTTTTGAGTGTTTAATTTGATCTGTGCCCATTGATCGACATACAAAACTCTTTCACCTGATGTCCCGAGCCACTTCAAGGCAATTTGAAGCACCACTTCATAATGTACTTTATAACAAATGTAGCCTTGGATATAAATAGCAACAATTACACTACAGCTTGCATGATAGTTCCAAAATTTGTGTAATTTAAAAAAAAAAAAAAAAATCATTGTCAAATGGTGACTGAATATAAGGAGAAACTGTTGCAAAAATCAGTTAGTGAACAAAGGATGTTTGCATGTTGCATGTATGTCTGTGCTAACCTGAGGCAAGGCAGAGGGACTATTTCAAATATTAAGAATGGACAGGGGAGCATTTGGCATTTTAGGAATCCACATAATCACACATTCTTAGTGATTTAGTGGTAGCTGGAAAAGGTTGTGTGTTAGTGTGTTTGACAGTGCTCCGACCCTGGCTGTGATGTTGACATTAGTGGACCAGGACACATCACCTCTGCTTTGGGAAAACGCCTACGGTGAGCCTGCCCTCTAACACAGCAAGGGGTGCTCTCTTCTTCTGTGTGTGTGTGTGTCACACATATTAATAGTCTTTACTTAAGTAAATGCACCACAGACTTCAACAGTGTTTGAAGTGCCTGATAATCCCTGAAACAAATTGATTTTTAACTCGGGATAGTTCAGTTTTTTTTTTAAATTGGTGAAGGTATTGACATATTATCATCAACACTGACTTTGTTAAGTGCATTACCAACTAACCCTAAAATAGGTTAGCAGCTTTATCTACACAGCTTTTCACTTCCTTTCCCAAACCAAATTCCATAGAGGCAAATGTGTGTTTTGCTGTTCTACTGCTGCCTCAGTCGGTAAGTTTGTGTCACTTAAATAAAGGATTTCTTAACACCACAGTCACAAGCAAATACATTTGAATTTACTGTCAGAGGCCGCAGTGGACAACTTTGGTGGAGTCTAACTATTCCCATTTTCCGTTCTGTCCCTTAGCAGTTGGTTTTCAAGCTGGTTCAATAATGTGTCATTACCTTATATGACTGCATGCTCATATAGTGTCTCAGGTGAGTGAACGGCTGCCAACAGGCAGGTGAGAATACTGTATTTGCTTTTGGCTCAAATGTCAATAAAATTGTGATGATTTCCGTATTGTATGAGCGTGTTGTTTACTTCTCTTGTGGCTGTCCAGAAACCAAATCAACTTGAATTTCATATTCTACAAATTGTCATCATGCCTGAGTGACTGAGTGAAAGGAGAAGCGGTGAGATGAGTAATCCATCGCTGATGTCAACAACACAGCTGTCATTGTCAGAGACATATAGGCCCTGTCGACCGTAACACGCAATTGGTACGGAGGAAAAATAAGCGTAAGTTAAAATAATGATAATAATGGGGAATAAAAATAATCATTCATATGAAATTTGCTTGAATCCTAACACTATGTTTTCTCTCATCTTATTAACAACTTGTGTGTGTGTGTCTCAAATGTCCATACGAGCACATATGTATGGAGTCCAGTGGTCTCCTCTATATGTCTCCTCGAGTTAGGAAGCAGTGAGGACGACAGCGCTAGCCATCGCGCTCCGGTGAAGGCATCTCTGCACCTCCACCCCCTCTACAAGTCCCTGGCACTTATTACTTTGAGGGTCAATGTTTCCTGCGGAGATGAGGGTCAAACTACTTTTGCAAGAACTGATGATGGCCATGATAGGAAGCCGTTTTGTTTCCAAGGCAGTGATGTATGTGACATGAACAGTGCACATGACTGTTGTAGCTATGCAGCTGTGCAGTACTGTAGGCGTCTGATTGACAAATACAAACCCTCCTTCACTCTGTGAACCATTCAAACTCAAACTATTTCTTCCTCCCAATTCTTCAGTCTTTTTTCTCCCACTTCCAGTTTACAATAAATCAATAAATAATCCATGTCACACATTCCAGCCTCTGCCTCAACCACACCCTTGGGCCTGTTGGATGCAGGTAGGTGATTCAGGTCTGTGACTGGTTGGCAATGCTGTCATTCACTGAGCATATATGTGTGTGTGTGTGTGTGAACTTATGGTGGGAAGCGGTTGACAGCAGCTGTCATGCTGTCTCAGGATCATATGTTGGCTGTCAGATGTGCGGGGAAGTAACTGCCATCTAATCCCTGAACACATGCGCGCACTCAAGCTCACACGCAAACACACACACACACCTTTGTTTTACATAGATTTTGAAATTAACCATTTAAACAAATGCCCTCACTTACACTATGTATTCATATATTAGCTGTGTTTTAATGGAAGTTATTTGTGTGGCAAAATATAAAAAGCCTCTCATCTGTTTTCCTTGAGGGACACAAAAACACAATGTGGTTCTTAATCTGATGTTTTTGATGCGCTGAAGGATCACTGCAGCTTCTCTCCTCTCCTCTCCTCTCCTCTCCTCTTCTCTTCTCTTCTCTTCTCTTCTCTTCTCTTCTCTTCTCTTCTCTTCTCTTGTCTGACGTTGTGTGTCTTTCTGGCATCCAGTGACACAGGGTTGTGGGCAGGTCTCCACCGGCCACAGTGCAGCTGTCATTTCAAGTTAGTGCAGGTGAGAGGTAGCCGAGGAAAAGGTGGAGAGGGATGAATAAGTGAAGAGGCTGCAGACTGGACTCATGTTAAATGTAAAACCCTCACAGACCAGACTACTGTTGAGCTCTCTCTCTCTCTCACTCTCTCTTTCCCCTCTTTTTGTGTGTTCGTATGTGTGTGAGACTGTATGAGCATACAGTATACGTGCACAAGCATAACACAGGACCTGCTGCCTGTCCCACTGAGCTTCCAATTAGCACACACCACTAGAGCAGGGTACACACACACACACACACACATACACACACTGAGGACTCTGGAGAGAGGCCTCAAACCTATACCTGTCAGTTGCTGTTAGATCACAGTGGTCTAAGCAACACCACAAAACACACATGAAGGCAAACTTACACAGAGATTGAGCTAAATTACAGTTACAAACGTTTCAATAATCAGTTGAAATCAGAGAAAAAACATGGACTCGAAAGAACTCTAATATTGTAAAATTTTAACCACCGCATCAAGATCATGTGTACATATAAATTAAATTAAATTACTATATATGTATATATGAATAATATATAAATTACTATATATATATATATATATATATGTACACTTATACATACTGTATGTGCAGAGTGAGAGAGTGTGACATTACATTGACTTACATTAAATTCCTGGAGACTAACTCTAACCTTAACCATAACTACTCGTGGTCTAACCCTAATCCTGGCCATAACCCAATCCTAATCTCATCCTAACCATACACCATTTCCTCATAATGTCCTCATAATGTGACAGCGTGGACAGATTTAGGTCCCCACAACATGAGCAATACCTGTCAAAAGCACACAGGATGAAGAAGATGAAGATGAGGATGAAGGTAATACAGAGTTTTTTTTCAAGGTTTTTGCCTTCATGCTGCCTGCTCAGGGAGAAGATCGTCCTTGCTTTGTTAAATGATTTCTTCCAGCTGAACTCTTCTCCCAATATCAGTCAACGTGAGATCGCTGAGAGATCACTGAGAGTAAACAAAGATTGCATGTCTACCCAGAGTTCCTTGGGTCACCTTGGCATACAGTTCACACAGTTAATCAATCTATGTATTGCCATGTCAATAGCGACTCAGTTTATTCTTGTCACACTGGCCACATTGCTGTCGGGCCCCCACATATACTTTTCTGGATGTACAGTATGTGTCTCATGATCATAAGAGCAAAATAAACCAGCTGGAAACCACTTTAGTGCTGAGGGAGGATATTAAGGATTTGAATTAATCAAATACCATGTGATTACACATGTAAACACACATGGGCCTAAAATGAATGTCATATTTGTTATAAGAGTTATTGTCATGTCACAACAGTGATGTGACGATAAGGCCTTTAGCGGAGTCTTTGTAATACACATGATGATGCTTGAAGTACCTGAACCTGGAACCTGGAACCTGGAACCTGGAACCTGGAACCTGAACCTGAACCTGAACCTGAAACCACCACAAGAACCAAAATCCACTTCACTGGAGACTTTCAAGAGCACACATTTTCACAACCATCTTTCTCTTACAGTATTTGTACCTTGTCGACCCCATATGTTGGACAGCTGTACCTATCCCTCCCACTAGATGGGGGTGTGATACTATGATCCACAGAAATCATTTATGCCTGACCCCACATGGTAGGTGTTACAAAGTTAATACTAAGCGGTTTTAAAGAAGTAGGGGGCACTTAAACAGCATTCCAATAATCTTTCTACCTTAATACAGTTCATGGGCAAGTCTTTGGTCTACACCACCCCATATTATTCTGTTTATTGAATTTCACCATGAAGGTGTTCATCTCATAGAGGTGGTTCTCTTGCTGATGACAGATGACATTAAAACCTGTACACACATGTTGCAAAGACCCACTAAGAGTGGATAATCGTCTGCTACTCAGTGTTACAGGCATATGATCAGTTTGTGTGTGGCACTCATCGTATGACATATGCTCGGAAAGTACACACAAGTCCTGGCAATGCATGTGAATGACATATGCCCTATCGTTGCCTACTATGTTTACATGCACTGTTTTCTCTGTGTGCATGTGTGTGTGTGTGAATTTGTATACTAGGCACAATCCTGAATAATCCACACTGGGCAGCTGTGCTCATTTGTATTCAGACCCCAGGGCACATCTAGGCTGTCTCACTGATTAGGGATCAGAGAGAAAAGGAGAGAGGGGGAGAGAGAGGAAGGGTGGAGAATGGGGGAGAACGAGAAGGAGAGACAAAAGGGGGAGAGTTGGATACAAAGCGAGAAAGAGAGGTCCGCTCCTATTAAGTAAACAGTTGGTTAATGACTCTAATCCCATTAAACAGGGGAAGCGGCTTGCCCCATCACATGACATGCATTATTATATATGTGTATGTTTGTGGTGCACATCTTTTTTTCACACAAACAAGCAGAGACTTCACACACAATAGCCGGGAAATTAAACTGATTTGCCCTCATAAGCATCAAACAAAGCCATAATGTAACACAGTGAGCTGTTAAGAAGGCCCTGAGAGCAGACTTATGAAAATGACATGTAAATCAAATGAGCACTGTATATTTTCAGGTCCAATTTGCCTACAATTATTGTTTTGACCTGGCTCCTTAGTTGACAAAAGAAACCTGCTCCCCCTGAGGAGCAGGAAATCAGCTTTTCAAGTGCTCTTGTGTTTGAAGAGTGGAGGGCAAGGCAAGGCGTGATTGTAGCAGTGTGCAGAGAGGATCAGACATGGAGAGATTTTGAGCAGAGGGAAAGCAGCAAAGGCCAAGGCTTGCTCTTTAAATCTCTTTCACACATTATATACAAATACTCCTTCACATATTATACACAAATAAACCCAGAATTAAGTGCAAGTGCTTAAAGCTCCACTGTGTATAATTAAGGAGGGTTGCTGAAATTGAATATACTGCCCATTAGTATGTATAAGTGTATAATCCCCTTAAAATATGAATTGTTTGGGTTTTGTAGCCTCAGAATAAGCCTTATTTGTGTACTTTGGGCAAGGGCCTTGTTTTTGGAGGCCGTTATTCTTTGCCGCCACGCATTTACAGCACAAACAGCAGAACATTTTTATTCAAACGACTTTTGTGGCGAGGAAGGCTACTGCAGTTCCCTGACACACTTGAGAAAGGGAAGCACCATCTGCAGTCTCACCATTAGCTATCATTAATTATTATATACTGGATCTTAAATTCAATTTTTATTCTGCTAACTTTTTACATTGATTTTTTTTTTTAATATTACGTTTTGTTTTTAATTTGGTACAATAATATTTTTTTTTCATTTGACATGTCAGTGAACTAACTGTCTAGATTGGAATTGTCAACTCACCAGTAGATTTATCTATCAGATATAGGACATAAACACATAAATTTTTAAAAAAAAATCATCTATCCATCCATATAATAAAGTGAACAGTAGACAGACCCAGAGGTGTTTTTTTAAGAAGATAATTTAATTGAAACCAGGACACCTGGATGACACCTGGATGTCACAGGGGGAGGCTACAGTATGAGCACTAACCTTTTCAGTGAACAATTACTAAAAAAGGTCTTTGTTGTATATAAAACAATTAAATGGGCCATTCTAGGTTCATCCATCGATTATTATCCATCTAAACTTACTTGCCAAGTTTGAGATAATCAAAGGCCAAAAAAGAAAAAAAATCTAAAACGTGCAAAATTAACGGTCATTTGAAATTCAACCTGTTTTTTTTAATTCAATGGCACATTGAGCCTTTAAAAGACTAGCACAGGCAGAAATCCAACATTCTTCTTGGCTTCTTTTAGGTACAAAAAGCTTGAAGAATATTCATTTTTAAATATTATTTCACCTTCATGATGGTGGAACATTTAAATCAACATTTTCTTCACAAATGCCATGGCATTGCGAATAGTATGGCCTTCAAAGTATTTTCAAGCAAAGCAAGTGCAGATCTTTGACGAGTGCTTAAAAATGTTTTAATCTAATCTTCAACAGAAACCTTTCAACAGAAACAGTTTGTTTGCTTAACATAAGTATACAGAAGGTCATTAAAACAGGTGATTGATGGCAAGATGAGATCAATAGTCTATTGATCTCATCTTGCCATCAATCACCTGTTTTAATGTCCTTCTGTATACTTATTTTATTAAAGCCATTTTGACATGAAATGGTTTAAATCTAAATTTAAATAGCAATCACTGAACTTTGTAAAGTAAAGTATTTAGTGGTAAAATATTTTATATCTTAGGTTGTCAAATTCCTTTTATGTATAAATGTATTTAGCAATAAATACAGAAAAAAATCTTAATTGAAATTATTTTTGAAAGTTATGACAGATATCCAGCAGTTGACTGGCATCTCTTGGTGTTTATAGGGAATATGCATTTTTGGTTTGACAAATTATGAGCGTCTGTGTGTTTTTGTTATGTCTGTAGAACTTTTTCGTGTATAAACCGGACCATGTGATAATCAGCAGTCTTCATAGGGACCAAAGGCTGGTCCTGGTGAGGCTGAACGTGATTTCTGAGGCTCTGGATAAAGTTCGGATAGGGATGTTAAGTGTGTGTGTATGTCAGCGCGTGTGTTTTCCCCCTGCATGTCTAGCGGAGGGTCTGACTGACTTCTCATTCGACCAATCGTAGCTCTGCTGTGAGACGCCGCTTGTCCAATCAAAGAAGAAAAGAAAGGGATAGTCCCGCCCCCAAACTGGATATTGAAAAAGAACGTCACCAGCCTCACAAATTTAGCTTTAGCCAAAATTAGCTTGGCGTACAAACTGAGTATTTTTCTTAACAGCTGACCATACCGGGGTACCGGTTATTTATTTGGTGTTATCTGGTTTAACAATACGAAACATGTATATCAAAGCCTTACCCCGATGCAGGGACATGCTGAAAGGAGAACTGACCGTGTGAAATACTGGTTAGCGTCAGTAAAGCTAACTGACGAGCAGGGGCCGAGAGACCAAAGTAGCTACCATTAACGGAAGCTAATCCTGTCACAACAAGCCTGGGCACTTAAACATACCTGGCCCCGGAGCTACGAGAAGGACTGACTGACTGAATTATTTCCTATACTACGAAGTAAGTGACGTCTGGTGCGGTGGTTAAACAAAGTTTCTAGTACATGTAGCATGGTAACGTAACATGAGCTAGTCATCCGTTAACGTGTAGCCAACACTTTGACAACTGTGAACTTCACTAGCTTGTCAACTATTAACACAAGTAGCCTCTTCCCCAGACAGAGACTCTTGACTCTAAACTGTTAAATACTAGCTATGGGTTATAGCGATTAAGTGATCTAGTGTGTGTCTTGGTTTAATGATCCTGCTGATGTTACGTCAGTAACAGTTACCACACCGGGGTCCCATTTTGTTAACTGTGTTTTTATCTTGTATTTCACTATTTTCAAATGATAATTTAAAACACCCCTACGGGATTTTATTTAATTGGAGTCAAATGGCTTGGTTCATGAATGACAACTTTTGATGTTAGGTATGTTAAGTAGTTTGTTTCAAGTGACTAGTTGTATTATGTGCGCCATTCACATTGTATCTCAACAATTGTTTTGTATTGTTTTTAAACGAGGCAATACATTGATAGGTTTTCAATGTAGTGAGTCCCGGGATCCTCAGGTGGTGATTTGTATGGGTCCCTGGGAAATTACATAATGAACAGATATATTCATGTACAGTGTTTCCTCCAGTATTTTCCTTAGCAGTGGTGGCATGGCTGAAATAGTTTGGCTATAAAAATCCAAATTTGGTGAGCTCCAAAACATTTTAATGACATCAATACATACTATACACTCCTCCTAAACATGTAAGTTAGTTTAAAGTGTAATTTGTAATATGAATTGGGAATTACAAAATAAAGAATTGACATTTGGTTTGTCAATGAAGAAAAAAAATGTGCAGATTGTCTGGAGGCTGCAGACTAGAAACTGTTCAGACTTTGCAGGTGCTAGACAAGAAAGTGTAATTTCACAAGTATAGGAAGAAAGTGGATGAGAACAAAATATTGGTGAAAGTGTGTAAAAGCCAAGGGGTGGGCTTTAATCATAATAACATTGTGTTCATAACGTCATTTTCTGAGTCGTCCTTAATTTTGCTCAGGTGTGATTAAGCACAGGTGTGTATCTGTGATGTAGTGTGGTTTAATATTGCGTGCATACACGCACACAGTGCTTCGCTGGTTACATAATCAACAGGCAACAGGGAGGGAGATAATGTTATCGCTGTGCCATGCCTGGGTTCACTAATAAAAAAAAAGTGCTTGCAAGCTAATGCTCTATCCCTAACTTGCAAACCAAAACACTTTGACATGGTCTTCTCTGTGCCAAATATCCGCTTTAAAAAAAAGCAGTTCAACAGGTGTCTAAAGAAATGGCTATTGAATCGACAAATTATGCCATGAAGTCCCAAGTGTGAGTCCCAACATTATTTGCTATTAATGTTCATAGTAGAGTTTTAACTTAATTTAAAATCAACGTTCTTTAATGGTCTTCATGATACATGTGTACAGGAATTGACTTGGTTGTGATGGGTAGTTTAATTGGGTTGTTGTGTGTGTGTATGTGGCTGTGTGGCATGCTGTGTGTTAGTGTGACGTGTGTTCCAAAAACGGCAGCATCATCACAGGCATGTTTGTGTTTGCACCTTGATGTGAAATCCTGCTCAAGCCATGCTGTTTCAGCCAGTGAGTCGACCAGTCTGTCCAAAGGCATTTTTCTATACAGTTTTGCCCATGTTTGTTTACTGAATCACTTCACTCAGAGATGAATATTTGGATATGGTGTTGAATGGCAACCTCAAAATAACTCAAAGAATTCAACAGCTAAAAGGGGCATTTGAATTGACTCTGTATACTTGTCTGAACAAGTGAAGACTGAGAGATGCAGATTCATTTTCTTACACAGTGTTTTTTTTAATTAGCTGGTGTTCCAAATGATACAGTACATGACATCTGAATTTGTAATCATCCATCAAACTGAGTAATGTAGTTTACTGTATGTTTTATTTTAAAACTTTACCAATCACCTACCTTTGGCATATTCATTTACACAAGGGTATTTGTAATTAAGATGCAAGCATTTTGACTGGGAGTCTAGTACAACAATATTTTTGTTTATGCTTGAGCATGACCGAGTGCTCCAGCAAGAGAGGCACAGTTGAGTTTGTGTGCTTGTATTGGGTCTGTGGTCGAGCGAGCGAGTGAGAGAGAGAGCAGTGCAGCGAGTGCCAGGGCAAGAGAGGGAGTTGCACAGCTGAGTGTGTGTGCGTGTGTGTGTGTGTGTGTGTGTGTGTGTGTCTGATAATGTAACTGTATACATTCTTACTCTCAGACATGGTGGAATAAATTGATCACTCATTCCTGCAATTTATACCACAGGTACTTCTTCAGCTAAGCTCAAAGCATGTGTGGTGCAGCAGTGAAAAGGGGGAACGTTAAGTTTTTCATATACCAGTCTTGCTGATCTCGATGTCACCTAGATATTAGAGTTTGGGTTGCAATAAACCTGTGATACATAGACAGAAAAGTGTCATTGAACAGTTTTAAAGTCCATTATACCACATGACATGTGTTAAACATGTCTTACTGGAACAGAGACTGCTTTACACCATTCGTTCAGATATTATGGTAACGCTTAACCCATGCATGTTGGTTCATCCTTTTGCCTCTGTCCTCACCACATCTTTTTTTCAGCGTTAGAGGCTAATGATTCAAATTGAAGGCAGACCAGGTTCCTGAATTGCAAGACCAGGTATATACAAGTACAAACACTCTTATTGCTGAAAACAGTCCAGTGTATATCATGAAACATTTACCCTCTCTTGCCTCTAGCCTGATAGACTCCAGTCTAGTGAAGTAATTGCTCTAGCTTCCCTGACGCCACAACTGAAGATGGCTGAAGCTGTCCGTTCATAGAGCACTTCTTCCAGGAAATTGATTGCTTCTGATGCGGCTTCACTGATGAGTCATCAAAGATGGGATCTAAGATATCCCCTGCCTGTTTATTCTACGACTCCAGTTTGTTTAAAAAGACCAAAAAGCCTCACAAAGCATACAACTGCCTATATGTTAGCTACAGTCTTTTATCATGACAGTGCATTACACCAGCTCTTCTAGACGCCCTCAGTTTTTTACTCTTTCGAATGTAGATTAGACTGATGGAAAGGGAGGGATGATCTGCTGCCCAGATGGAAATATAAGAACATATTTATATACTCTACACTCTCGGCTAACTTTATTAAGTGGAGATGTAAACCACAAATTGTCATTCATGTGTTAGTGCAGTTTTTGCAGACGTCACATCATTTAAAATGTGTCTACTGCCAGACCTGGTGTGTTCCACCACATTAGATTGTATTTGTTGAGGTAGCTGTATTTTAATATTGTTATATTTAAATTTCTCATTTGTTGATTCAAAGATAGTGAGAATTTTTAGCTTTCGCATGTGGGTTTCCCTAGCTCTCTGATTAATCTTAGGTTTTTCTCTGATCCTGGTTCAAGGGTTTCTTTCTTTCTTTCTTTCTTTCTTTCTTTCTTTCTTTATATTTTCAGGATCAGAGTCAACCCCATCTTTAACTTAAATGAGCAGTGGGTATAAGGCTCTTTAAAGCGACACAATGTAGGTTTTCAACCTTCAAATAATGTCTCAAAGATTTTTTTGATTTTACAAACCGTGTGAATGTCCCCTTTGTCAAAGCCTGATTAGTTCTGCATCACCTGTATTGGCACTATGTAAGTTATAGAGCTAAAACAATTAATCGATTAATCAATTACTAAATTAATCGACAACTATTTTGATAATCGATTAATGGGTTTGAAGCTTTTTTCATGATTAAAACAAGATTTCTGATTGTTTAAGCTTCTTAAATGTCAATATTTTCTTAATTTCTTTTCTCTGGATAACAAATAAATCATTAAAAGTTAATCATTTTGGTTTGTGGACAAAACAAGACATTTGAGAACATCATCATTTCCAGGTTTGACAAACGATCAACATTTTTAAGGTTTTCTAATATTTTATGGACCAAATGATTAATCAATTAATAATTGACAGATTAATCGATTATGAAAATAATCGTTAGGCGCAGCTCTAGTAAACCTAAATTTTAGGTTTATGCAACAAAAAGAACTACAGCATTCTCCTTAACTCACATGATACTGCTTCTATATCTAGTGCGCTTTAGCCAGTGTGTTGTGATCATGTTACGTTAAGTCATCCACAAACACACCAGTCCCCTATTTTTTCCCCACCAAATACCATCCAACTGTACCTTCATGATGCCATCATTTAAAAGGGAATACTGTCTTTCATAATGCATATTGTACACTATGCAGTTGGGAATTAGCTGCTGTAAACACAGACTAAACGTCTGTGTTTGACAGGCTAAGCTGGCTCTGTGTGTATCCCATCAGCAGCTGACTGTTAAATTGAGCGGGCTGTTAAGGCTACCCTGCTTGTCTGAAGTCTGAACTGTGAATGTTCTGGACCTGTCTGTTAGCCAGCTTTCATGTTTGACACTCAAAAGCATTAGCCTTTTACATCGTTACATACTCTGTCTGCAATTGCAAGATGTAAGAGAGTTGGGATCTGTTTTGTGATTGTGGAAATCGGAGCATGATCAGATTTGCCACCCCTTAAGACCTAATTTATCTAAATGTGCGTACCTTAAATTGTCACACAAATGTTCACTCACACATGCACAATGGTGTGGTTGAGCAGCACTCTTGTCCCATGCTGCAACCACCAACATCTTACTGCTTCCGTTGCCAAGGCAACCACTCAGCTGCCACTCCAAGTTGTGTAACTATGGAGACACCGGGGGTGACATCATTCCCCCAAAGTTCTTAGTGCTTATGTACATTTTGCTGGTATTTGATTTTTTTTTAATGCAACATCACCAATGTTTCACAGAAAAGGAGTTGACATATCGTGTGCCTTACAACAAAATGTCCCAGTTACTTGAATATTTGAAGTGTAAATTCAAGATTTGAGTTCTCCTAACACAATGTTTGCACCAGCCGCAGCACTGCTTTTCTGTTACAAGTGATTTGTAACAGAATTACAAGCGAGTCACAGTCCAGTACAAGATATAACACAGTCACTAGCACAGAGACATTTATATAACACTTAAAACTGCAATGTAGGGATGCGGATGCTAGTAAGGAGGTGAGAAGATGAGGATGGGACTGAGGAGATGAGCAGATGGCCAGAGGGCCAGAGGGCCAGAGGGAAGGTATATGGGGAAATGTGGTGAGGAAGTTAGAGTTGTGATGGAGAACTTTAAGCTGTGAAGACAAACTTCAAGCTGTGATTAAGAACATTGAATTGTGATAAAGAACTTTGAACTGTGGACGGCAGCATTATACCTCTTGGTGTACAGCCTGCTCAATATTATTATTGGATTTTAATTTTGAAGTTGCCCTTCATACTCATCCCAATTTAGTCTATTCTGTAGTGAAGTTTACATAACATGTTGCAGCAGATGTAGATATGAATTCTTCATTGAGCAAAATTATTGAAGGTAAAAAAAATCATAGTTGTAAAGGCCACCAGCATAGAAGTCAAATACATAAATAGTCAAATAATACATTTTAAAGCCAATATCAATATCAAGCCGATAATATTGTGCCTCTTTAAATTTTATGTAGAACAAGTTTACAACAGAGTGGTTTGACTGACGGAGCAAAAACAGCATACTCAAGGACAGAAAAGAGAGAAACAAAAAGTCATAGCTGCAAATTTCAGTACAACAAATGAACAAATATAAATGAAAGCTAACAAGAACAAAACCACAGAGTAAAGAAGTCAGTCAGGCAATATTTTGGCCATATCCTGTAAAACACCTAGCACAACAACAAAAAGATGAAAGGTAAAGGGATAAAAGGATATCATCAACAGCCTTTAAACACCACTGGCTCAGGAAAACAGAGTATATGTGATTGCACATCAAAGAGAAAAGAAGCAATATATGTTTGAATTTCAAAAGAAGGCACAAATGCGATATTCTAGGTGCTAACTGCTGTAAAACAGCGTTTCAAAGAAGCCGAAGAAGGGTTTTAGGATAATATCTCCTCAGGTAGGTCAGGGGCTTCCAACCTTTTTGACTGCACAGACCAGACAGCAGTTTTCAAATTTCTGACAGGCTGGTGGGGGAAAGGGGGCACTACAAAGCTGATAGTAATCTTCTACTAACCATGTTAAACAAAGCATAGTGAATCATTAACCAAATAACCAACACTTAACCATTGTGTTGTGTGCAATGGTTAATGTTGATTTATGCCATGCGAGACCTGAGCCTGTTTGCTAGAGGCAAGGTGGTCAAAGCATGGTACTATGTGCGAGTGACATGTGGAGTGTTTTTTCATGTGTATGTCTGCTGTGGTGCCTAAATTTGGTGGCAGTCAGAGCAGAAAATCTGCAACGAACAATGACATCCTTCAAACGCAACACAACAGACAAAAAAGGAGGACACCCAGCAGCTAATTTTTTTTCCTGCTTGGTTTTGGCCGTTCAGATTTGTATGAGAATAGACTGCAGGCATTGAATAAAAACTGGTTACAGGGTAGTGACACTTAGCTGTCGCCCAATCAGCTCACTGTTGTGAATAGACCCAGTCTAGCTAGTTTATACCCATACTGGTACCCCAAGGGAAGGGTACCGAAAAATGGAATGGTTGGGGCTGGTTATTTTGGTACTATTCCTAAAGGAAACGCAAAAAAAAAACCTACTGTACCAAACCGTTCCATTCAGTGGAAATGCGGCTTTAGTCTGCACAGTTTGGAAGATTAGCAAGTCATGTTCAAATTATACCAAACCAGAACTTCTTGAGGATTCATTCTTTTACACTTATTGTTGTCAAAGTCATATTTATATTATTGAGTCAAACCCTTCAGTGACTGAACCGTTTTTTTGAATTTCTTTATTTTTCTCTCCGACAGGTAGCAGTGGGTCTCTAGAGGCCAGAGCCATGGGTGCGTTCCTAGACAAACCCAAGACAGAGAAGCACAAATTGCATGGTGAAGGTAATGGCCTGCGCTATGGCCTAAGCTCCATGCAGGGCTGGCGGGTGGAGATGGAGGATGCTCATACAGCCATTTTGGGACTTCCTGCTCCTGGCATGACTGACTGGTCATTTTTTGCTGTGTATGATGGTCATGCTGGCTCAAAGGTTGCCAATTACTGCTCTAAACATCTTCTGGAACACATAATCAATGCCAGCTTAAGGGTCAGAGGGACACAAGGCTCCCAGGCTGGCTTAGACAGCAAAACCTCAGCTCAAGCTCCTCCTACAGTAGAAGCTATCAAATCCGGGATCCGTACCGGGTTCCTGGCGATTGATAATCACATGCGCAGCCTCTCAGACCTGCGGAATGGCATGGACCGTAGTGGCTCCACAGCAGTGGGAATTCTTCTGTCACCTGAGCATTTCTTCTTCATTAACTGTGGTGATTCTCGAGCTGTCCTTTACCGCAATTCACAGGTGTGCTTTTCCACACTCGACCACAAGCCTTGTAATCCACGTGAGAGAGAGCGCATCCAGAATGCTGGTGGGTCAGTGATGATTCAGAGGGTTAACGGATCACTGGCTGTTTCTCGAGCTTTGGGGGACTACGATTACAAGTGTGTGGATGGAAAGGGCGCCACTGAGCAGCTGGTCAGCCCTGAACCAGAAGTGTTTGACTTGATTCGGGCCCCGGAACAAGATCAGTTTGTGGTCCTGGCATGTGATGGTATCTGGGATGTCATGTCCAATGAGGATCTGTGCGACTTTGTGAAATCAAGGCTTGAGGTGTCTGATGACCTGGAAAGAGTCTGCAGTGAAGTGTTGGATACATGTCTGCACAAGGTGTGTACACATTTGTTTCTAAACATGACTTGAGTGTTTTTTCTCCAAATAGATTATCTTGCAAGCTGCCGTTAAACCCCATAGAGGAAACGGGAGTGAACCTCTGTCTGAATCATCATGTTTTTCACAAATTAGATTTTTAATTGAAATGAAAATTAGTTTAAATTGAAATTTTTGGAATTTGAACCCTCTGATCTGCAGATGACTGTACAATGAAGCAATCTTAATGAGTGAGTTTATACAGCACTGTGCTAAAGTCTTAGTTCACCACCAGCTTTTTTGTTTCTCTTTTACTCCCCACAGTGTCAAATTCTGGGATGCAGTTACATGCAGTTGTTTAGCATGTTTTGAACAAGATAAAGGACATTTATGTTATTAACAATGACAAACGTTGGTCATATTTACTCAAAAACATGCCAGAAATGTGTGACAACTCTGTCAGAGACTGTCTTTTTGGCTAAAATGCAGAATATGCCCACTTCATATTGTGAGCATAGTTTGTCTGAGTTCCCAGAGAGGAAGGTGGAGTTGGAGCAGAGCAGAAACAAACAAAACTGGAGTAAGGGCAACGAAAGTTAATCCTCCCAAGCTGATGACATTAGATGATTTAGATTTGGTAGGAAGATGTTTTTTTTTTTTTTTTTTTTACCAACAATACAGACAAAAGCTTAGGCAACCTGTGTTTTACTGAGGACAGAACTCGTTTCAATATTACAAGACTGCTCATTCGCGTCTTTCTCTGCTTCCTACTAAACACCACTTATAAAAGGGAGCTTTTGATTTATTGACCTGTGATGCTCTTTTTTCCCCCCTCACAACCAGACCTATTATAAGTTAAACAAAATAAATTTGGGGGATTTAAAATTTTGTCAGTTTTTCACTTAAAAATTCGATACTTGGTATCTCACAAGCTATATAATATCACCACTCAAAATATTGCAATATTTCACTGTATCGACCCCCCCCCCCCCCCACACCCCTAGCGAATATAAAACGTGACATTTACACACTAATGTTTTGAGCTGTATTATAGACATGTGTAGGAAATCATCACAGTTTCAAAGCATTACTAAACCACTCCACCTCTTACCTGCTCTTTCTTCGTCCCTCTCTCCTGTCTGTCTGTCTTAGGGGAGTCGAGATAACATGAGTGTTGTGTTGGTGTGTTTGCCCAACGCTCCCAAAGTGTCAGAGGAAGCCGTGAGAAAAGACGCTGAGCTCAACAATTATCTGGAGTCTCAAGTGGAAGGTGAGAAGAAATGGATGGAGGAAAAGAAATCAATATTTCTATATGCAAACACTACATTGTTCAATTTTAAATAATTATTTGTTGCTTTTTTCGATAAATTCCTGAAGCAACTGGAGTATTCAGTTTTCTATACAAGGCTTAAAATTAATATTGGGTCTTTTGATTTTGGCAAATAATTGAGTAGACCTCATGAGATAATGTTTTGGTAAGCTCTGTCTGCATCAGTGTACTCTCATTTTAAATGTGTACTCATGATAAAAGTGGCAATATTTTTTTTTTCTGTAAAGGTGTTGCATCTTTCCCTAGCTAAAACTGAATAATATGATGTGTGTTTTCTCCACTGACTGATGCCATTTCCATCTTCTGTTGTCTCACCACCAGCCAAGTTGGCTCTGGCTCACAGCAGAACAATGACTCCATCGTGACCCACTTCCTCTTAGTTCCCTCTCCACTCCTCTCCACCTATTCCCTCAACGCACTAGCTCAAATATTCACTGTCCTGATTTATTTTATTTATTTCTTGCGATGCATGACACCCTCTGATAAACCCTGCAGCTTTTCTCTTCTTTGCTTGTATGTCTGCTTTCTTTTCTTGCTTTTTGTAGCTTGTGGAAAACCAGGTCATTTCAGCTGTTTCAGATTTTTCCCAAGAGATAAAGAGAGGAAATAAGTTCTTCAACTCTGAAACTCATAGAAATCTACCTTTTAAAAACACCTTTGTCTTGGTCCACAAGGAAACAAAATGTATAACCATGGTAAAGCGTGTGATGATAAAACAATTGTAGTTTTGTAAACTGCATATTAATATTTGTTCAGTGGATTTGGTCAAATTCTTTTCCTGTTTCATGGTTGACTAGTCATTTATATTTGTTGTTTAGTTTGTTGTTGGTGGGTAATGATAGTAGAAGAGCGACAAATAAAGGAGTCACCATCTCTCCGCCTCTATCTCAGAAACAATGTCAAGTCCAAAAGAGCTGGTAGTGTTTTATTTTGGCAATTTACACATTTACAAATTACTGCTGCCTTTTAGATATTATCATTCAACTTGTCCTAAAATGCCTCCTTCTCTATGTCACCATTGTTTTATTTTTAGAGATGCTGTCTCGCCCAGTACAGGAGGGATTTCCAGACCTGGTAACTGTGATGAGGAATCTGTCGACTGACAACGGGATGCCACCTCTGCCTCCAGGGGGAGGCCTTGCCAGCAAGTAAGGACCACTGCCCTCAAAGGACAGTGTATTTTTTTACGATACGGGTAGAGACCAGAGCAGATGCATAGAACAAGCCACTAACTGCCTTGCCCAGGTCTTCTGTATGTCACCCAACCAAGTTTGCAGCCATTAAACTGCAAGCAATGTTTACTTTACCTTCCCAACTAGACCTTGTGTTACTTGTGCAGCAACAACCACCCAGTCACAGTTTTTTTGTATCTGTATTTCTTTCTGCAGACACGGTGTTATTGAAGCAGTATACACTCGTCTAATCCCATACAGGGAGGAAGATGGGGTGAGTGTCAATACATATGATCATTGAGTGATGTCTTTGAAGGTAGACAACAGATGACTGATTTAAAGATTTTTTTTTTGCACACTTACAGCAGATCAAGTATTAAAATGGCCCTCTGGTTTTTACAGGTAAAATAATTTTCTGAAACTATGCTGAAATATTTCAAGTGGGGGAATCCCTTTGCATCACATTTTTACGTGTAATTTTAATACACCTGGGATTAGAATGCGTTACTTTGTGATGAGATGGCGATCTGATAGCGCTTCACCACATGCATTTACACCTGGGATTAACATGCGTCTGTGGTGTCCACATCAAGATCTTATTGCTATCTGAATGCAGTCATCCCTCTGTTACGTCACCTCCCCCTCTGCGCTGCCATATCGACCAACAACAACGTTAGCCGCACATGAAATTGTGCTATTGTATGGACTCTTTGTTACTTTTAGAGGGGAAGAAGTCGTCTTCGACACGTGGAAAACCAACGAAAGCAGAGTTTTGTTGCCGCTTTCACGTTAGCTGTGCGAGGACACTCACGTAGCTGTTGTGGGTGGAGTGGAGACGTATCTTTGTTCAATGTAGTCACAGTGCATCTCCGATAACCTCCTGAAGTGGTTTGGCAGATCGTATGACAATCAGTCCTCAGGTGTATTTACACCTGTACTTACAAGTGGCCAGGCGCTATCCGATTGCAATCTTACCACAGGTGACGCATTTTAATGCCAGATGTAAAGGAGCCTGTTCCTTCCCAACTCCTCTGTTTTCTCAGTTCAAACACAGTTAACAGCAGGGTTTTATTTTTTAAAGCTAACACTTTCTGTATCAGCCTGCATTTATTCAATAACTGACACTAGAACAATATACTGCATACAATGAAGAATGCCCGTATCTGCCAGTGGTTCTAAAACAGTGTTGTGTTTCTCTTTTTGAGGGTGTCTCCATGGTTGTGAGGTGATCAGGTTTAGACCCACCAGGTTGAGCAATAGGAAAAAGGAGACAGTAATGCAACATTACGCATGCCAACTGCCATAAAACAACAACAGGACTCCATGGTTGTAAATTGAAAATATACTGTTCCTGCTGGAGGTCAGATGTGGCTCTGTATCTTTCGTCTTCATGCCAAACTTGCTCCTTCATTGATTGATTCCATGATTCAGTTTTAAAATGATAAGATATACAAAATAATCGTAGGATATTCACCGCAGGGAGATCATGCAAGAGAGTCATCAGTTATGTCTCGTTGTCATGCTCAATAGGTTTCTCTTTGTCACCAGTGCAGTTAGTTGTTAAGTCACGGAATGGGAAATAAAAGAGACATTTGTTTATTTTGTATTTATTAAAGTTGAAGATGTGTGACTCAAAGAAGTGTATGTTGGTGTTATCCATCAATCAAATTGTGTTTTAAAGATTCCCTGAAGTGTGGTTGTCCACATATACAGTATCCCATAAAGGTTTTAGGCAGGTGTGGGAAAAAATGCTCTAAAGTAAGAACACATTCACAAATATAAATTCTAATTGTTTATTTATTTTTTTTTTTACTCCACTGTGTGTGTGTGTGTGTGTTTGTGTGTGCTCACCTGTTTGCCAGATTTTAAACAACACTGAGGTGACCATCACATTGCCTCACACAATATACCAAAGTATCCGACATAGGTTAAGCCACTGCTAACTGCAGAAGTGTCTCCCCACCGTTGTACAGGCTCTCTTAAGAATACACAATTGTGTTCAGAGCAGCATGATGAGAGGAGAGATGAGTGACGAGGTGGGAAAGAAGGTGCTGCTGCTGCTGCTGCTGCTGATGTTGCTGCACAGAGGAATCTGTGTGATGCATCAAGTTTTGTTATTCTAAAAAAATGCAAACAAATCTGATCTTAATGAAACCGTGGTGCCGGTTTATCCGAGGGTGCTAACATCTAAATTGTACGCATAGTGGCATTCGCTTTCTAATCATAATGTTTACTTAAGGATTCTTAATTGTAAGAACTGATCAGCATAAGTCGTTTTTAGTTTGAGGACCATAACTTTTTTTGTCTCTGAAATATGGCTCTCGAGCATGCGTCAAGACTAATAAACCTCTGCTGTTTAGCCGTTTTATTGACCATTGTAAAGATAACCACAGGTTGCTTAACTTGATGGGGCTTCAGGAATTTAGTCTCTAAGTGTGAACTGACATGAAGTAAAACTGGTTGAAATAACTCCTATTTAGATTTTGTATAATAGACATGGGAAACATATTTGATTTTATTGCAAGTCATATTTTTACAAGTAAACCCTATGTCCACTGAGATGGGCACAGCATCCCCCGTGACCCTCATGTGGAGGATAAAGTGGTAGAAGATGGATGGAAAAAAAACCACAACCATCTCTTTATCTTGGCTTCATTCTAGTAATAGTAATATAAATTTGACGTACCCAAAGCCTGTTAAAGCTGCAGTAAGCAGGATTGCAAGAGTGACTCATGTTTCAGGATTGCATCTGTTTGTCCTGACCTTTTCATTAGATAAGCAAAAACAGATGCCCTTGTTTCATACCCACACATGACTCGAGGCAATCTGTCCACATTTCTGCTGATACCGAAGCACATTTTAGATTCTTTCTTTAAGCGCAGGCAGTTGTTGCCAATTTGCAATGGTTGATTTATGTTGCACCAAAAACCTTAAAAGAAGACACCTTTAAATAGAATAAACTTTTTTTTGTTTTAATCTGAGCCACTAAAAGAGTGATAAATTAAAAAAGCCTGTAATTTTTCATAGCTGTTTCAGCTAGTAAAGCCTTCATCCAGGCAAATACCATTAATTTTGTGTTTGTAAAGCATTGTTTTTTGTACAAAATGGGGAATGAAAAAAGCAACTAAAAAATAAACAACATTAAAATACACTGCCTGGCCAAAAAAAAAAAAAAAAGTTGCACCCATGATGCCTAGTGCCTACTGTACAAGCCTGTGGGGGCCGTTCTATGATCTGGGGTTGCTGCAGTTGGGCAGGTCTAGGTTCAACAACATTATGTGCCCAAAGAATGAGGTCAGCTGACTACCTGAATATAATGAATGACCAGATTATTCCATCAATGAATTCATCGGGCTCAAATTATGAAAGAGTGGTTCAGGGAGCATGAGACATCATTTTCACCATAGAGTCCAGATCTTAACCCCATTGAGAATCTTTGGGATGTGCTGGAGAAGGCTTTTGCACAGTGGTCCAACTCTCCCATCATCAATACAAGATCTTGATTAAACACTGGACAGAAATAAATCTTGTGGCATTACAGAAGCTTATCGGAACAATGCCACAGCGAATGAGTGTCGTAATCAAAGCTAAAGGAGGTCCAACCAAATATTAGTGTCAGGCAGTGTCTTAAAAGTAATAAATAATATCAAATCTTGCGTGGTAAACACCTTGACACGCACTCATTTACATTGATAAGGCTTGTATAGATTTGTCTAACTGTGTGTTCACCCTCTGGTTAACGCAGCCCTCCTGTTTCATTTGGTAAGTGATCACATATATAATTGTTAAACCCGTGCCCCCTTTCTTCCAACCACTCATTTACACACACACACACACACACACTTGCATACATTTGTACAGGCATGTAAGTGGTGACCTGTTACGCACTTTTCCTTGTCACACCTCCATCAATCTCTGCTCCCTCCTCTGGTCTACTTTCTGGCATGTGGAGCTGCAAGTCGAGTTGAAGCCTTACCTGTGTGTGTGTGTATGGACATGACTGTCCAGGTTTGATGAGGATGAATGAATGATCGTTGTCTCTGCTCCTCTCTCACGTGTCGCACACAAACTTGCATGCACTGGGCCTACACGCATGCACTCTCTTGTCTTTGCACAGCTGCACGCAAGCACTTAACAGTCTCTCTTTCTATGTTACTCCCCGCAATAAGATGGAAGGCACTGGATTTGTGTTGATATCATTGCAGAAAGAACCGACACGCTGAGGTTACAAGGATGCTCTCGCTTACTCTCACTTACTATTGCTATTTTTAGTTCCGGTTGTTATTTTCTGGTTGTGTTTCAATCAAAGAGAAAGCTGCAGTTGAACAGCAGGTTGCGGAGTGAAATCATGGAATGTTGCTGTAAAGCCATTTGATAAAAGTGTGTTCCCTCTTTCTCCCTGCTGTCCCTCCCCTTGTCTCATTTTTTTCTTTTTCTTACTTCCATTGGTTCTCTCTTTCCTGTTGTACTCTATTTTTTTTTCCTTTTTTCTCTGTGCATTGTCCCTCCCCCTTCTCTCGCTTTCATCTCACAGAGTGGAGCTGAGTTTGAGTATCACTGGTAGCTGCCCAGCACGACCGCCTGATCCAACAACACAGGACCACTCTTCCAACCATACATCACCTTCTAATTTCCTGATTGTTTTCCCCCCCCCCTCCACACTGAGAGATCAATCAAAGCAGAAATCATGGTTTTGGGAAACCCTCGGCAAACTGGAGGACCAGACTTTTTTTTTTCTCAATAGAACAAAATGGTGAACTGCATTAATTGTTTGGAAAAAGAGCAGCATATATAATAGTATATACATATTTGGAGAGGCAAACATGCACGCTTTCTTTCTCTTGCCCCGTTGTGTCCTTGCTTTTTTTGTAGTGGTCGTGTCGTGGATTGATGGAGACACAGGAGCAGCCTTGCTCTGAACGCTTAAAGGCTCTTAGGTGCCTTTCTCAGTTCTGAGAGTCGACAGTGAGCCATGACCAAACCAGCCACTGTTGGATGTTAGTCAGACTCTGATTTGACTTGAGTGGTTGATAGACTGGACTGTGGTTCCCCATGCACACAGTTCAGGCAAGTCCTGGTCTCTGCTCAAATATCTACCCAGCTCACCTCAAAGAACTTGGAGGGTTAAAACTGGACGTCTGGGTTAAAGCCTCAAAGTCTGCGCCAGGGAGCTCCATCACCTGAACACAAGAGGAACACTTTGAGAGAACTAAGACTGTGGGGGCAACCGATTTCAGCTTCATCCCTCCATACTTTGTCCAAAGTAAAACAAAATATGGGCAGGTATGCCAGGCTGCACAGAGGAATTTCATGGATTAAATTCACTCACACCAAGTGTGATGTCTCTTTTTGCACGCCCATTTACCCCTCAATTGCTTGAAGCAGGCTTGTTCAACGACTACTTTTAGAAGTCCCATATGCGTTTTATTTTGTCTGACCAGTACGAAAAAATAATTCGTTTTCACAATTGGAAAAAGAAACATTACAAAACATCAAAGAAAAAATGCACCTCTGCTCAAACGGCCTGGAATAAAACCTTTAAAAAAATAAAACAATTTGTGCTGGAAGTCTACAATGAATGGGGCTGATATGGAAATGTCTGATTCTGTCCTAATCAAACAATGTTAATACCCATAAAGTACTTTTTCATTTGATGTTGCAAGAAAATATCCGTTCATATTCAGCCTGACTCTTCTGACTTTCCTCAGCTCAAACAGCCTGGGTTTAAAAACAAACTTTTTTGTGGCTGCATGGTTCTGGGAATAATTACAATCATTAATCAGTTAGCAACTGTCAACCAACAAGAATCCATTTGTGTTCTTCACAGTAAAAAGACGGCTGTTAGTGTGAGATGTGTAATCAACAGCATAGAAGACGTAAAACATGGGTGTCTTGTTTATCGCCACCCACCTGTGCTCTCTTCTTCCCTCTTACATACACTCACTCACTTGTCTATCGTGGTCGGGACAAACGCCGTTCACCCGTCAACAAATCCAGAAAGTCTTCAGCAGGCAGAATAAATGAACCCTGTGTCCCAAGAGGACTTTGTGCCGATGCACACGAGGTCAAACTGCAAACTGAAACTGTCTGATGGTTAATGTTTTCTGACAGACACTGTGATTGAGTTTTGGTCTATTTTTTAAGTCGAGCTTCAGTTCAGTGTTGCGGTGTTAAAAATTTAAAATGACTTACTACCACAAAATATTAACTTTTTTAAGCTAATAAAACAAATGAGAACTTCTAGATACGAACTGTTTCTAATATCAAGTATTACAATTTTTATAACTCTTACCCTAATCCTTAACGTGACAATGGACATAGAAAAATGAAAAATGGACTGAGTCAATTGCAGCCTTTGCAATTTGGTAATTGTGCTTTTTTTAAATGGTGATTTTTTTTATTTTGAAAACCACTGATTGTTCAGCCTTACTGCGAACACATATTCTGTCAATCTACAAGCCAGGTTTACCTCAGTCAGTGTCGCAGTCCACAGACTGTGGCTCAGTTTAGTGACAGTTTTACAGTGACACAGGAAAACCTGTTGAAACTGCGGTTGCTTGTTCCTCCAAAGTAGTTTAAAAAAAAAAAATAAATAAATAAAAAACTTGAGTCAGTGCTGTCATCCCAGCCACTGACCGTCTTCTTTCATGTAATGGAAGGGTCAGAGTTAGGTTGTTTAAATGCCCACAGGCCCCCCCCCCCCCCCCCCAATTTTCTTTATATGACAGAAGAGACTCTGTTGTCATTTGCAATTATAAGCTTAAAGCCTGCTGTTGTTTAAGATATAGAAAGATTACAAAGATTAATATTATTATACATGTACACACATAGGAACATACTTTTATTTTAATCCATGGCATGTGTTGTGGCCTGATGTGTGTTTTCAATATGTGCGTGAGACATTAAAGTCCAAGTTGCACACTCATTATTCCTGCACAGCAGCTTTCCAAAGACCCCCCCCCCCCCCCCCCCCCCAACACATACGCAGTGTATGTACAACATAAAACTGCTTGTGCTATAACTTGCCTTTCCTATTCCCTGTTTTTTTTTTTATGCCTTCTTTTGCTTCGATTGGATTATTTTTGTGTGTGTGTGTGTGTTTTTCACAGTACTGTGGTCCAATCAGAGATGGATAAGGAAATGCCAAGGGGAGCATTAAAAGTATCTTGTACACTGTATAAAGAGATGGCGTGAGACTAGGACAGACAGGGGGGGCCGCCCCTTCATCTGAAGTTGTGTGTGTTCACACTGTCGATGACATTGCTCTCTTTCAACTTTTCCGTTTAACTTCCACTAGTTTTTCCACTTTTCCCACACGGGGCGGTGCATTGTGGGAAAGCCCCAGGTTCGACTTTGTATTAACTAGTTTAATTTCTGTCACAACACAAGCACTAAAAAGAAACTAATCAAAACCTCAGAAGAAGCAAGTATTTTTCACAAACAAACTCTTCTTGTCAGTATTTTTGAATTATAGAATATAGACAAAGTGGATGCACATACTCGCTCTTGAGTGTGCGTTATTTTCTTTAGCTTCATTTAAAGCCAACTATAAGTGTATACACACAACTGTGCTGCACATTTTTTGAGTCAAGCTATTTGTGCTTTTTGAAGTGGCAGTACTGGCAGAGGTTAGGTCTAAAACAGTTGCTGGCTGGTTAATGTTCTTGTGGTACACTTGCTCTCGTGCCATATGGCAAATAGGTACTTGAATGTGTAGATTTTTTGTTGTTTGTTTTTTTTGCATTTGCCCTGTTTTAATGGGATGATTGTTCTTTTTGTGGTGGAGGGGGGAGGGAGGGCTGGGTCTATATGGTTGTGCATGTTTTGTGACTGAGGGAGGAGTGTATTTTGTGTGTTGGAAAAGGTTCAGTGTGGTGGAACACACGATGTTAGAGACCGGAGAAGTGATGGTAAACGCAGCAGGACGTTTTTGGTTTATTGAGACTGGAGTTCAGCAGGTTGAGCAGGTCCTTAGCATCAGATCAGGTCTTTCTGACAGACCAAATGAACAAGGTCGTGAAAAGAGACACGCAACATAAAAATATGCATCAAGTTGTCCAGGAGAACTATATTTAGAGCTCCGAAGGTTACATGGCCCGGTTTGTTTACGTCGCCATGGTGGCAGGAAAAGGTTATGCAGAAATGCACAGCACCAGTCCTGGTTTCAAGCCATCAGAGTTAACCGCACACTTTAAAATCCATAGATTGAGCAATATGTCGCAACTTGAGGTGGAGTAGACCTGTCGTATTCTGACATCGACTTACAACCCTCGTCGACATTTACACATCCTGGTAAATAAGATATAAAAGATATGTCTGTGGATTTGAACAGCATGGCATCCGGCCAAAATGGCGTTGTTTTGATTCTGTGACGTCACCTACCGGAGCTCCACACACACACACACACACAGGACATGCAGAGTAGTGTGACGTCTCTCAGCTCAATCCATTTGTACTCTATTATACACTGGAAAAGGAAATGAAGGCAACACTTATTCATCACAGTCTTTGATTCTCTGTGGCTGGTTTGACGGGTGGACGTCACATTAGTTTGTTGTCGAAGAATGACACAGTTTATATCGGTAAAGATGTGGATGTCTGATGTAGGTGTTCTCTTTTTGCATGTTGGACCTTTTTTAAATGATTCCCGCTGCGACTTTAACACTGAATAATGTTTTACCACACTGAACACGGCCCTCAGGTTAGGTTTATGTTGAAGCTTTATCAGACACTGGGTGAAGAGAAGAATAATGATGGAGAAACATTAATTTTTTTTTTTTGAATGTAATTTCTTCATTATTGACACTGATTCCACTGCACGGACTGAACACAGAAAACTTTGATGATGCCTGAATGACTCTAATATGTTTGCTTTGCTTTCATGTAAAGTAAAGAAACTTACACAAGGGGTGTGGTGTCCAGAACCTGTCAGTCATTCTGGGTCAATGTGGTCATGAGAACAACAGAGAGGAAGTGGAAGTTTAGGAAACAGACACAAAATGGCAGAGATAACGTTCCCCAGGTGGGCTCTTAAGATGGGGCTGGATCTTTGTCCTCGTGACCTCTCTCCCTCTGCTGTCTGGGGGTCAGTATATATGCGCACTGATAGAACTGACTAAATGGACTAAATGGTGATGTCTTTGATGAATTCCACATTATTTTTTATTTATTCCAGTGCTTTTTAACTCCTATTATATGTACGCTGTATTTTAAAGACAGAATGAGGTGACAATAAGCTGGTGTGTGTGATTGAGAGAAATGTGTGTGACCCACTCACTTTCACCCTCTTACTTTGATACATCTAAGAGAAGATGGTGAGTTTTAAGAGACGCCCGGGGCATTCACCATCATCCCTTCTTCCTGTACTATTCCCCCCCCTCCAGTATGCTATTGTGATGTTACAGACCGTACAGTAAACAAACATCAATAAAAATGGTTTTAAGTTTGAATGTTTCAAGCTGCTATGCTTTCATTTGTGTGTCAGTGGAGAGAAAGAAGCTCCAGCTGCCTGTAAGGCCTGTCTACGGCTGGGCATTATTTCAGTATGTGACTGGGACATTTTCTTCAATATTAATATATAAGAGGTTCAATTATTCATATTGATGGGTTTATATACTGTGCAAAAACACTTAAATTCTTTCCCTCAGATTTTGCGAAATGTTTCCGTTTAATGTTTTTGTCCATCAAGAAGTTAAAAATCACAATTAACCATTAAAGCGAGAGTTAATCTTTAATTATTGGACATTTTACTGTGATCGTTTATCAATAACAGCTGATGTGAAACCTACTCTGATCAAAAGTTTGGTCATATCGCCCAAACAGTTTGAAAAAGTGACTAAAGTGATCAATAAATACTTTGGACATCAACTAATGTTCAAAGCAACAACAACCTTGTTAGTTTCTAAACTGATCTAAACTCTCATCCTAAATCATGAAAAAGTAAACTTAAAAAAAAGTTTTAGTGCAATGAACATCAAGTGTTAACATGCACAAAGGCGGAATTGTTGGGATTGATGTGAACTGTTATGGTTAAAGCTTTGTTAAGGCTTTTCTTTTCAAATGAACTTGAGAAAAAAGGCTATGCAATCCTGTGTGTGTGTGTGTGTGTGAGTGAGTGTGTGTGTGTGTGTGTACTTTAACCCTCAGAGTGTCAGAGCAGCTTCATTTCTCCCTCAGTCCTTTGAGAAACTTCCACTGTGTTCACTTCTTAATTCCTCTCTTTCTGTCTTTGTTGAGATCCAAATCTAAATGCGATGAGTTTTAAGAAACACGAGGCTCACATAGAGCTGGTGACTTGCATCGATAATCCAGCCTTTAACGATGTCGACGGTGAAGGTGACGGCTCAGCGGCCAAAACCTCCGACGACCACGCCGGGGAGGAGAAGCCGCAGTCGGCCGCGGCTGAGGACTACACGCAGATCAAACCTTACGCCGGGATGCCCAAAGAGGTTCTGCTACTGTACTCCTCTCAGGCCCGGTACCGAGTTCCCCGGGAGATCCTGTTCTGGCTGATTGTGGCCTGCACTCTGGCCATAGTGGCGCTCACCATCACTGTGATCGCGGTGTCGCCGCGCTGCCTGAGCTGGTGGCAGCTTTCCCCGGTGTACCAGGTTTACCCACGATCCTTCAAAGACTCGGACGGTGACGGGGTTGGAGACCTTAAAGGTGATACATCAAAACAACTTCATAGCAGAAGTGGACAGGATATTAAGATATTCACTTGAAGTATAAAGTATAAAGTATAACTTTAATGACATTGTGCTTAAAGCTGCAGTGTGTAAGTTGTGTGGGGTTCTAGCACAGCATGGCTCGGCTCAACTTGACTGTTTTTTCTTTTCCATCAGTGATAGTACCTGGTACCTGATGCTTTTTTTTTAGTACCTGCTCCAAGCGAGCTGAGCTGATACTTAAACGTCGTCAGGCTGCCGTGCACTGATTGGTCAGAAAATCCTGAAAACAAGCGTCATTTTCTAGTATTTGGCAAGAAAATATCTAAAATGTCAATATTTAACAGAGGAGTCTGGTGTATTTAGCCACAGCACTGCTGAAAGCTGGCGATCGTGAGCCCAATCACAACTTATTCAACCGTATTTGAGTTCAGTGACTATGTCGGACAGAGTCTGTGCTCCGGGCACGCAGAAAGAAGAAAGAAAGAAAGAAAGAAAGAAAGAAAGAAAGAAATAACTGCTTTGGTCATCAGTAGTTTGTGTCGCGTAGAAAACAACGTCAGGGCAGTTTCGTGCAGCCGTGCTATGACGACCCCGTCCACACTGAGGAAGTACCATGGGAATGGAAAACGACGTGACTGATACCCAAACCGTGCAGAGTCGAGCCATGCTGAGCTGAGTCATGCTAGAACTGTATAGTGGAAAAGCGCCACAATGAGGGTTGTTCAATCAATATGCAGATCACCAAAACTTAGTCATACTTATTTATATTTATATATTTTAGTCAGAAATTGGACAGGGGACATTGAAAACAATTGGGATGCAATTTAATGTTAATGCACAGATTTAAATGATTGTGATGATGTGGTATTATAGATTTGCCTGATAAAAAGGATACACAATATTGGACTTTTTGCCGATATCCGAAACGCAGATATATCTGGAGTGCTTCGGTCGATAACCGATACCGATGTATGTACGTTTTACCCTGCACCTAACTGCAGAGGTCATTTAGTTTCTTCTCAATTTTCTACTGCTGGTATTTTTTACATAGCAATCGTAACAGTATTTATTCACGGTTACAAAAAACAAACAAACATCATTTTTGGTCTGGCAGGAATTCAGGAACAGTTGGCTCACTTTGAGTTTCTGAACATTAAGTCCGTGTGGATCAGTCCGTTCTACCGCTCTCCCATGAGAGACTTCGGCTACGATGTGGAGGATTTCCGGGCCATCGACCCTCTCTTTGGAACCATGCAGGACTTTGAAGAGCTTCTGGCTGAGATGCACAACAAAGGTGTGAACTTCAACATTGTAGACATCGTGGTGGTGGTTTGGTGGGAATTCAGTATCTCTTTTCTGTGACTGACTCAAACTGTTTCCCTGAATCAGGTTTAAAGCTGATCATGGATTTCATTCCCAATCACACCAGTGACAGACATCGCTGGTTTAACATGAGCCGGATGAGAGATCCTCACTACGAGGATTACTACGTATGGACCGACTGCAATGCAACTGCACCGAGACCTAATAACTGGGTTGGTATTTGCTGATGAGCAGTGCACTCCTGCACTGTTAATGTGTGCTGAGACAAATCCACTCCTAACTTTTCTTCTTCTCACAGGTGAGTGTGTTTGGAAACTCATCATGGACATTCGATGAAGTCAGAGGACAATGCTACCTGCACCAGTTCCTCAAGGAGCAACCAGACCTGAATTTCAGGAACCCACATGTCCGCCAAGAGATGACTGTAAGTTAGTCATATAGTCATATAGTCATATGCTTCTCAGACATACACATTAACCTCTCAAACATTGTTACCTTTGGCCTGTCTTGTCTTTAACAGTGTGCAAATTGTCACACACTAAAAAGACTGTAATCTTAATCCTATAAAGGATTACACATTAACCAAGCCCAGTTAAACCTTCTGTCTTTTTAACCGAAGTTACATACAAATAAAACACGTTTATTGCTTTTTCTACTATTTAATCTATATATCGTTGCGTATCACATTGTTGTGGCAACTTCACCTGTAAAAACCTTCCTCGCCACTCTTGCGTAACGTCAAGCTTCGGACTCGTTAAATCCAAGGACAAGGCAAGACTTTCCTTAGAACTAAAAACGATCACATTCTACCCCTTTTCCACCACACAGTTGTAGCACGGCTTGGCACGGCTCCGCTCGTTTTTTTTTTGCTTTTCCATTAGTGATAGTACCTGGTGCTTTTTTAGTACCTGCTCTGGTGAGAGTCCAGACGAGCTGAGCCGATACTAAAATTGGTCAAAGAGTGTCGTCACTGGAAGAGTCATGAGTGCGACATCTGACACAAGAATCTAACCGAACAATGCCGAACTATAATTAGTTTGGAAGACGTAAAAAAAAACATGTTAATCTCCAATTAGCATTTTCTTTTCAATTTTAATATTTAACATAGGCGCTCCTTAAGAACTGCTCCATCCACCAGGTGTGTACCAATGAGTTATTTAACCTCAATGAATTCTTTACAACAGCAGGATAATTAAAGGAGCCTTACGTAACCATCATCACAATAATAAACACATTTCTATATGGCTCTAACACACATGTTCAATACTAAATAGCACTTTGTTGTAGCTGAATGAAAACCAGATTTATAACAATTAAATGACACTTTAACACACAGGCAAGTTTCCAGCTCACATTTTCATAGTAGTATTTTAGACATGCTTTATTTGTAATATTTTATTTTATATGTATTATTTTATTTCAGGACATTATTCACTTTTGGTTGGATAAGGGAGTGGACGGGTTTCGCATGGATGCAGTCAAGCACATCCTGGAGGCGGCGCATTTGAGGGATGAACCACAGGTGGACCTGAACAAACCACCCGTGAGTGCTTTTTTAATCTTCAGTTGAGTTTAGTCACTGGACACAATGACAAACAGCTCCTTGTCCTCACGGTGACCTCACATGACCACCAAGCAAGGCCTGGTTTATCGGACCTGCCAGCTGAAACTGATCTGTCTCCAGTGACAGCACAGGTGTGCCACTCAGTGACTGACACCTCAGCCGCTGCCCAGGGATTCTTTAGTTGGGTATGTCTTGGTTTCCTGTTATGCAAAGGGCAAACCACTCAAAAACAACAACTTCTGCCTGGGCTGTCGTCACTTGATGGCAGAACAAAGAGCTTCTGCAGCTGAGTGGGAGAGTTGCACTTACACACGATGCATCATTTGTCTCTCGCTCCAGTGCCAGGTCGTCCAGTGCTGTTCTGCAGAAAATTCAAGAGTTAATGATCCATTCAGAGTTAAGCTGATGAAGAAAGAGCCTTTGTTCCACGAGGGGTCGAGTTATTTCCCACAGAAGATTAGTAGGAAAGAGAGAGGCATATTTTGGTGGATTAGCGAGTCACTGGTATTTACCTTCCACCGTAGAATAACAATGTAACATAGAGGCTGAGAGGTTGAACTCTTTTCTATTTTCTTAGCCACGCACAACTTGTAGCAATATCGTGCATTGACTATGGAACCACAGCATTATATTACCTGTGTATGCAACCAATGAAACCAATAAGGTTTATTGGGATATTCAAACACATGACTCAGTCAATCATAAATGAGAAAATAAAACAACACAACAAGGCAATGAAACAAAGGCAAGCCTGAAGATGCTTGTTAAAAACATCAACCAAGTCCAAAGATCTCAGGTCCAAGGTGTTAAGGTGCTACATCCTCAAATGCAACATCTCCTTTAGTCTTGAGTTTGTGGCAATTATCTGAAACAACCATTGTGGCTTTGGTGGTTTACTGTCATCTGAGTGGTTTGCACTCAGCATTATTTGGGTATTATTATCCCTTAATAGTTCTGTAGAGAGAAAATAGGTCCAGGGTTGTTGCACATACTGGTCCAGAGTGTAAGAATTAGTAACACCTAAAGGTAAGGCTTTAGATTATCACAAACAGAGAACTCCACTTACCCTTCCTTTCTTTAGAGTGTCAGGAAACTGTGGTTGGCGGAGTGAGCTTCCACTCAGAAATGCTGCAGATCTGGCTGGTTTGTCCATTAAGACTGCAGCTTAAAATGTCCCCCTGTCTCAAATATACAGAAAAGACCTATTCTACTGGTATGAAAAACCAAAGTACATTTAGTGTCTGCCACAAACCCCTCTGGACCCTTAAGCCTTCTTTGTGGTCACAATAGGGCTCACTGGGTCAAAAGCTCTCATATAAAACATTTGATTTTATAATGGCTCAATAACGTTCTTGCACAACACCACTGTTGATCTGTGTATCTAGTTTCCAAGTTGGAAAATTGACTGGTAAACCTACCCAAGCTCTCCTATGACTCCCAGTGGACAGAGAAGAATACCAGTTGATGATCTCAGTGAGGACACTATGAACGAGCCACCACTCCACTGCATTAACTAGATGTAAAAACCTGGATTACAACCAGTCTGATAGCTCAGAAATCCAGTAATTAGGCACATGACCTCGTCTGTCTTTATATTCCTTCTCCCCAGGAGATGATCACTTCAGAGTGGGACCTCCACCATGACTACACCACCAGTCAGCTGGGCTTGCATGACCTCCTGAGGGACTGGAGGGCAGAGATGGACGGCTACAGTCGTGAGCCTGGCAGATACAGGCATGTGAACGAATACCTACAGTAATGTTAGGGTACTAAGTAAGACGGGATCTGAAGTCTTTCAATATAAAGTCCACCTGATCTTAATTATAACAAATACCTAACAGACATTTTGTTTTTAAGTGTGTAAAGGATAAAACTTAAATGAATCCATGTCATGTTAATTTGTATGTGCTTCATTCCAGGTTCATGGTGACAGAGTCATATGATTACCACGAGGTGGAAAAGACCATGATGTACTATGGGACGCCGCTGGTTAAAGAAAGTGATTTTCCCTTTAACTTTTATCTGCTGGACCTGCCTCAGAACACCAGTGGCTTGTGGGTTCAACATCTGGTCCAACTCTGGATGGCCAACATGCCCAAGGGACGGTGGCCCAATTGGGTGGTGAGTCACAACGGTCACATTTGGCTTCTTATATTAAATTTAAATGAGTTACCCTATATATTATCCTAATTTCAACCCTGTTTTACGAGTTTTGTCAAAGGTTTGACTGATTAACCTTTTAATTCTTACCGATGATGTTTGTAGCCATAGTTGACCGAGTTGTCAGATTTCGGACATTCATCACAATATGAGATAAAAAAACCATTATTTACTTTTTTGCTATCGTCTAAATCTACAGTCTCTCCATCTCAGGCTTTTCTCTCACTTAATCAACCCAACCATTTATCCCTTCAGTCTTATTCCTTCCAAGCATAATTCATTCACAACTTCTACCACTCCTCTCTCCACCCATCTCCTCTGTTATCAGGTCGGAAATCACGACAGGCCTCGAATTGCCTCCAGTGTGGGTCAGGCCTACATCCGTGTCCTCAACATGCTGCTGCTGACCCTTCCAGGCACACCGACCACCTACTATGGCGAGGAGATTGGCATGGAGAACATTAATATCACAGACAGTCAGATACAAGACCCTGCTGGCAAACACAATGCAGTCAGTACTGTATACTCACTAAAAAGACTATACACAAGCAAGACGTGTGTGCAGACAATAAACAGTGACACATATTTAAATAAGAAAAAAAAAGGGAGGATTTATTTAAAGGTTGTTGTATTTTGACACTGCTCATTAAATCTGAGAATGCCTTTTGACTTCAGAGTGCCAGTCGGGACCCACAGCGATCTCCGATGCAGTGGAGTGGAGACATGAATGCAGGCTTTAGCAGCAACAACACCAACAGCACCTGGCTGCCTGTACACCCTGACTACAGACGCGTCAATGTGGAGGTGCTGCATCTCGTTTACTCTTATTCCACTTTCATTAAACACTAAGCCAGTGTGAGCTTTTGTTGACTGCATTTCAGAAGTAACCCACTGTCACTTTCTCCACTAGGTCCAGAAGAAAGACGAAGATTCCGTTTTGTCTCAGTACCGTTTCCTGAACACTCTACGTCAGTCAGAGCTGGCGCTTCAGCGTGGGTGGTTCTGCTACGTCCGTGCCGATGCCAGCGTTTTCTCATTCCTCAGAGAGCTTGACGGACTTGACCGGGCTTTCCTCATGGTGCTCAACTTTGGCAAAGAAGCTGCCGTCACAGATCTCTCCTCTATTCCAGAGTTACCGGACCAGTTAACAGTGCTGATGAGCACAAACCATGTCAGTGATGGCAAGGTGCTGCAGAAGTCTCATATCCCGACAGAAGCGGGGGAGGGTTTGGTGATTCAGTACTCCATCAGCACTCGATTTAATCCCACCCACTCAGAACAGTGCTATGTCTCTGAGAAAGCCTGCTATATACGTGTTGTTGACATACTTTATAAATGCTGACATGGACAGACGATGCTCATCAGTTTTCACCGTTAGCCTTACTTCCTCTTCCGCTTGTGTCGAGGAGGTTCCAGACTCAGCTCTTTGTATAGAAACGCTAAGTTGAGGGCTTCCTGTGTGAGACAAATAACCAGTGTCACAGTCTGTAACCACCAACTAATGTTTATGTTGTCAAAGTGAGACACTTACATTGGATGTAAGACAAAAGAATAACAAGGGCATTAAAAATAATTTTACCACAGCTACTTGTGCCTATTTTGCCTAATTTGTAAATGTGTTTGGAAACATGAACGCATAAAGTTTGATTTGAAAAATACAAGATATACTTCATATCCCTGGAAGAGTTCATTACCTCCTCCATCATCAGCTCAAAGTCTTCTGGTCCAAAGTGACTTAGTCCAGGCTGGATGTTGAGAATAATGTTGGGTGCGGATTTTTGTTCTGAAAGAAAGAGGAAGATCAAGAGAGACAGAAGTCAAAGGATGAATGGGGGTAAAATCTGTAAAACCTTATCTAGGAAATGTGTCTCCTTATTGTACATCCATTTTCTCATTCTGCCCCAAATCTAATCTTCCTCTCTCGTGTCTTTTACTCTCCTTTCATTCATTCATTCTTGCTCCCTCCTCCATATCATCCCTCCTCACTCTCCCCGTGGTACTGGCTGTTTCACAAGTGCGGTCTTGACCTTGACAGCTCACAATCTGTGGCGTCTAATCTCTTGCTCTGATACACTATCTCTTCACCATACTAATGGGCCTGTACACTCGCCTCTACGTGTCAGTGCCATCAGCATTTTATCTAAGACTCTGGAAACAGAGAGATTAGGGAGACAGACACACACATGTACATAAAGTGTGTGTGTATATATATATTTTTATATATATATATACACATACAGTACACACAGTACACACGTAGACTAAAGCAGTCTTGCGTGTGTGTGTGTGTGTGTATGAACAACAGAAAAGTGAGAGAGGGTAAAAGAGAAGCGCAGAGAGAGAAGAAGGGTGTAAAGAGGAAAACTGCTTATGTGGTGAGATGTAGAAAGAGCCCATCTATAGGGAAATGAGAGCAATTTGCTGCTATGCATGCTATACTACAAGGTGACCTTTGGTCATGAACTTAAAGCTCTGATGACGTTTTCCCAAGACAGACAGCTGTATATCTGTTACTGCTGTTTGTCAAGACATACACATAAAAGCTGTGCTGAGGTTGAATGAGAGGAAAAACGTTGCTGGAGTAAAACCTACAGACTGACACCGCACCACCCACCACACCCAGCTGAACGATGTATTCACACACATGCTAGTATTTGTAGAATTATAGGGAAAGGGTACACACAACATTGTGTGCATCGTACCTTGCTTTGGATTTGTGGTGAAGTGAGTATGAACGGCTTCCTTAAGTCGTTGAGTGTATTTCAGGACACCCGTCAATGGAATCCTGGCATCACCTCTGTAGGCTGTCAGCAGCATCGATGGATAGCACTTACACACACACACAAACACGATAAACTCATTTTCATTGCAGTACTTTAAAGATTTTATGAATGAATAATGCATTTAGAGTGTCCTCTAAATCAAAATGGTTAACTGTCAGAAGGACTGTACATGTATGTTAGCGAGATTTCAGAAAAAGCCTGGAGGTCTTGAACCAGGACGATTCATATTCAGGCTGTGTGGGACATGCGTATTAAAATGGCTTTTCATCCCATCTGCCTGTTCTCTGTAATTACAAGTCAATTTACACTGCAGAGTAAGGTAACCAAAATCAGACTGATTTTCAGAAAAGCCAGGAAACCTTTATCTCAGTGGGGATCCGCTCATTAAAATCAAATGCTACAGTGAATCCCTACTTTTTAAACAGGGACGTTTGAATGAACTCTAAGCCAGTGTACAAAAACAAAAACAGCCACATTTTGACTTCTCATTCTTCACTTCTATACCTGAGGAGTAATGTTATGAAGGGGACAATAGGAAGCGATACTGAGTCTGTGTTTCTGGTTTGCTACGGGGTCACCCCATTCTTCTCTGTCCTCCATGGTTAGAGGGAGGCTGGGGTCCTCCATCGTTCCCAACACGTCCAGGAAAGGAGCCTGACAACAGGAAAGAGAGTTGGCGTCATGTCATTTGGCGAGGAAGGGAGGAGACTCTGTGTCTTTGGATAATAATAACACTTTCAAGCTGAAGCACACAGTGCTTTCTATATAAATAGGAAAACACAATTAAATTAAAAGGTCATACTCTAAACCCTCAACAACTCATCATAATCACAAATGTCAACACAAAAATGAGCTCTTACATTTAAAATGAACTAACACACATATGAAGATAAATCCCAGGATAATCAGTTTAAATCACTATCAAATGATAGAAAGTGATAAAATACACCATTAAAAAGTTACATTTAATCACACTGAAATGAAAGTGAAGGCTGTGTTATAAAAGTTTGCTCTTAGAAGGGATTTAAAACCTGCTGTAAAATCAGCTGATCTTGAAATGAATAAACTTAAACTGAATGTGACACACACACACACACACACACACACACACAAAAAAAACATACACACAAACACACAAATCACCAGCGGTTTAACGTTGTACCTGCAGGGTGACAGCCCGCATCATGTGTGGGTGTCTGTTGCACAGTGCGCCCACTGGCACAGCTCCAGCACTGCAGGCAGTGAGAGCAGTGAGTGAAGGAGAGGAGACTCCTAAGGAGAAGAGGTGCTGGAGACAAGTGTAAAGATCCTCTACTCCTTTCTCCTTCCTGTCCTCACGAGCCTGTCTTTGCCAGGACAGACCCTGCTCTGCTCCACCTCTGAGGGGTGTGAAGGACAGATTCACTTTCACAGACTTGTACACAATTAAGCTGACTTACACTTTAACATGCCTGTAATCAGCAAACGCACTGCTGAGTCGGTCCTGCAAGGTGATGATTACCTGACATGGCAGTAGGCCAGAACCCAGCCCTGCTCCAGCAGCAGCCTTTTTTCTGGGCAGAAATCCATGCAGAGATCTCTGCCATAAGCCCCATAGACATGGACCAGCAGTGGCGCCGGTCTCAAACCTTCAACAGGTACTGCACTAAACAGTGTCAGTGGAACAAGAGTGCCATCCTATAGGGGAGAGGCATCAGACGGTGATGGGTAGAAAATATCAAGTGTAAAGTGATCTTGAGTCAAATAAATTGGTTTTGCCAATGATATCAGTCCCAGTATAAAAGCAGAAGCAGTTCATTGATTGATTGAATGAAACGTGTCCAACTCCACCACACTAGGTGGCGATATGCTCCCTTTTAGCTTGTTGGTATTAGGCATTTTTTCATTTGAACCTTTCTGACACAAACCAAACCAATTTTAGCTGGCGGCTAGTTTTCAACCACCCATTAACTTTTTTTAATTATTTAAGCTGCAGAGCATACATTCAGTCTCTGTAGCAGTCCAAAAATGACTTCTTCTGTTATTTCCAGGTCAAAGTCCAGGGGTGGGAACTGTGGAATATACATGTAGAGAGCTAGGCTTCTTTGGGTGGGGTTGAACATATAGTACATGCAATTATAAATCAACTCCCAATCACATTATCTGGGCAAGTTAATCCACCTTTGAGAAATTCACTTACAGTTTTAATCAGACTTTACATTTCAAAAGTTTAATTTAAGTTGTGACTAATGCATATTTTTTCCCTGACAGCATGTTAATGTACTGAGTGAGTACCTTTCTGTCTCTGGTGTCCAGTTGCCAAAAGAGCTGTATCAGTGGACACTTGAGTCTTGATACAAAATGCTTCTGATACTATGTCAGTGTGCGTGTACATGTGTGTCATATGTCAAGTGTTCTCACTTGGCTGCAGGCCTGTAAGCGTGTGATGGTATTATTGTCCTGGTTCTCTGGAGAGAATCCATCTTCACTCTGTGATAAAAGGAGCCCATCCTCGGGGTACAGACAGTAGGGCACTGGTGGGTAGACCGGAGACGAGATGAGGATTTCTAACGCTTCAAGTTTGTCTGCCAAGCCTGGCTTCTTGGTTTCAATGGCACAGGCCCAGGAAGGGAGCTTGGGAATGCATAAATATAACAGTATATGAGAAGGTGAAGCGAGTGAATTATAAAAGAGGATGACAAAAAAAGGAAAAAAGGAAAGAACAAAAACATATACACTATGCAAACAAGCAAGAACTTCAGCAAGAGATATATATATATAAAAGAGTTCTCTGACACACTAACCGGTAGAGTGTATGCTTTCTTTGGGTGCATCAGTGGGACCACAGTCAGGACAAGTTCATTAGCAGGCGTTCTTGCAACCAACATGCAGTAGTCTCCAACAATATCCATGTCTTTGACAACGTTACCTGGGTCAGGGGTGGACAAGGAGACCCAGGACAACATGGATGGCTCTGAGAGAGGAGCTTGTACCACCTAGTGAGTGAACAGAGGCATAAGTCTCCTCCCTTGTGTACTGTATGTATAGCATGTAGGGATGAATAATGAATCATTTTTCTGCCAAATATATAAAATAAAACCTTTAAGTCAAGCTTCCGTTTATAAGTCACTGCGTTACAGGTTTAAAATGGAGTATTACCACATGAGATACTATACTATATCAAAATATGAACTACTCTACACTCTTCTGCGAGGATGACAACATTCCATCATGTATGTATCACATTTTAGGTAAGACATTTTAGGATCCTTTGGCAGTTAAATATAAACCTTGACTCAGATGTGCTACAAATAGGATAGTATATTCACTCTCTGTTATCCTGAATAATCAACTAACTTACCAAACTTTAGATCCACTCGTAAAACAAAAATAATAAAATGTGTGTGCAGGATTCTCTGGTAGTAAGGTGCAGCATCCTATGAAGAATTAGCATATTTATATATGTTTATTGGTATAACTCTACCTGATATTCCTGCCCCAGGCCTGTATTAGCCAGGATGATCAGCAAGCCTCTCCAATGCTCCACGTGGTACAGGAGGTCCTGCTGGCGAGGCTGAACCAGGCGAGGCACTAAACTGTTTTTTGTTGTGTCGATCAGCAGCACCTCTGAACTTGTCCTGCTGTTGCAGTTGATGCTCAATATCCGTCGGTCTCTGGAGAGGGCAACCTCCACAAACACACTGGGGAGACATTGTGTTTCAAGTAAAAGATGATGTGGGAACTGAGGCAGCTTAAATGTTAGACATCACTTACACTTACTCAGGCTGTTTTTCCTCGTACACAGTTGTTATCCTGCTTCCACTGAGGGTCATGTCCAGACGAAACACGCTATTGCAACGCAGACCCTCGAGACTTGTATAAAACATCACCTCATCTGTGGCCCACTCTTTACACAAAGAAGAAAGTATTATTTATCTGTTATGGACATTACTAAAATAAATACAAACTATTTAAGACCTACCAAAACTGAAGACGTTATCCAGTGTGAGAATAATGTTTGAAGGATCCAAAGGAGATTTTTCTCTTGCAAGCCTCACAACAACACACCTGGATTGTCAAAGTACAATATATATATATATATATCTTTTTTTTAACTAAGCAACTTAGAGTTTGTATGTTTAATGCTGTTCCATTTACTTCACCTTGGCTCTTCTCTGTGATTAGATTTTAGTGTGGCAGCAAGGTGTTTCTCCTGTGGGGACAAACGTATTCTCTGGACAGCCCAATGAAACCTCTCTCCTCTCTCAGGTCCCGTCTTATCCTCTCCTCCGGGAACTTGTTCTAGATTTAACACTTGCTCTGGATCTCCTGTAAACACACAAAGGAAACTAGGTTATTCACAAAAGTGGGAAATGTCATAGAAGTAACAGATGCAGATTTGGGTCATCTGGTTATACTTGTATGTGCTTTCATGATTTCTTCTTACTCCGGCTCTTGTCCATCCTGTAGATGCCATCACCTTCAATAAAATACACATGATGATGTCCACAGACCACTGAGTGGTCCTGTGTGCTGGAGAACCTGCGGTATGCTGCCTTCAGTCTCTTCTTGAAATAATTTTGTAAATCCTTGTACTTCTGAAGTCCAGGACTGAGATGATCATCTGATGAGGTTGAAGTGTCCTGCAATTAGACATAAATAAACATATAACAGTCATCTCCCATTGTTGTAAATACGGTTAGTTCACTGGTATTTGGGCAATGTCAAAAATTTACTTAGTGGAGATGTGCACTCTTCGAATGCTTTCTCTTGTTAAAAATATTACACCAAATTTCTAAAGCTAAAATCACTGTACATTAAGGTATAACACCTGATAAATATGTTGTTCATGTTAGATAACCAGAAATTGTGTGCACTCAACAGCCTGTGGTCAGGACGAAGGGCACTGAGCCTGGAAATCGATAGTTACTGTTAACTATCTATATAGTTACTATCGATAGTTACTGGTGCAAATTCCGAGACAGGGTGGGGGCTGAGATGCTCCTGAGCAAAGTGTGCCCACTTTGTGTTTACTACTGTTGCATATTAAAGATGAGTTACATGCAGAAATGAACCATTAATTAGTCTTTATGTGAACATAAGAAATTCTAAATGCACCTCATTTCACCACAGTCCTAAATTCTATCCCTGCGACAGTATGTGAGAAAGTGATGACAGAGAGTGTCTACGGTCATGATATATAGTTGTATGAAAGATCTGGACATCACTGAAAGTGTGAAAGATCATGCTGATTCTTGAAAATGAAAACTAAAAGAATTTAACATAACATACATAACATAAAACATTGTCCTGGTAAAGTATTCATATTTTTAGATCATGATCCTAAACATTGAACTCGTGTTAATAAATTGTTCCTTGCCGTTTGTCTCTATGGTGATGGCCACATTTGAAGCTCCTTCCTAGTTTTAATGTGTGTAAACAAGACACCCTTTTCAATAATTCATATTTTAACGTGCAACAGGCTTGGTGTCAGATTATAATCTGACACCAAGCCTGAGGTGTGAAAACAACATCTTGGACAGTCAGTGGACAGTCTTACCGACGTGCAACGACGTTGTGAGGACACACGGAGACATGTTATCCGCCTGAGGACAGCGAGTTGAACACGAAACGACGTGAAGAGACGAACAGGAGAAAACAGCAGAGACGAGACAACGACGGCCATTATCAAAGACTGCTGCATCAACACATGTCAGCTGTGTGTGTGTGTGTGTGTGTGTGTGTGTGGGGCTGACGACACTAAACACGTAAATAATAATCACTGTAGGTCAACTGTTCACATTATATTCTGTTATTTAGTGACTAATGAAGCTGTTTCGAGCTCTTTCTACAGACGTGCATGCTTTCATAAATAAAGCCCGCTGCTGATGACGTAGGAAGCTAAACCAGACTAAACTAATCAAATCCAGAAATGAGCAGTAACTGGATACTAGAAACTGTCCAGTCTGATGAGAGGCAGTGTGTGTGGAACATAATCTTTATTTATATCTATCTATCTATCTATCTATCTATCTATCTATCTATCTGTCTGTCTGTCTGTCTGTCTGTCTGTCTGATATTATAATGTAACAGTGTTGTAACAAACTACAGATACTTTGTTACTGTACTTATGTAAAACAATTGTTTTACTTTGCTATTTATATTTCTAGATACTTTTCCTTTTACTCCACTACATTTCCTCTAACTATCGTTGTTACTCGTTGCTACCAAATAAAATCAGAAGAAGAGTTGGTAATGGTCTGTATTTATTCTAGTCTTGATGAGTTGCTTTACTCTACAGATTTACCATTCACCCATTCACACCCTGCAACATGGGGTTAAGTGCCTTGCTCAAGGACACATATAGAGTAGAGCCAGGAATTTAACCCACAGCCTAGTTGAAAGACAACTTGGCCTACCAATGAGCTACCATGCCTCAATCCTTAGTCCTTCACTTTGTTTGTACTTTTACTTATAAAACTAAGTACAGTAAATGTCATATACTTAAATAATTTAAAGTAATATTATAAATACATTTTTTTCTGGTAATATACATGTGCTTTTACCCAAGTATCCATTTAGTACTTTATACAAGATTGGAATATAATACTGTATATAAACTGACTGAACTGCCATCGAGCAGCTCGATAATCCATTGGGATGTCTTGAATACCAAAAGTGTACGGAAGTAGCACACGTCCATTGTGAGGGTAACAGGTGATCACAGATAAAACATCTCTGCGATCATGTCTGCATTGGTGTAGCCTTATTTTTTTACTACTACATTGCTACCGATAACTGTGACACACCACTGCAGCCACTACATTTGTTTACACATTCATTTAAGCCCACAACTTTGAAGACACGATGGAGAGGGACTCCACCGGTGCTGCGGAAAACACGCAGCCTGCTTCGCCTTTGAGGACAAACCTTAATGAAGACAGGTGCGCAGCTGATTCCCACACCTGCCGTGATGGGACCTGTGCTGCTGCCACTGATGTCGCCAGAGCCAGGTGGATTCTGTTAAGACAGGTACTGTGAGTCCCAGGAGTAAACACTAATATTCTCACGGGTTTAGACGAGGAATGTGATGATACCACTTTTCTGTGTCCGTTATCACAAACTCCAGTATTTACCGAGACTGATATTAGTCTGATACACTCATTTTGGACCGTTTATGAACTATGAAGCTGTTAACAACACATTTGTGAAGAGTCAAGAGACTCCAACTGTGTGACAAATCTTGTTCTCCCAAAAAGAAGATGTAAACAGCCCAAACATGACTCTGAGCTAAAATGCTTTTGCTGATCTTTACTTACATTATTACAGGCTGGGCATAGTGAAGCATGTGATATATAGGATTCTATGGGATTTTACATGTGTACATGTCCAATATCCGATCCAGTGATTTTGACCAGTATCGGATCGATACTGATACTAATACTGATACTAATTCCCGTCCCTAGCTTAAACTCATTTTATTCAGGTCACACTTTCATGTGTTTTTGGACATGTTGTATTTCACGTAGTCTATATTCCCTCTAACTCAGAGTCAGCAAATAGACAGAACCAACACAGTTTCACGTAAACAACAGAGTTTCAAGCAATACATAGTATTCAGATTTTCTAATGTATTTATAAAAATAATTAAAAAACTAAAATTTTATTTGCTAATTCATCATTTCCAGGGCTTCATGCTGCAGACAAATCTTGAGTGTGTACATTTCTTAATACCCACAGGTGAAGTTAATTAATTTGTCAAATGTATGTCTCCTGTAAATCTCTGGTTTACCTATTCAAAATAATACTGTTGTAGAAATTAATGTTTTATTATACACACGTTTGCTTTTGACACAATTTATATTGTGATTTGGGATGCAATGGGTTGTTGTCTTTAAAAAAGTGGGTCCACCACACAGTAAACGTTTGACAAACAGCATTAGAAAACATCAGGCATGACGGAATAAACTACTGACAACCTAACAGATTAGATCACCACCTATTTGTTCCGTAAACCACCAATTTTAATTAGATGTTACAAGATATCTACTTGGGTCTGTTTCTACTTTACATTATCACACAGTAGAATGATGCAGATATTTCAAATGTTAAAGGCAGAAGCTTCAGCTTTTGTTGATGGCCAAATATAAGTATAGAGCCAGGTCCACAGGCTGGTATAGTAATAATATAGTATTTGTTGCTCAGTTTGAAATATGTAATATGTGCTTCTTTTTTGGAAAGTTAATATGTTATTTCCACTCACACAGGTGTTGCGTCAAAAGTCAGTGGACAGTCCGCAGGTCAAACAGGCATCTGTTCGCAGATTTGCAACGTTTGACCTTTTCAGCAGGAAAAGGCTTTTCAAACAAGACCCCAGTGATACCTCAGATGGCCAGTGGGTGGAGTACAGAAGTGTCTACTTTCCAGAGTACAGTGCCTTACTCAGGTACATGCATGAACATGTGAATGGACACTCAATGTTTTATTGTTTCATGCTGGCAAAGATAAAACATGCTGACAGTGCATCACACGTACAGATTAAATGGGTAAAAGTCAGTATGGATCAAGTTCCAGGTGATGCTGCATTTAATATTAAGCGTTCAGACATGCACAGAACTCTGGATATTCTCAGTGATTCTGCAGAAGGGCTGTATGTGTGAATACAGAATACAGGTTCCCACTATAATCTCAGATTATGTGCATTGGTGAGTGTCCTGCTTCTTGCAGGCTTAAGACAGGAATCTCTGGAGATTCTCTTTCTGTTGTGACCGCTGCTTATTCAGACAACATCCCACTGTGTTTGTCTTGTGTGAATGACAAACTCCAGGTATGGTCAGACCAAAACACCCAGAGTTCATGTCAGAAAATGGTATTCACCTCTCTAGAGTCTAGTTTTTTGTCAATTTAGAAGGAACCACTCCTGTGTGCCATAAAACAGGTTGAAATGCTGCTCAATTTCATGTTATAGTTTTATTTAAAAAATGTCTATTCATTGATGTGCAGACATAGTTTAAATATATTGTTTATTGTTATAAATGTATCCAGCCATGTCTTATTCAATATCAGTGATGTTAACTGATATACAATGTGTTTCTTAAGAACAGAGCTATAAGTTTAAAAAAGGTAATTAACACTATTTGTCTTGTTTCCGTGACTGTAATAAATATGCACAACATACTTTTCTGTCCACTTATGTTTCTGTGTCTTTCAGGGATAACATGGGTCCACTGAAAGTGAATGAAGTGCTCAACAGTTTCGACAACACTGGTAACGTCTGTGAGTACATTGTTTCTCTTCTCTACTTGGAATAGCTTTAATGTGTTAGTGTGTTTATGCAAGTGTGCACAGGATTGTGTTTAGTTGAGTTATTGTACTCGCTGACCGTTATCCATGACAGACAGACGGACACACACACACACACACACACAGGTTTGCGCAGCTATTATCCTGAGGACGCTGCATTGACTTTCATTCGTTTGGTCAACAAAGCGTAACAAAGCGTTGACCTAAACTTAACCTAACCACAATGCAAATCTTAGCCCTACATTTAACCAGTTCCTCAGAAACTTCATTAGGACCAGGTTTTGGTCTCCATGGGGACTACTGGTCCTGACAAGGTCAGTGTTTGTGTAAGAAAAGGTCCTAAAGAGGTAACTAGGTCCATGTGTACACACACACACACACACACACACTTTTTCTTACCAGGTACATTCAAATGCCTCATAGAAGGGACACGTGCTGCAGTCTTCTTATTACACCAGTCAACAGTGATGAGTGGTTCAGTGATGAGTGGTTTGGGAGAAAAGAAAGTGTATAAGTCAAGCAGATGTGCACATGCTGTGTGATATGGAGTGGAATAACATCATCGAAGCACTAGAGCCTTGATGTTGACCTTCACACACTTTGTAAAGCTTGACTGAGTTTATTTTTGATTGAATGTAATTCAGTTTTACTCCGCTCTGTTCAGTCCTGTTGCATTTTGTAGGGTGTTTTGCTTCCCTCGTGCTCTCTAGAATGAACCTCGGACTAACAACCTCTTTGTTGTGCCTTTTCCACCCTCACAATTCTGATTCCAATGCACAGCCATACTCCCTGCTGTACAGTATTTATGCATTATAATGGCACTGATAAAGGATTTGAACGTACTCAATAAAACCTGGGGTGCCTGTAGGAATTTTCAGCACTGCTCTCATTAATCTCATTGCTGCAGCTGTACTTACTAATTTTGAGGTTTTATGAAAGGCCTGTGTTGTTGTAAATTTCCATGATAGTTTTTGGTGGCTTAATTATTTGCTAATACATTGGGTAGTTTACCATGTCTTTTACACCATTTAATCTTATTTACCTGAGCTGCTTTCATTGTATTATAAACTGAAAAATAGTTGTGTTCTAAAACTTTTAAAGTGTTAGAGTAAGAGACACAGTCAGCCTGTTATACTGAGTAATAACAAACCAGCAACATATGATTTCAAATGTTATTACACATTACATCTTTATTGTCATATTAGAGGAAAGTTAAGACAAAGTCAATAGTAACACGTGTTGAAGGTGTTTCTAAAGACCCTTCCTCATGTGTTTGCTGTTATTAAATGTAGATAAAGTTAATAAACCCACTACATCTTGCTATCCATTTGGTTCATTATGATGTTGTTTCTTTGAATTTCCATGTTCACATACATGTGAAGAGTTATGACAAGAGTAACACAATTAATGACAACATGATTGAGATTGAAATTGTTATACGACCAAGGGCAATTACTCAATAGAAATGACTCTTCTGTTATTTTATGAAGATAAAACGTGTGACAAAACAATCATTTTGATGGAATTCAGCAGTGCTGCAGGAAGATGAGAAAATGTTTTGTTGTTGATAGACTCAGTTTTATATTTCTTTTCTTGAAAATGATAGTTAAGATGCAAAAATGATTAGTTGCACCAACTATGAATTACATAGCAGTCATGATATTTGTCAGAATAATCACAACTTGTTTTTCTAAAGTTCTTTTTTTATAATCATATCATGCAGCTCTAATCACAGACTAGTGATAACCAGCCCGATTGCCCCACAGGAGTCAGGGTCATAGGTGAAGGTCGTATCTTGAGGCTACTTCAGTGCACAAAAGCATCAAATATATAAGTCATGACAGAGCAGCTAGTACGTATAATCCCTTCTCTCTACAAGGAGACTAAAGGATCAATACTTTTTAAGAGGTCATCATGTTCTTGCCTTGTGGCACAGGCCCCCACTGAGCTCTTTGTAATTTGCAGATCTCCAATTAGCTCTGCTTTTCTATAAAGTACAAATGTGTGTAAAGAATCCTCTCCCTAATTTATTTTCCGTCGTAGCAGACATGTCCAGACTGCTTACTGTAGATACCCCCTCATCCTTTTGTCCCAAACTACCTCTCTCTTTCCATTTCTCCACTTTCTGCCCTCACGCCCCTCCATCCCTCTCTCCTCCCAGCTGGAGTCATGCTTGGCCAGATGGGTAACAGAGTTCCTGACTTGGCCTGTGGATTAGCACAGCCGGAGATTAGAGCATAGAGGAGGGGAGAGGGGGAGATGGTGGGTGGGCATGCCAGAGGTGGAGGTGTGTGTGTGTGCGCGTGCGTGTGTGTGCACGCATAAGGAGTGGAGAGCCACTAGTAAAGGGGACCTCATTCCTCAGACAATGAGCCAGCCATCTCCCTCTCCATCCCATGTTTGGGACTAGTAATGCGTGAGATCAATTAGGACTGGTTGAGAGGAGGCTCTGAAAGGCCTGGAGGTGACCCTGTCGGAGCTCAGGGGTCTATTTTTGAGGGTGTTAGTCAGAGAGAATCCCCATTAAATACACAAACTCACTCATATCTATTTTTTATGTCCTGCTCACAAAGATGTACAATCACACACACACATCTACACAGTCTTGCTAGTTAATACACATTCTCTTTGGCCACATTCACACCCTCTCCATCTTTCCTGCTATCTTGCTAATCCCTCACCCCTGAGGTGTGGACAAGCCCAAATCCTAGGGTTCCTTGTCCTCCTGAATAGCAGGCTAAAAAGTCTAGTCTGGATTAGCTCACTGCTTCCAAAATGTGTGGACTCAGCTTAAAATTGCTACCCCCTCTCAGCATGAGCCTCTCCCCTGGCTATTGTGATTGTCCCACCAATGTGCTCGTATTTGAACAATATGTTTTTTTCTTAAGGTGACGATAAGCTGAAGTCAATGGTTTTACTTCAAGCTGAGAGGAGAAAGCAAGGGGTCTCAGTGACGATGGTTTTTAATTTAAGTAATGGAGTGTTTGTAGAAATTATGTCTTGTCACGGAGAAGACTTGGGCCTGCACTGACCGCAAAGTTAAAGTAAAGGCTTCACTGACTTCTCATATACAGCACATGTCACATGGTCCATCATAATCACATTGGAAAAATACATTTAGGTTTCTGTTTCTTATGAACAAAATTAATGTTAATGACTGGGGGAAAAACTTTTTTGATTCTGACACAACTTTTGCTCGAGTTCCTGCAGAATTTTAGATTTTTGGGTCATATGCCTTAAAACCTTTTTTAAGTTTGGCTAAATATATTTTAGCCAAAGAAATTAATAATGTACACAGTTTCATTTATGTTTTCACAATCACCCCCTCTGGTGGTCATTCACAAGTCACGAAATTGCTGTTAAATTTGTAACTCATTATGTTGTCACTAAATGATTTGTCCCATTTCAGATCACTTTGAACTATTTGAACTCTGAACTTCCAGCCTTCCTGGATCTTTTGCTGACAGTGGGAGCTTGTAATTGTAAGAGAGCTTTGTGCGGGCGTTGTTTGGGGTTTCAGGGGTGCTTGTTTCCTGCTAGGGATCAGGATTTTAGTACACAATACAGGCCCTTGGGGTTGGATGACCAAGAATGCATCAGAGGAGGTGTCTGTGTGTGTCTGTGTGTGTATGTGTGTGTGTTTGAGAGGGTTTAGGTAGAGCTTGTTGACATTGCAGGGCTTTTGGTAAGAGGACTTTTAGGGCTGTGGGGTTACTTGTTGGGTTGATGTTGCAGGAAAAAGTCACCGAGTGTCCATACTCGCATACACACAGGGAAAATGTATCTTTGCTGTGTGTGTCGTTGTTGTTGTTGTTGTTGTTGTTCGGATTCTTCCACACACACAGCCCTAGTTAGAGCAATGCTGTTCGTCAGTGCATTAGTGTGTCTGTGGAATCAAGAGCCAAGCATCCTAATGAAGCTTAATAGCACCTTCTTCACTCCGGCTGTCATTGTATGAAAGGATTTCTAGCCTTTCAGCCTCTCAGTCATCCCTATTATCTACCACAGACTTCACCTATCACCCCCACTGGTAAATACTATAAGCCCAGAATGTTTGAGTGTCATGAGTGAGCGCAGTGGTGAACTGGTGGAAGTTACCCGCTCATTTCTGTGGCTCTCTCTGTGAGGTTATAAATGTCTGCATATGTTACACTTACAGAAACAAGACAATCCTCACTACATGTCAGAGCAGAGTGTTCTTTGTTGGTTTTTTGCATTGTTGGGCAGGTGTGTGTTTCTTCTGTATCTAGTGAATCTATCATGTTCATGTATGTGTGTTTAATTTGTTGCTAAGCGTCCTTAGTGACTGTGTGTGTGTGTGTGTACTGCACATATGTGTGTATGTGTGTGTGTGTGTGTGTGTTGTAATAGGTGCCCCCCGTAGCCTCTCCTTGTTTCAAGCCTACAACGGAGCCCTGTTTGCATAATTATGCTAATTCATTGTGCCATAGTACTAATTAGACCTTGTTAGACAGTAGTGCCAGACCGGGAGATGGCAGCCATGCACACACATACACAGAAACACACACACGTACAGACACACACACACACGCTCACTCATTGACTGTTGTGTCAATGACAAGGTTTGTGGTTCCCCTCTGTGCTGTTTATAACATGCTCTCTATAGCAAATGTTCTCTACTGTGTGCTCTGGACTGAGCTCAGGTGGCTCCTCTGATTTTTATTTAAGCTCATGGAACAAAAATCAATGTAAAACATTAACGCTATTAGCTTCCTCAGAATCTAATCCATGCCCATATTCTCATTATTATCTCTTATTCCTCAGAGCTGATGCTAATTGCTCCTTTTGCAAGCAATTTATTTTATTTCTCCTAACTCCACATCTCATTTATTTTAGATGTTGCATATGTCCATTATGATTACAAACACTAATGCACAACTCACATTATTTACTGTATGGATTTTGTCATAAATCAATCCAGAATTTATTTTCTTGAAATACAGATTTACATAAAAACCAGGTAACCCAAACTGGGCTTTAGAATATTTCCTCATAGTATACAACTCATGTAAATGATTAACTAATGCTTTAAAGGAGGTTAAATAAGATGGTTTGGGTGTAGGATGTTGACAATTGGGCTAAACTACTATAGGAGCTTATATTAAATTTAAAAAAACAAAACCCTGCTTTTTCGTTATACATTGATTTTAAGTTAGTATTGTTTAATATACTGTGGTTATAGAGGTTAATTAGACCTCAATGCTTAGCTTTATTACTTGTTGAGATAAAAGGGGATCAGTAAATGTGGCCTGCACAGTTATTGTGTCATCTCAAACATTTTATTAAATATGTTTACTAAATATTTTATTACTTTATATATTTTTTACTTCTATAATGATGTTTCACAGAAGACAGGTGAACTATAACAGATACAATAATGTTCTTTCAGCCATTGTTACTGCAACTGTTTCATTAAATTTAACCACCGAGTAAAATGATGTGCAAAAGTGTTTGCACATGGGCACTGCAGTGTGTGTGTGTGTGTGTGTGTGTGTGTCACTTTGGGGTGTTGGAGAAAGTGTGAGCAAGACTTGAGTGGGTTGAGGGCACGTTGAGAGAGTTGCCAGTTGATTTAATTGTAGGCAATTGATTTTTGCTTCTGCAGCCTTGTCTCCTTCATCCGTTCACTGGAGAAAACAAGGAACGGGGACTTGCCTGAAGTACTGTTGGGTGCTGGAGGCTTCCTGACGTTCGAGAAGTTAACAGTCACTGCTGTAGTTGTGAGCACAATTTGATGCTAATGTGTAGATACACACATTAAGGTTAACAAGCGTGCATGCATATGCATGCACACACACACACACACACATACATACAGGCTGAAATTCCCTGAAGTAAACCACCATTATGACTTTGAGCACAACAGGAATTTGTGCTTGAATGAAAGAGAGTGAGTTAGTGTGTGTGTTTGTCTGTGCGTGCACATGCGTGTGTATGGGTCTGCATGTGTGCGCACTATTACCAGTAAGCGGTGGGGATTAAGTTCAGGAAATGAGTAGAGCGTTAAAGGGTGCTTCCCTGCCCAGTGCTCTTGCATTGTCACCACTGCTAATACTCAGCTAATTACAAGGACATAACAGCCACCACAGTCTGTGACCCTCATGTCTCTCCAATTTGTCCCCTCCCTTTCTTAGGTTACCCCTTCTCTCTAGAATTAGGGGATAGAGAGAAAGAAAAAAGAAAGAGTAATAACAGGTCGCTTCCCTGCCTAAAAGCTCCCCCTCCCTCTGGACAGATACAATTATTGGATTTTTCTCCATTTAAGTCATCCAACCCTTGTGTGCCCCTCCTGGCAATGTCCCCCATGGTGCCTAAGCTTAGCATTCACAGGCCTGTTCACCTAAGTAACACATGCACACACAATGCAAGTGAGTGAGAGAGAGTGTGATATCACTGACTGGTGATTAATATTTGGAACACCGTGCCACCTAGGGCATATCAAGCAAGCATTAAAACCTTTATGTTGAAGTTAAAAAATGTCTTAAAAGCTTAGAAGTGCTTAAAATGTTTGCACCCAATATACCAGTATATACTGTATATATATATGATTGTACATTCAGTTATTCCAGTCAGTCATCCTGATCATCTCCCACAGACTTTGTGTGCGAGCAATGTGAACGATTCAAAACTATCAACCCTCTCGTGTAGCACAAAGCGGTAGAAGATGAATGAGGTGTGAGTAATATTCAATTTATTGTTAATGACAGACATTCAAACTACTACTCTTTTTCTACCTGAATGTTTTAAAGTGAGCTATCGATCATGTTACCGAGTATAGGCCTATGGTTGTGGCCTACAGTATTTCTTTATTCTTTATTTACCTGTCATGAACAAAAAGTGCCTAACCCTCATCTGTTTTTTAGTCACCAAAAAAATAAAGTTGCAGCGGTTCATTCAATATTTCATTATAAGTTACAGATTATTTTGCAGCTCTGTTTAAACGAGCTTACCCAAATATTAAAGGAACTTTAATTAACAAAACCACAGACACATATTTTAAAACGGGTGTTTTCTTGAAGCAGATTACAGCATGTACCCAGTCTAAAATATTTTTAGGAATGTCGATAACTCTCTATTTTTATTATCACATTAACCGTACATGTATATTTTGTTTGCATGCCTCACAAATGTGTCCACAAATACAAATGTGCTGAGTATGCTCCATTAGAGAGCTAAGTGATTAGCGCATGGTAGTTAATTTGGCTCTCCTCCCTCTTGTACCCGTCAAGTGCACCACTGTGTAATTCCAAAGGCACAAGTGTGTGCACATGTAAGTGCATCTGTGTGTGTGTGTGTAATGATGTTTTAAAACAAACACATGATTAATGTGATTAGTGTGTTGGTTGGGGATTTGAACAGCTATAGTAAATGTCTGCATGGGCATATGGGAATAGGTTTTGGCTTCACTCCAAACACTGTTTGTGGGTTTTTCAGTGTTTCATTTACTTTGCATTGTCCTTGTATTGTTTTCATGGTCATTATATGATGTAAAGAAATTTTATTTTTGAAGTTATAATTATATCATTTATAATAACTATAAATCTTTTGATTTATCTTTCAGTTTGACGACACAATATTGTATTTAGCTTGAGTGAAATACATGCATTTCCTGGTTGAACAGTTGGTTTATCAAAGGTTTCACAACCCCTGTGTTTTACACAATAGAATGGTTCTTGGTTTCAGGTAGTCACATTATATTCCATTTGACTTAGTGTTAGATAGGCATTTTAAGAATTACTCACTGTTAATAACTTAAATAAATTCATTCATTTTAAGGATCCAAGCTTATAGCCTAAAACACATGACTTGTGTTAGCGTACCCATGGAAATAAAGGTCACTCATCAGTCTTATGGTTCACAAGCGTTGTATTTAAATGTTATCTCTCATTCCCTTTAAAACTATGATATAGTTGTATGTGTGCGTAACAAACCCAAGTGTATGCGCCCAAGTCACATATTACTACCAAGATGATGTGCCCTTTAGATAATTGTGTGATACTCTGCCATTGACCTCAGTTGCTCTCTGCTACCTCAGATACCTCATATATCAACAATATTCCTGACCTCACCTTAATTTCAGATGTGAATTTACTATTAAACAACGTAGGCACTGGATAAGAAAACTAAGACTCTCTCCCTGGTTTCCCATCCTATTGGAAACATTTTTTCTGGGACCATTTTTATCAAAAATCCCAAACAGAGAAGTGGAGCAGCTGATTATCAGCTGTATAACCTGTAAAAATGTCTTTGCTGAAACTGCTAATGTGTTTTGATATTTGTCCAAGAATCCATTAACTTGCTTGGTGACTCAATGAACGGCTTCACCGCACAAACTGCTACAGTCACTTGTTCACTCTGTCGGTCTCTCTCTGTCTGGAGACTCTCTAAATAGCCCCATGGGGGCCTTTAACTGTCAGTTGGCTCTACCAACTCTAAAGTAGGTGTTGACGTTAATGGGTGTGCTAAATGCAAATGTGAGTTACCACAGGCCTCTGAGGGGAAAGTTAACTGATTTTCAAGTGGCCCTCAGAGACTCTCCCTCTAACACTAACTAGCTGTAGTGTATCTCAGTTGGCTGAAGCTGCCGTGGCTGTTTGAACTGCGAGCTGCCAGGTTGTGCCAAGGCTTTTTTTTTTTTTTTTTCTTTTTAAACTTTTTTATGTCAGCTTCACTTTTAACACGTTATGGGAGAGAAATGGTCTGTTTGGCATCTGAGTGTTGAGAGTTTAAAAAGATGTATGAATGAATGAATGAATGAATGAATGAAAACTGTGATAACAAAACATGCCTGTGTGTGATTTATAATAGGTGTATAAGTGTATAAGTACTGCAAACTGAAGTCACACAACTTTTGTTTCTGTCTTTCTTTGTCACTTTTACGTGCACATGCTCACACACATACACCCCCCCCCCCCCCCCACTCTGTCCCTCATCTGTCCACAGCAGGCCATGGCGCCATAGACCTTTGTGTTTGTCCACTGAGGCTGAATATACCCCCACCCCAACCTGACCACCACCTTCTCTCTCTCTCTCTCTCTCTCCCACTCACTCACTCACTCACACACCATTATTTCATAAATGATATGTAGCCATGAGCCGAGATCCTTTATATCCTTATTTGTTTAAAACTCTTCCTGCCCAAATAGCCATTAATACATAGTTATTTCGAAAATAAATAAGAAAAACAAATAGTCCAGTTGTCCATGTGTGGAAAACTTCCAGTGGCAGGCTACATTGCAAGGTTTACATGCCAACCCTTCCTGTCTGACCTTTTCTCTGCTACTAGGACACACTGTGAGCAAAGTGTCTTTTCCATGTAGACTACATCAAGTCCAAATTGCCTGTAAGAAAAGACTTGTATTACACACATAATAACAATGCACCATGAAGGGTATGCAGGTCAGTTAATGACAGGTGCATCAGCAAATTAAAGTGGGTGCTCCAAATTAAATCACTGGTTGCTTTAATTGGAATATTGCTAGAATTATTTGTCTTTTTTTGGCTGTTTGGATATGATTACAGACTCCTAATTATATAATTTGATGAGAGGCTTTTGAAAAGTATGTTAAATTGGGAATGACCAGTGAAAAAGAAGTTAGATTTTTGCACAGCAACTTATCATGTCAGTGTTACAGGCTCAATTTTTTTTTTTTTTTCATTGTGTGCTGCTTCTATTAACAGCTTCCCTGTTTCATTGCTCTCCACCCTCTCTGCTGTGCCTTTTCCCTCCCTCTCTGCCTCCTCTCACTCTCTCCACCCACCAGTGATTGCACAATCTTCCCATCACCACCACAATCATAACAGCCTGGATTCTGTGCCAATGTGTAACCACTGCCAGTCTGTGGACATGTAAAATGACACGCGTGCACACACACACCCTCGCGCACGCAAGCACGTGTCCTGGAGGAGAAATACAGTTAAAGCTTTTATGCTACGTTCCCAAGTGGCTGTTTTCGAGCGCAGCCACAATGGAGGGCCTAATGTGGATTTGTTTAGAGAGCTGGTTAATTGGAGTGGGATGCTCTAATTGCACCTCTTTCATGGTGTGTATGAGCATGTTTGTGCATGTGTGTGTGTGTGAGTGTGCAACTGTGTAAATGTAAATGTCACCTGTCTTTTGTTTGGAATATGTGTGGGAAAATGTTTGCTTAGCTATAACTCTATTACACAAACACAATAAGCTACATAGCGCACACATAACTGGTGTGAAGTGTCTAAGTGCAGAGAGCACGAGAGGAACAAATATTGAGAGAAATGCAATGAATAGTGTGTCTTTACTATCACAGTAAGCCACTGTACGTGAAGGGGCTTCCATTTATGTAAACGCACAACTTTGTCAGTGTTGCCTTCCAGTTGGGGGTGCTCTAAGTCCACATGACTGTGTGTGTGTGTGTGTGTGTGTGTGTGTGTGTGTGTGTGTGTGTGTGTGTGTGTGTGTGTGTATATAGACTCACTAGATAAACATTGCAGTTGCTTCAGAATTATAGCAGTCACCAGATGACATCACAGTAAAATATCAGTGGCAGATTTTTGGAATAACATGTTCAACAGTACTCTCTACCACTGAACACCACTATAGATACAATGTTGGGGAAGAATGGTGTGTAATCATTCAGAAGAGACTATGACAAACAGCACTTAAGCTGTGGTGGTGCCTCAAAACCTACACTTTGTGTTGGTTTTCACAGATGTGTGTGTATATATTGGGTCTGAAAAAATGCGTTTGTGAATCCTTGTATGTATGTTGATACCTCTGCGTGAGTCCAAAAACACATGGCGTGCCCTATGTAAGCCATAAGCCTAAAGCTAATCAATGATTGTCACTTAAGACCATTCTCATCATGCACACACACACACGTTTGTGCAGCTTTTGAAGTGAGGACTTATAGACATAATACATTCCCTACCCCCTTACCATAACCTTAAACATCACAACTAACCCTAACCTAAACCCTATTCTAACCCTAAAACCAGGTCTTAACCCTTCAAAGATGTGAGGACAAGCCAAAATGTCCTCACAAAGCAACAAATACAAGAATACATGCACACACAGTGCTTCAGTGATCATTGGAAGCCTATTATGGTCCTTTAGATCCTTTTTGTGTGCTACTGATTGCTTTCATTCAAGACAGTGATCTCTTTTGTTTGCATACATTTACGTGTCTGCCTGTCTTTTTGCTTGTGTGTGTTTCTGTTGCTGTTTGTCTTCATGTGCATGCATTTGTGTTTGCAGGCTCCATCTAAATGTACACACATTATTAGTATTATTAGTAACCATTCTGCCTGAGCACAGTCACTGCAGTTCTCAGACAAAGCAATCAGATCACTTAAGGCTCTGTGGCCTAAAGCTTCATGTCTTCCTATATATGTCTCTCTCCCTCTCTGTCTTTAATGCGTCTCTTCAACACACACACACACACACACACACACACACACACACATACACACACACACACACATACACACACAAAAACCCCAGCAGCCATGGCCATCACCCTTTATCTTCTCTCTCCTCACCCTCACCCTGCCTCTTCTCTCAACCAGTCCTGCCTTCAGTCCTTTACCTCCATGGGGGGAAAATGACAAGGTCATGTAGATAAACATAGAAAGGGGAAAGTGGAAGAGATCAAGAGACAGAGAGAGCTGAAATGAACCATCTCATTTGGACATTAGCCCCCGGGCATCTGTGGTGAGAGGCCAGATAGCAGATAAAACCCAAGTTGTTTATAAGGCATTATTTAGCCTCAGTTAGCCAGCTGCTTTGTCAAGTTAGTGCTGGAAAGAAATGAAGGGCAGAGACTAATACAAGACTTTCTTTCTCAAGGAGCAGGTGTTTTACTTACACATTATGAATCACTTTCATTTGAATAAGCTTTAAGTGAGTGAGTGAATAAGTGAGAGGAGCCTTACCCTTGGTGACACCGGGAGTTTAATAGTTAAGTCTTTTCTAGAGCTATGCTGAACCACAGCAAAGATACAGAATTTACATTGGTTTGAAATCAATTCTATAAGGCAGTGAGCCATCCTATTAAAGAATCATGTACTACAATAGAATCATCAGTTGCACATGTTTTAGCCCCTGTGCCTCTGCCTATTAACTATTATGTTTTGTTGTTGTTATGCATATGAATGTATGTTCTTTCTTAGGATGAATGTAACTCAGGCTTCCTTTTCTATCCACTCACTCTTCATTACTATACTGTATATCTGATCTTCAGCTGTTTTTGGTGTTCAATCCGATCAGATTAAATGCTTTAATTGTGAATGTCCCCATTGTGGGACTAATAAAGGATTATCTTATTTTAAAGAGAAGTTGTTTACAGTGACACATTATCGTTGGAGGGAAGATTGAGTACTTTTCTTCGCCTAGAGTTCTCAAATGTTGTATCCATGACATTTGAAAAGTTTTTTTGTTATCATAATTATTGTTTTTGTATAGAAATCCGATTATTGGTGCAACAATATAAACTCTCTTGCTGGTTTGAAGCCAGCTATTTTTAAATCTCAGTGCAGAACACTCAACAAGTCCTTGATAAATAATGAGAACAATTTGTTCAGGCTTGTGCACAAAAACAACTTTGTTTGTTGTAGGCGCAAAAGTAACTCGGTTACATCTAAGCAAACATTCTAGCTTGGGTTAAAATAAGTACTTTTTTGAAAGTCAGAGGACATTTTTCATTATGGTTAGAATAATTGTAAATAGGTCTAATGTTTTTTCAACCTAGTCATCCATCTGCTCATCCTTTGCTCCTGTCCAAATTGCTATTAACATATATTTAACAATAAAATGAAAATATGGGGGCCACACGGTTGGTGTATTGGTTAGCTCTCTTGTCTTTGCAGCAAGAAGCCCCGGGTTCACGACCTGGTCAGAACAAGGGCACATTCGTTTTCACGTTCTCCCCGTCCGTGGTTTTTTTTTCCAGGTTCTCCGGTTTCCTCCTACAGTCCAAAAACATGCAGGTTTCGGGATTAGGTAAATTGGACCCTTGACCGTAAGTGTGAGTGTGAGAGTGGATGGTTGTTTGTCTCTCTATGTGGTGGACTGGCAATCTGTTCAGAGTGACCCCACCTTTCGCACTAAAAGACCCACCTCTTCTCTTTGGCCTTCACTTCAGGATAAGAATTATTATGTTACTATTTTACTGTTTTACTTTTATGTTTTTATTAATTTTATGTTTTATACCGTTTATGGTGCTGTGCCTTTAACTCGGTAAAGTGCTTTGGTCAACCTTGGTTGTTTTTAAATGTGCTCTAGAAATAAAGTTGACTTGACTTGACTTGACTATGTAAACTGAGATTGGCATAGTGCCCCCCCGTGACCCTCGTGTGGAGGACAAAGCAGTAGAAGATGGATGGATAGATGGATTATTATTATTTTTTAATAGGAGTCTGTGTTTTTAATCTTTCAGAATCTGGCACTTTTTTATAATTTATTTTGAGTCCAAACTTTCAATAAAGTGATTGTATGGTCATTATAACATCTAATGGTGGCTTAAGACTTTTGCATAGTATATACTATAAAAAAACAGAAAGACATGATGCAGTGATGATCGCCTTCTATGTTGACTGCGCTGTAGAATGAAGCATGGATGGGTTGGGGAGAGTGGAGAGAGGACAGGAAAGAGAGGAGACTGTCTGATAGAGATATATCATTACACTGTTATATGTGTAATCTATTGTGCTGCCATTGAACAGCAGCAGCGTGGGATTGGCAGAAGGCCATGCACACACACACACACGCTGAGCTTCCAGTGGGGCAGTAATAGAGGGTGTGAGTGTATTAGCTGCTACAGTCCAAGTGTTAAGTGCTGGCCTGTTGCGTGTGAGATCGATGACAGCCGGGCGGCCCCTCAGTCACACACACACATGCGCACACGCACACACACACACACGGAGCTGTGACACATAGCCTGAGGTCAGGGGTCATTCACAGACACCACTGTCTGTATTTCTGTGTGTATAAATATATGTATCTATCAGAAACACTTTCCTTGTCTATTAGACACACACGCGCACACACGCATGCGCACACACACTCCCTGTCCTGTGACCACAGGGTGGGGCCGTTGTCAAGCACCAGTGGTCCATCGATACTTGGGCAGGGCTCTGATGCCTGCTGTCTGCTGATGGACACTGGCTTGCCTCCGGGGACCATTAGACTCATTGGGACACAGACAAACGCACACACATTGCTACACTTACATGGAACACATAAACAAACCTAATACTTGAACACACACACACACACACACACACACACAGTAGATACGTGCACACCGTGAACACCACCGTTACACCGATGTACAGTACATACATGCATATACAAAGCTCAGTGTGTACAGCTGAATTTATTTAACAGTAGTTCTATACCAACACGATATGAAAAAAAGGGATAGTTCATATTCATTTAGTCAAATATGGCATATTATGGCAACTTTTAAAACGTCATTATAAAGTCTGAAAAGTATATAGGCACATGTGAATTAAACTTCCTGGATGTACAGAATCTAACTGAAAAGGAAACTGAATGTTTTTGAAGGTGTTTCTATAAGTCATGTTCTTTGGTGCTTTGGTTACTTACTTACGCACTTTTCCCCCAAGTAACATGCAGTTCATATCTACTACAGTACACCTCATCTTCAAAAGTGCACTGCGGCTGTAGTTGTGTATGATGCCATCGCACACAATGCTCCTCTTTCCTGTCCTGAACCAGGCAGTGTTATGGTCATTATGTCATCAGTGTTCAGAGTGCTGCAGGGTCAAGTGTTATGTTCTGATCCCTTGCCTTGCTATCCATCGAACTGCAATCCAGACACCATTAGCACTACTCCTCTCTACTTTACTGTGGCTCTTTGGTCCTTTTCTTCATTCATTTTTTTTTCTTACCACCACACCCCTCATTTTGGCAGCTCCCTCAAATCCACCCAACTGAGTACACTCACAGATCCGTGTGTCAGACACGGCACCTTTTTTCAGTGAATTAGCTGAAGAACAGTTTTTCTGTCCCTGAAAAATCGAGTAGAACATGAGAAAACAGATACCTCGAAGACCATACAGCAGATTGAGTGCATCTACAGTCTGTTGCACAGTCAATTGCTTACAAATTGCCAGTATTATTTCTCATTCAGAGGAAAAAAAACATGTATACATGCAGGTCTCTGGGCCCCACTACAGTTTTCAAATAACTCAAACAGAAAAGAGTTCATATTACAAACAATTATAACATGATGATGCATTCTGGACATGATGACTGAAGTACATCAAGTAGGAAGTCATCTACCAGCTGTAAGTGTTGTAGTATAGCATATCTTATTATCTGTTAGCTATCTCTGTTAATGTCTTGCACAAACAGAGCAGTCCACCACTGTCAACTGTATCCCAGCGTCTGCTCAGAACTCCTGAGGTCCAAACTACAATCTTACAATTCCCAGAATTTTCATCAGTATACCAGCGTATTCATTTAGATTTAATCATGATCAATCATGTACGTTAACTCACTCACTCATCTTCTACCGCTTTATCCTCCACATGAGGGACGAGGGTGTGCTGGTGCCAATCACAGCCTACATAGGACATGTCGCCGGTCCATCACAGGGGCCACAAACAACCATTCACTTTCACACTTACGATCAATTTAGAGTGTCCATTTTGCATAATCCCCAAATCTGCATGAGAACCTGGAGAAAACCCAAGCACACGGGGAGAAAATGCAAACTCCATGCAGAAAGACCTTCGTTCGGGTCGCCTTGCTGCAAACGCAAGCGTGCTAACCACCGCACCAACCATGTGGCCCTGTATCAAACAAATAATAAGTGGAATATCTACATGAGCCTCAATATGCATGTGTTCAAAGCATACTTTAATACCAGCGTCACTGCAAACCCACCGGATTAACACATTTAGTCAAAGTATTATAAGGAAATGTAATAATTGTCTTTGAACATGTGAACATGTTTTGTTTGGAAGAACATTGATTTTTTACAAATGTTTTTTTCCCCACACATTTCTTTTTTCTATTCCTCTAACAGACAGCTGCGTTCATGTATAGTAACAATTATGATTAAAATCCCAGAGATCTTATTCATTTCTTTGTTTCCAAGCCTGTCAGTAACAGCAATTCCTCATTAGACCAGTTAATTACTACCCAACACTGCAACAGAGGCTTTGTTTTATTGGTGCTGCACTTTAAAAGGCAACCATAGAGCTCAGACAAAACAGTCATAGGAGGAAGAATTTAAGTGTAACAAGTTGTAATGAAACTCTTGATGGTTATATCTGTATTAGATTAAGAGAATGATCCGAGTTAAAAAAACAACAACACTTGTATGTCTTAGTATAAGTGTTGTGTCATGCTCTGAGGAGGCCAGTCTTTCTTTGTGTCTTTTTGTCTTCTTGTCCCTCCTGTTTATCGATTTAAAAAACAAAACAAAAAACAATTCAAAGAAGTCTCATCAAGCCCAGATGTTGACAACAATCAAGAGTGGAATTGTAGAAGACAAGATGATGGCGACACACAGGCAAAGAAAGTGAAAGATGATGAGAAAGAACAGTGAAAGGACACCTTGAGAGAGTGAAAAGAGGGAGATGGGTCCTGACAGGGGAAGGGGGCTGTTTACAGATTTGCCTGCATCAAACCCAAGTGCCTGTGGGCATCATCACACACACAGACACACACATGCACACACAGATGCACAATGATAACCCATCTGCACTTGCCAAGTGTTGTTTAATCCAACCTGACTTGCACTCGACGGAAAAAGCAAATTCACTTCCACTCACAGTCTGGAAAACGGAGCGCTCTTCACATAAATGGCAGTGCTCTGAATTACCACGTTTGTGTGTGTGTGTGTGTGTGTGTGTTGCTAGTGGCATGTACACACTCACTCACATGGGTCTTTTTATTTTTGTGAGGCTTTTTTTTTTCCCCTGTGCGTGTGTTTACATGTATTGGTGGTGACAACCTCTTGAGTAGTACCCCCTTCATTGTCTGACAGGCAGATAGCTAGGCTGCTCTGCTCCCTATTGTTAAGGGCCTGTCATCAAACCCTGCTTGTACAGCCAATTATATTGCCTCTGTGTGTGTGTGGGAGAGACAAACAAGTTTGCACTTTGTTGATTGTCTACATCTTCATGTGTGCTAATGCATGTTTGTTTTAATGAGCGTGCTTGTTTTTTTGCAAAAACGAGCATAAGCTGTGTCCATGAGCCTGTGCGTGCAGGTGAGGGTGTATGTTTGCACCACAATGAGAGTGAGAAGAGAAGATCAGGGCTGACAAGCCATTGTTTGACAGACTGATAGTTTTGCTGCAGCGCTTTACTGTACTCCCCTCTCCTCTCCATTGTTATGTGACTTGTCATTAAGCCCTTGTTGCCCAGTCAAAATGGGCAGAAGTGCTTGTTGGCTACAGCGCTGTCACTTGTGAAGAGGAGTAGGTGAGCCTATGAACGCACATACATAAATACACACATAAAGACACAAGAGGCCAGAGGCGCAGAGTTGGAGGATTTTTTTTTTGCACACTACCTATGGTGCTTGATGTATTATTGAAATTCTCACATAATACTGTTAAAAAAGGCACAAGCTGTGTTGATGAAATGTGGCACCCTGCTGTGTTAAAAGAGCTAAGGAGAACATTTACCTCAATATTTATGAGATGATGTGTATGAGACAAAAACTCACCTCACAAAACATAATAAATGCAACACCATTGTCTTGAAAAATGTTTTTTAATCTTCTATTTGGCTAAAATGTTAAGTTGGTAGCACTCTGCTTTGCGGCGTGAAGACCCAGGTTTGCGACCCGGTCGGAACAAAGGCATGTTGCATGTTCTCCCTGTGTGTGCGTGGGTTTTCTCCGGGTTCTGCAGTTTCCTCCCACAGTCCAAAAACATGCAGATTTGGGGATTAGGCAACGTGGACACTCTTTATTGCCCTTAGGTGTGAGAGTGAATGGTTGTTTGTCTCTATGTGGCTCTGTGATGGACTGGCGACCTGTCCAGGGTGTACCCCACCTTTTGCCCTATGTCAGCTGGGATTGGCACCAGCGCCCCCTGCAACCCTCGTGTGGAGGATAAAACAGTAGAAGATGTTGTCAGGTGGTGCAACAGTGAAATTCTGTAGACATTTTAAAGTATTATAAGAAATTCCTGATTTGTGTAGCCAGGAACAAACTGTAACTCTGAAATGAAACTTAAAGCAAAAGCACTTTAACTATTTGCTTTTGTTGTCTGTCTCTATCTAGTCTATAAAGCAGACTTACTATGATTTATATTTATATTACAGACAAATGTAAAATGAAAAGCCAACATTGCTTGTTTCCCTTAATGTTTGTCATACTGCTGTTTGCTTGGTGCAGCACAATCATGAAGGGATCCTCAGCCAACTTCTTTGATATCATTGGACCCTTGATGGATTGACCTTTTTCATTTGATAAAAAAAAACAAAACACAAAAAACATCTGCACAGTGGTCCTTTTCCCGTGTCGAGGGGGGGACACGGACAAACAGGTGACATCACTTCCTACAGAGGACAATCACACAGGAACAGGCAAGGAGCCTCCAGAAGCGCTGTCATCGCCATAACAACCCTGACCACAGCCAAGAATACACACACACACATTACTATTGTTAGCGCTAAACTGTCAATACAGTTGGTTTATTGACATATTTTTGAAGCATTGTGCATTTCTGTGTGACTGTTTTCCCAGCCTTCACATCCTTTATGCATTTCTGTCTACTTAGTTTCATTGTTTGAGGTTTTCATGTCGAATTCGGTCACATTAGGTCTCTCCACCTTCAGCTTCATGCATCAAACGTGGTGTCGTTTACACAGCTTAGTCTTCCTTCATAAAAGCACATCCACCTGGAACTGCAGAATAACACTGACATCTGAAATATTTCTGTACAATGCAGCCCTTGGCATCTGCAGGTGGCCTTGAGTCATGTGCGGTGTGTAATTGCTGTCATTCCTTGTCTCTGTCACCACCGTTTATTTCCCCATCACGTCTCATCTATTTAAATAAAAAGCATTATACACGTGTGTGTATATATATTTATATATATATATATATATATATGTATATGTATACATATACATATATATACATATACATACATATATCTCATCATACTGAAACCTGCTTGGTTTTTTTGTATATAAGGTCACACAGGGTTGTCAGTAAGAACATACTGTAATAGAAAACCATGAATACACATGGATGATGAGATACTTCAAAACCACACACACACACGTCACTGTAAAGTGGCAATCTTTATGATCCACTTAAAGCCAGAACAAAAGGCAGAGACCTTGTGGAAATAGTGGCACAGGGTTGCTCAGGGCCACAGTGCTGGGTTCCTGACCTGCAGTACCTCCTTTGGCCTTAAGGTGGGAGCAGTGGCTGCAGTTTTTCTGCAATAGAGGAAAACCCACAGTGCTCGCACACACACTGATCTGCACTTATAAGGGACTACCTACTCTCCTTGTTTGAGTAGAAACAAAACATACAATTGTAAGAAATTACTGAGGATAATTGTCTTATTCAGACACTTGTGTAATTAATTGTCTGAATTTGGTTTTCCTTTTGGTGTCTTTTTACTCATGTGTAATTGATGTAGGATGTGCCAGACTGGAGTGGAGAACAGTTTTGTTTTTGACTTAACTTACTCTGTGCCTAAGGGTGTGTTCTCCTCTCTTCTACTCTAATCTATTCTATTCTTTTTTTTCCCTGGAGTGACTTACAGAAAAAAAGGGGTACAGTGAACACTTGATTACACATTGTCACTCTCTATGTCTTTGCCTTGATGTGCGCTCATATGTGTGCTCTTAATTGATTGACCCTTTGCCTTGTGGTCGGCACCAGTCAATACTGCCAGGTCTTATATTCCTGGGTGAAAGGGAGAGAAGGAGAAAAAGAAACGAAGAGAGAGAGGTAGAGATATTGATCAGGTGCAGTGTGCATCGAATTCCAAGTTTACCTGACCTTCCAAACTGCTGCCATCATCACTGCAATACATCAGTGATGTCCCCTTCCACTCGCTTTCTTCCTGCCTTACTTCACTGTCCTTTTGTTTCAGCCCTGTGTGTGTGTGCGTGTGTGTGCGTGTGTGTGCGTGTGTGCGCGTGTGTGTGTGTGCGCATGCTTGAGCTGTAGATAAAGCCTAAATTGAGCTGTTTTGATTGTTCACTGAGAGTGCCTGCAGCACAAGGCCCCTTGGCTGAGGGACACACACACACACACACACACACACACACACACACAGCCCGATCCCAGTCACCACCACGTACTTCTCTCCTGTTTTTTTATTAAGTGGTGTTGGCAATAGCAATGCAAATTCTTTTAATTATTAGTCAGAATAACTTTCTGTCGCTGTTGTGATGCAGGCTATTTGTTCACAGCAAACTCTGAAAAAAGCGTCACATGTGTCTCAATGTCACACTATTACTAATCTGGGTTTACACATCTTGTTTTTGGTGCTGGGTTAGCTTTGGGCCTAACTACAAGGAGGCTGTTCTGTGGAGAGTGACAAAAGAACACAATTATTAAAGGAGACAATTATTTTGAGACTAGTATTCTTAGCCAGGGAAACCACAATGTGTTGCTGTTTTGCCAGATAATTTCATTTGGCTAATTAATGAGATACATTTTGTATAAAGTAGATGAAATTGTCTTTCTAGTTTTACTCGTCTGTCAATGACTGCCTGCAGCGATAAGTCTGCGTACAAAAATGAAAAACTGACAAGATCACACAATGCCATTTACCTAATAAACGTCTGGTAACTGACCACATAGCTTCATCATTAAATACAGTATTTACACAGCCTTTTGTTGTGCCTGGGTCTTAAACGTGAGGAAATATAAGCGTCTGGGAATCCCTCTCCTCATACACTGGCCTGGCTGCTTTCACAGAGGATGTTTAGAGGAGAAAATACATATTTGTTGATTTAAAAAAAAAAAGGAATGAACCTGAAGCGGAGTCCAACGATACCATACAATTATGCAAATGCCCACTTAAAAACAAACTGCTTCCAAAATGATTTGGCTTTAGGAAAGGGACTGGGAATGTATGTGCACACTAGGAGGTTGGCATGTGAAAACAACTGCGCTGGACATTGTTTTGTGGTCCTACACACGCTTACACTCACGCACTCACTCCGGGGATGATGCCTGGCTAGGTGGATAAAGTAGTGCTATTGTAATTCGATAGATGGCTTTCCCTAAGATAATCTGCCTTAAACAGATGATCATTTTGGGAGTAGATTTGATTGATGTGGGACAGGCAGAGAAAGAAGGAGTGTGTGTGAGGGAGAGAGAGAGAGAGCGGTAGGAGGTAGAGGGAGTGTGCTCGTATTTTTTGGTTTGTGTGTGCGTGTGAGACGGGAGGGGAGTGCGGGAGAAAATTAAAAGGCGACATATAACATCGTTTTGTGCCAGCTGGACTCTGAATGATGCTCAGAGTGGGGGTACTGTATCTCTCTGCTCTCTTCATCATGTGATAGTTCATTTGACCAATCACACATACCTGCTTCCCTTATTTTATCAACATTTTAATAGAATTTGTGATGATGAGGGCCTTTGCTCACATTCACGTTTCAAAACATTGCACACCTTGCCCCTATTATTGCAACACACTTCACGGTTGTTTCATGGTCTGAAGGATGTTTTTACTTGAGTGAGAGTATAGCTTAAAGACAATGTGGTGAAAAATCTACTGTGATCTGCAAGAACAACCAGCTTCTTTGTTTAGATGGCTCTCTATGGATGTAACTTTCCAGTTTGCAAACAGGCAGAGCAGTGTCTGTGTTTGATTTGAGGGTGTTTTTTTTTTTTTCAAGTTGATTACAAACATACACGTTCTCACCTATGGTATGCAGATAGTTTTAGTTTGCTTAAATCATCCTTGCTAGTTTACTTCAAACGTAAGTGAACACATGTTGTTTTTTTTTTTTTATCAGGGGGTAATTCACCATTGTAAGAAATTGGTACCCTTGCTAACCTTTCCTTAATGATTTCATTATAATAATAATCATATCATTTATTTTCTGAATCCTCCTCTCTCTTCTCAACTGCAGGGCACACTGCAGCAGCATCCACCATTCCTCTGTTGTTGCTTCTGGTTCTCTGAGTGGCCTTCCATTTGCTCAAAGAGGGAGATATTAGACTGAAAAAAAAAAAAAAAACCTTTCCTCCGTCTTCCTTCCACTCACTTCAATCTGCAATGTGGTCTCGCACCCCCCATCTTCTTTTCCCTCTCTCCCAACATAATCCTCTGCTCAAGCCCTAGGTTGCCGTAGAAACATCAATAACATTCCTGCTTGACAACATCTTAGTGCATTAAAGTGGTCGCAGGCAGGCTCGGCCCAACAGAGTTGCACACCTATACAGACACTCACAATCACACGCACCATAAACCCTCGGTAGGATTCCCGTGAAAAATAGCAATGACTCTGCTATTGAGATGTAACAAGGGTGAGAATTTTAGTAAAAGTTGTTAATAATACTTACTTAATACTTAATTTACTTAACTTTCTTGATTTCCTTTCATTGGCATATTTAAATCATAGATGCTTATTAAATGTGGCAGATCATAATTACTCCAGCAGTTATCTGCTTTGCTGCTTTGTTTTGCAACCAAGGGTACTAATACCCTGCCAGGTGTGGCTTTACTGTTGTGTCCCTGAACTCTGACCTCCCTGTGCCCCCCCCCAAACCATTATAAGTTATTATTATTTCAATAATGCATTATGAAGCTCAGTTAATCAACTAATCAATTAGTTGTGTCAGCTTTAGAAAGTTCTCTACTGTGATCAGTAAAATAATACAACATTTGTAATAGTAGTTTACAAATGATTCTATTTGTGTTTGTTTCATACTTTGGCTCAGTTCATTTCTTTTTAGAAAACTAATTATTGAATTCAGGAGGAAACAAGTGCTGTGTTTAGAGTTTGAGTTGCTTGAAGTTTTGATTTGTGTTTTAATACATCTTTTTATTAGACATTGAGAGGGAAAATAGTAAGAGATGTATTGGGTCATCGTGGAAGAAACGTTTCGTCTCAATGAGTTCAGAAAAAAAAAACAGGTCATGACTTATTTTCCATTTCTCGTTGTTTTCTGAGATGTGTGTGTGTGTGTGTGTACGTGTACACGTGTGTGTATGTGTGTGTGTAGGAGGGAGACAGATTGACAGCCTCCACTAGAGTCCACTCTCGGCTTAGACTTGCATCACTTTCCGTCTCTACCTCTTCCTACCTCCCCGTCTCTAACTCAGTCCATCTCAATTAATACTCTCCCACCTCCTTTCAAGGGCCTATTATACATTAGCCCTCTAAATCGAATCTCATGGAAATTGACTGACACGTCACTGGATTTGTATCCAGCACGAACAACATCCGAGCATCTATATGGACAAATTACATACGCTGATGCCTGAACACACTCAAGCGGTCAGTCACATGCTCGCCGCGTTACTGATTGTGAAAGCGAGCAGTTTGGGAGACAACACACTGTCGTGCACACACATATACAGCACTATAAGCAGTTGGCCCTGCTTTTTAATACTCACACTAATGTCATAACCATACAGGGCAAAACAGGTTGTGTGTGTGTGTGTGTGTGTGTGTGTGTGCGATAATAACAATGCTCTCTGGGGTTGACGGAAGATTGTTCCATGGACAGACCTGTCATCATGCTAGTCAAATTATTCTGATTGGCTGCTGATTTCCTGATGGCGTCCATCTGAGCATGTGAGGGTGTGTTATGTGTGTTACGGGTTTGATTGAGACCCTGTGTGCTTGCATTCTTGCATATGGCATTTGTGTGTGCATGTGTGTGATTTCTTGATAGAAGCCCTGTTTCATCATCTGTTGCCATTCCCACCTGTCTCCACGGTGACTGTGTGCTGTGTCTAATCACTTGATGTGATTTGTGTTGGTAAAACAGCGCACCTTTCTCTGATGAGAGCTCCTCCCCAGTGTGTGTGTGTGTGTGTGTGTGAGAGAGAGAGAAATTTGATGCAGGCCCCCTTTGGGGCTTCCAAATCAACATTGTCAAGATCCTGCTGTCCCATTATACAGAGACAAACCTTTTTGTCTGATACACCTTCATACTCAAACACATGCGCACCAAACTCTGAGTGCCAGATACACAATGAATACATATAAAATCTCTGTAATCTGTACAGTCTTGTGAAGCAATGAGCACACATTTCTTTTAAATAAATTCCCAGCTTTGCTTTACTATTTTACATTCACCTCTCTCTCTCTCTCTCTCTCTCACACACACACACACACACACACACACACACACACACACACACACACACACACACACTCTGTTTGTGAGTCCTTCACTCAGTCAGCCACATAATGGGCTAAAGAGGTACATGAAACAGATGGTTGCCTCACTAATGTTAACAGGACATGTCACACAGGGAAGGAGAAGAAGAAAGAGGGTGAGAGAGATAAAGAGGGAAAGTAGTGTCTGAGGATATATTGAAGATATAGTGTATGCACAGACACAGGGAGATGGGGTTATGAAAGGTTATGAAAAGAGAGGTGACACTGACGGAGAATAGACAGGGCAAAGTGATTGATGAAAAAGAGTTTAAAGTAACTGAAACAACCCTGCTTTGCAGCAGGTTATGCAGTTATGTATCGGCCTACATTCATCATGTTAGTTTCTGACAACTTTGGGGTTGAGAGCCAACTCAAGCTCTTTTTAAGTGCCATCCAGCCACAATGTCTCTGTGCTTGATTTGGTCTCTTGCTATTTATTCAGGTAAATCGCAATCTGAATTGGGGGACTTTCTAAAGATTAGACGGTGCTTTATTAATTTGTTCTTTATTCCGATGCTTGAAGTTGCTGTTTATAAAATGAAAAAGCAGTTTGCACCTCTCTAACACCGCTCACCTCAGGTGACGCGGTATGTCACATGTGTACAATGACAAACACACAAAGACAATGGGAAAGGAGACAAATCTTTTCACCTTCTTTCCACTCTCCACGCCTCTCACTCCTACACCCACACTTCACCCAAGAGACTGTGTTTTGCCAATCTGTGCCAGGCTGTGAAACATTAGCGCCATGCAATATTCAGCAGGACTAAGTCATGCTTTTAGCATCAGGCGGTTGTAGGCTCTATATGTTTAGAGGCAAGCCTGCAGCAAGAACAATCTGTTTAGCTAACAAGCGAGAGCTTTCACTGCTCAGAATGGTGTTTGATGTATATATGTGCAGCTGTGTGTATACGTCGCTTTTATGTCTGTATATTCTGTATATAAGTGCATCTTTGCCATCATGGTAGATGCTCTGCCTATTTAAACTAATTTAATGCAACTCAAAACATGACAAATGTTATAAAACCTTTATGGTGAGGTTTTAGAATAGCAGCTGATGTGTTTTTGCTCTTGCTTTTTTGAATTGAATTAACATGAGGCCAAGGTTCAAAAGCAATGAAGGTGCTATAGTGTTTGAGCTGAGATGCACAGGATTTGTTCCAACCTACTGACACACGCGCACACAATCTTCCCTGCTGTATCACAGTACTGTGTTCAGTGCTCAATAATAATCTAGAGAATTATCTTTCAAAAACATTTTTAGCAAAGGAGGTACATAATAGTCTTACTATGGAACTTCATAAACAAATAGAGAAATAAAGCCAGTATGCAGCATATAGTGAGATGAAAACAAACAGAATTGGTGAACTTTTTTGGTGAATGTGTCTTAACCCAATTCTCTTGGTATTAACCTTCTCTGAATCTTCTACTTTCTTGCTTTCATCTTTTCTCTGTGATCTTCCATCCATCTATCCCAGCAGTCTCATTCTAATAAGAGGCAAAAAAAGAAAGCTAAAGCAGCCAGGTCTCTATTGTGTACATACACACTGTACATCCAACTTTAAGTGACTTATGTTCTCATCACTGCTGTAAACTCATAGACCTACACACCATCTGACATCCATCCCATCCATGCTTTTGCTTTATGAAGACAGTGTATCACTCAGCAGAATCAGGCCTGCGATTCTGCTCTTGAGAGAACACCTTTGTGGCGCTCCCAGTGGGCGCTCTTCTGCCAGTCACTGAATAAAAACCCTGTCCAGTTTAGACAAATTGTTGTGATTGGTCTCGACCAAACATAAAGTCGTTGATTGGCCTGGTTTCAATGCTACCGGTCATCCCTTTCTGGCAAACAGCAGCTATTGAATAATTGCAGTGAGGATGAAATTTTCAATGCATACTTGATGGACTTTCTGAAGCATCAACCCCCCCTCTCTGAAAGCCTATCCCTTCTTCTTAATCCTACCTTGTTTAACTGAAGAACTTGGTTTTAAACCTACACACACACGCACAGACACTGGGGCACATAATTTGGATAAAAGCAGCTGACTGCAAGTTAATGCATAGGGAGTGAGACTTATTTCTCAGTGACACTACGTTACTCGATACGCACACTCTACCGTTTAGGAGCAAAGTCTTAGGCCACCATTATATCTTTTTTAATTTTAACAATGTTATAGTGGCCACAAAGTATAATTATTTCACAATCACTGTATTGGAACACATCCAGAAATTACAGGATACAGGATGCATAACAAATCTTTCTGAAAAAATGTCAAGTATTTATTGTGACCTAACCTTACACTTGAACAACAGCACAACCCTGGCTTTCATTAACCTGAACTGAAACCTCAATTAATGTGCATGGTTACACTGGTGTTTGTCCTTTTTTTATCATGACGACAAATATGTGCTGCAAAAAAGATCTGTTACACCGGGTTTATTCAAGACATGCATGAGCATTACATTTGTTATATATAATATAGAATACCAACTTCCAGTCACATTATTCCAATTAAAATACAGATGATCCCAGTACTGTATATGTGTACACCCATTACTGCATATAGTCAAAAGTCCATGCACACACAGGTACACACATACTGTACATTCACAGTTTGTTACACGACCTTAATGAGAAGTGGTCCTGTATGACAAAACAGCCGAGATGTTGGTCATTCACTTAGCCCAGAAAGCTCTTCAGCATGTGTGTGTGTGTTTACGTCACTGTGTAGGTGTATGTACTGTATGTGCAGGGTTTCAATACTCCTGTGATTAGTGCACATATGTGTTGTCAAGTGGGAGGAATAAGCTCGATTTCCAAACGGCACACACACACACACACACACTAAAATAATACAATGGGATTTTTGAGAGTTTATACTTACTTTGCAAACAATACAAACCATGCTTAACGCAAGTGTGTGTGTGTGTGAGAGAGAGACAGAACTTTTTGCCCCTAAAAAGGTGATAATGAGAAACGTGCACGTTTGTTAATACCTCCTCCCTCCAGATGTGCAATCATAATTTAAAGGCAGTGTCTGTATAATTTCTGTGGATTATGTGATTAGGAAGCTATTGTGGCAGATTAATGTGCGAATGAGGTTAACCCATGATGAAATGGCTTTTGTCAGCCTGTGCCCTCTGCAGCCTATTGTAATGCTCTGTCCTTGTCCTTTTGTGTGTGTGTGTAAGAGTGAGAGACAGAGAGAGGTGAAAAGAGAGAGAGGGGGAGAGAGAGACAGGTGGACACCAAAGCCTTCTAATCTTTAAGCTACCATATTTATTTATGATCATATGTCTCCATTTATTTTCCTAATGTGGGTTGGGTGTTAGTCTGGTTTAACCCTCACCTCATTTAAACTCCTCTCCTCTCCTCTCCTCCTCTGCTTTAACTCTACTGTTGAGTGAGAGACTGGGTCACACAGATTTAGCAAGAGCAAGAGAGCAAGATCCGGATGGAGTAGAGACATGGCAGTGGCGCAGCCCCGAGCCAGCTGTCACGAATAGAACATTTAATAGTGTCTCTCTTTCGCGCCGTCTCTCTGGAGCTGGTCTGCTGTCGACTTAGGTCATCCCAGATAGGACTCTATCTTGGGATGATCTCACTGACAGCACCCACTTTAGACTAATCACTCCATTTAGACTGGAGTGGCCCTGAGGTGGGAGGGAGAGAGAGGGACACAGAGGGAGGAAAAGAAAAACTAAGAGTGGGAGAGAGATATGACACAGATGAACATTTACTACCCTGCAGGAAAAGAAGGAAATGAGGGAATATCTGTGCAAGCGCCATGAGTGTTGAGAAAATAATAGATCCTGAAAGAGAGACGAAGAAAGAGAAGCCACTTTCTTTTATGAAGTGTAATAATTGTTAAATGAAATGTGGTGGGTTTTGTTAACCGTGGGGTATTTGTGTTGAATATACATATGTCTGAGTGTATTCATCCGGGCTGGGAATTTGTTTGTGCTTGTCAATACTGTATGTGTGTGTAGTAAACAGGACAAATGCACATCATGTGTTTCAAAGTTGAACAGTCACCTCGGCTGCACCTGTCACATCTCTGCGATTCCTGCCATCACTGCTGTCTGACAGTCGTATGATTCCAAGACCTCTGTTTAATTGTAAACCTGTAAAAACAACCAAACCAAATTGGAAGTTTGTTTTATTAAGAACAGAGGAGGAATCAATGATAGCCAGCAAACTTATCTTGGAAATTGTGTGGTGAAAATGGACTTAGCTACAGTTTACATGTCGTGTTTTATTTAGAATCTAGAGACATTCTACATCTGAAATTGCCATTAAGTTACATGATGTTGTCCAGATGGGCACACCATAGTGCAAGACAAAGCTTTATAGCCATGGTTATGTTTAATCATTTCATTTAAGATAGTTGGAGATGACATGGGGCAAAAGGGGCGGGCTGACAGGTCGTCAGTCCATCACAGAGCCACACAGAGTTTCTGAGAGTGAATGGTTGGAATGGCAACAGTGACAAACAACCATTCACTCTCACATTCACACCTGAGTGTCCAGTTTGCTTAATCCCCAAAGGATAACGTGGTAGAATATGGATGGATGGTTGGAGTTATTGTGCAATGCAAAAGAATACTTTTTTCACACAAACATTTAGACAGGATACAGTTGTGGAGTGGATTAGATAGGCAAACCTCATTTTTCACTGAATATGTTCAGAAGCCACTGTATCTCTTTTCAAAGCAAGTTTATTTTTAAATTATCTTTTCACAGACTCACTATATTACTGCATGTGCCGTATCTGTTTGCTTAAATTCGAAGTAGCAACTTGTTTTGATGTTTCAATGGCCCCTGGAATCGCTTCAGAATATTTTTCACATTCACTATGTATTGAAAGTACAGGGCGATCTCTGATAGAGCCATACACTGAATCCCAGAGTGTGTTTGTGCACGTCTGGGGTCCTTTCACTGCATGCTAGGTAATAATGCACAATAGCTCCATCTCTCTATGTATGTGCAAACCATCCTCACTCTCTCTATGGCCAGATAACCTCCACCTGTCACTCCTCACACCCTCTTCCTCTCCTCTCCCATTCTTCTTACTCTCCTTCCATCTGTTCATCCCTGGGTGTCCTTATTCATCCAGAGTGATGGAGTTGGTCCGTCTCACTTTTGCCTTTCAATGTGGCACACAAACAGAGACACACACACACACACAAGCGTACGTGCATACCCGGCTCGTGCATACCTGATTCACAGCAGCTATTCTCTGGCTTCAAACTGACCATTGGCTGGACATATCACCCATAGTGGTCCTTTTCTCTTTGCTCCCTCTCCACACACACACACACACACACACACACACACACACACACACACACACACACTGGTTCTGGTACACACATTTTTAGTAAGGACACTTAAAGATATAATGCATTTTCAAGGTCCTTACCCTCACAACTTGATGCCTAACACTAACCCTAAAACCAGGTCTTAACTCTCAAAATGCCCTTGAAAGTTGTGAGGACCCGCCAAAATATCCTTCCATGGTTGGTATCCAAGGTAGCCTCCCAGTGTCCTCACAAAGGTAGGTTTGAATCAAAATTTGTCTTCACAGCTCACTACAGACACAGACACACAAACACACACACACACACACAAATGTGCAGCGAATACTTGATACTGACTGATGATCTGGTTAATTCCATAGTACGTATCAACTTGTGGATAACCCACAATTTCCTACAGCAAAACAAAGATAAGAATTATGTTTTAATTGTCTTAGCCAAGAATCTGTTCTTGCTTTTAGACCTTGATCTGAATTGTAATCCCCACGATATTTCTGTCATGTTAACTGTCTTTTATCATCTAAGAAACTGCAATTATGTCTTACGCAAACAGATACCAAAAGACTTGAAGACAATGAATGCATGTTTTCATTGCCCGTAGGCTTGATACTGCAAGGTCCCCCTTTTCTGCTTTACTGTAGACAGCCATAAATAAGCTAAAACTCTTGCAAATGCAGTAGATGTCCTCACTTAAACCAGAAAGAGAGCCCACATCTTTCCTGTGCTTAAGTCCTTTCATTGTTTCCTGTCTGTCTTAGAATTGCCATTTCACTGGTTCATAAATATCTTTTATTGCATAGCATATCTCATGGTACTTCGGGGAGCAGCATTTAGTGTCTGTGGTCTTCACCCCTGGAACAACCTGCCAGAAGAGCAAAGAACACAATCACTATTTTAAAAACAACTTTTTTTGCCTGTTGTTTTATCAATTACATTTTTGGATATGCCTTTTTTGGATGTGACTATAATTTTTTATTACAGTTCTGCATGAAAGGTGCAATATAAATATAGCATTAATTGGCTCTAACACATGTGTAATACAACTGTTGGACAATTTCAATATAAAACATGGCACAGTACTCTATGTCTGTATGTCTGATATACCTGAAAGGTCTGGCCTCAACGTGTCAGGCATTTGCTGAGCTCTTGTATCTTACATTACTGTGACTCTGTCAACAGTCTGCAAGCCAGATCTTTCCCGTCTGAGGTTAATCCCACAGAGAGAGAGGGATCCAAAACCTGAATATTACTGCTGCTCAAATCTCCTCACAGTCAGATGCCACTACTCACATCTCACACCTTCACACAGAGGGGTTTGCATGTCAGGATAAGTGGAAAAATCTGAGGAAAATGATCGCATGCACATGCATGCGCACCGACATCCATACGGAGAGGAAACGCATGTAACGTATGAGCGCACAGATGCGTGCACACAAACTCGTGCACAAACTCACGCTGGCAGTGGAGCTTATCTGTGTGCTATCTGCTCTTTTCTCTCTGCAGTAGGCGGATAAGTGCCAGAGTCAAACGAGTAAGGGAGAAACACTACTGCTGCACTCTGTGGTGGCTCCATGCAGTTTTGTATTTGTAGAAACTGGAGCAGAAATACGTTTTAAGATATACTGAAATCTGTCTTGAATGTCAGTGAAATTAAAATTGAAAATGGTAATGAAGTAAAAGACTGAGTTTCAAACATTCCTTCATTGTGCACAATTATTTTTTCACTGAGAAACAAATTATAGCTTGTTTATTGAATCTTGGCAAGTAAATCCAATATTTATGTTTTTAAGCTTATTTTGCTCTTTGCCTGGATGTAAGCCTTGCTTGCCTGTAATTCTCTCATGAAAGCAATATAAATTCCCTCTACAATACCACATTTTAAGTGCGTCTAAAGCAGGTGCAGTTACTCACGAGTGAACAGTAAATAGCTTATTAAGCCCACTTATATATATATGTATATATGTGTGTGTATATATATATATATATGTATATGTATATATATGTATATTTATATATATATGTATGTATGTATATATATATATATGTATATATATGTGTATGTATATGTATGTATTGAAACTTCAATATTAAAACTTCAATATTGATCGAAAACATTTACATTGTCCTATAGTAGTTTTAGTAGTTAGCCCTAGCTAATTGATTTCCAGGAAGTAAACACCAAGAAAATTTTCATGGTTACCATCTTCTTTGTGCCACCAACTGTACTGGAAGGTGTTGGGTGCATATATTCCACACAGATGCAAACTGGAGGTGTGTGCTGATTTGTCTGTGTAGGGTCTGCATGGACCAACGCAAAAACTGAGGATAACAAAATGTATGTGTTATGGACTGACTGTTTTGTTTGATGCACTGTAGCTGGAAACTTATTTTATTTCCATGTTTAGAAAGATGCTGAAAATGTCTTCCTAGGCTGCAGAAGCAACAGCATCTGCGAACCCTTTATGATCTCCTCACCAACACTGCTTTTTTATGACTTGACGTGGTATCATGCTCCATAGCATTGGTCTGCAGAGCTACATTGATCTGAACACAGATCAACAGATTCATGGACTACTGCAAAGCCCTCTGGCTAATAAAAAGAGGCAGTGGTAGTTTATCTCCCAGTGACATACAGGAACATCTTCCTGAAATTCTGTGTCAGACTCTTTTCCTTTTTCTCATTCTTTTATTTTATTTTTCTCTACCTCTTTAGACCCAACACTCGATTTAAACTCCTTTTGACTGCTACTACTACTCACTCTCTCTGTCTCCCTCTCTCTGTCTGTCTGTCCATCTCTCAGGGGTCCTTGTGCATGTCTACGTCTGTACTTTCTACCATGCAGGATAAAAGCCTTTCTACTGTGACTGCTGCCAAATCAGCCCCTGCCACACCACAGAAATGCCACTTCAGCACCAGTTAACTATCACACTGCTGTCATTAGAAACTCTGTGTGTGTGCATGTGTGTGTTGGAGCGAAGGAGGTGTCCAGGGGTAGATGGAGAGATGTAGAGGATGAAAGAGTTAGGAATAGCAGCCTCGACAATCTGGGTCACAGGTTTCAAGCGACTGAGCAACAGTGATATGTTTCTGATCAGGTCCACTAACGTGATCCCCTCTGCACTATGGCTAAGAACCTCTATGTACACGTAAGCATCAGGCTCAGTGAAATTAGTTCATGTGGTGTCCATCTGGATATGTTGCAAACGGAAGATTAGCCATCCATTCATCCATCTCCTACCGCTCACCAGAATGCGAGTGGACCCCTGCCTGGTTGCTTGGATTTCCAGCTACCTCACAGACAGACCACAGTATGTCAGGCTGAAGGACATCACGTCTGACACGGTGGTCAGCAACATCGGAGCTCCTCAGGGGACTGTGCTGTCTCCCATCCTCTTCACTCTGTACACTGCAGACTTCTGCTACAACTCGGAAACGTGTCACATCCAGAAGTTCGCAGACGACACGGCCATCATGGGGTGTATCAGAGACAATGAAGAGGAAGAGGAATATAGGAGCCTGGTGAGGAACTTTGTTGTCTGGTGCCACATCAATAACCTGCAGCTCAACACCTCTAAGACCAAGGAACTGGTCATCGACTTCAGGAGGGACAGACCCAGTTCGAGACCAGTTCTAATAGGAGCAGAGGAGGTGGAGGTCGTTCAGACCTACAAATATCTTGGGCTGTGGCTGGACAACAAGCTGGACTGGACAAGCAACACAAGGCATCTGTACAAGAAGGCCCAGAGCAGGTTGTACTTCCTGAGGAGGCTACGATCCTTTAACATCTGCAAAAAGCTCCTGTGGATGTTCTACCAGTCCGTGGTTGCCAGTGTTCTCTCCTACGCCGTGGTTTGCTGGGGCGGGAGCACAACTAAGGCAGACTTCCACAGACTGGAAAAACTCATCAGGCGGGCCGGCTCGGTGGTAGGAATGAGGCTGGACCCTCTGGTGACAGTGGCAGAGAGAAAAACTGTGGACAAACTGCTGAGCATCCTGGACAATGCCAGCCACCCTCTGCACACTGTCATCAGCAGCCAGAGGAGCCACAGAAGCCTCAGCAACAGGCTGCTCCTCCCAAAATACAGGACCAACAGGCTGGGGGACTCGTTTGTCCCCCGGGCCATCAAACTGTACAACTCCTCACTGGGGGGGAGGAGGGCAAACAAGCAAACAAAAAATAAAAAAACCGGTACGAACTAAACAAACAACAACCACAACAATAACATAATGTGCAATAAAACCATAGACATGTGCAATAAAACCCTGGGCATTACGGGGTAACTCTAGGTGTGTGTGTACCTATACCTATGTGTGTGTGTATATATATATATATATATGTATATATGTGTGTATATGTATGTATGTATGTGTATGTATGCATATATAAGTATACGTGTATGTATATGTATGTATGTGTGCGTATGTATGCATGTATCTGTGTATGTATGTATATATATATATATACATTGGTTGTGTGTATGTAGGTATACATACATATATATAGCATGGGTCACTTTCATTTTTATATTTTTATTTTTATTTTTATTATTATCTTATTTTATTCTATTCTCTATTTTTAACAGTGCTGTGTATGGATGCTGGAGCTGTTAATTTCCCCGAGGGAACCTCCCAAAGGGATTAATAAAGTCGTCTGTCTGTCTGTCTGTCTGCTTTATCCGTCCATGGTCGCCAGTCCATCACAGGGCCACATTGAGACAAACAACCATCCACTCTTACAGTCAATTTAGAGTGTCCAATTTGCCTAATCCTCAAATCCACATGTGAGGAAACCATAGAAAACCCATGCACACACGGGGAGAACATGCAAACTCCATGCGGAAAGGCTCTGGTGAACCCGGGTCTTATCCATGATATTCATGTGTAATGCTTAAAATACAGAAAATCATCAGTCTAACTTTAAAAACTAAATTTTTATTTCATAATATTGAAATTTTTATTTAGTATGCTTGAATTTGTATTGTCACAGCATTAATGTTCCATTTAAAAGGTTAGGAAACACTTCCTCTATGCTGTCTAAGGGGTTCAATTACTGCCTTCTTTAAAAACTGGAAAGAGAGTAAGAATAGGCACTATATTATCTATTTTTTCAGTAGCTGCTTATGGTCAAGCCAAAATCTACAAGGGTTAAGGAGGCACTTCCTCTCTCGACCTTTCCCACTAACCAGCTCATAATCCAGGTAGCTTGCCTGTTGACAATTGTGTATCAGAGGCCCTAAGTGGCTTTGCGCAACTAAGTCCCTTAACAGATCAGACAGCTCTCCTATGTGTATGAACCACATGCAGGATAAGGCGGGTCTCAGATACAGAGCCGATTGACCTTGAGCACCATGAGCAGTCTTTGTATTAGTGCTGGCATCAGGGCAGGCACAGTTCATTTACAGGTTATAACTGGCTACTGTAGAGAGATAATATCTGAACGTGTATTCACTGCTCTCGTGCCTTTTGACCAAAGTATCAATAGAATACTCTGGAAGATAAAACAATGATATTCTCTTGCATTTCAGTCTTGCAAATATATTTTTGAGCTACCAGTTATTTGCACTTAATTGTGTGAGAATGCAGCTTTACTTGGAACCAGAAGATTGGTGTCTGCAACCTTTTTTTCACCTTTATTGTCAAGCATCTGTTTTTGATCAGCAGTGCTGGGGTTTCCACCGACACAGTGCTGCCAATAATGAGGATTAGCTTCATTCATGGAAATCCACATTACCTGGAAATTCAAGAAATGATATCTCTGATAATCTCTGACAAATATGTCAATATCAATATAAGAACTCTGTTCTCGCATGACAGTTTCCATGCATTCGCCCGTTAGTTGATTGGTTTGTGTTTGTTTTTTTAGCAGGTGGTCAGTCTGTGCAAACTTTTGAATTTCCTAATATTTTATATCATTTTTATAATATAAAATATTATATAGAAATGTAAGCCTTGACTGTACAATTTGCTCTATCAATACTATAAAACCCATACTCAACTGTACATGAGAATGTAAACAATTGCCATTGTGTTTCAGGCCTTATATCAACAATGAAGAATGATGTTTTTTTTCTCAGTGTCAACCATTTAACACACGGTTAACTGGTGATTTCATGTTATTACTGATGTAGGCTAAAAAAAAACCCAACAGCTCCCAATCACTAGCAGCTACAGACAAATGTATAATAATTAACAGACAGGGAGCTCAAACACAAAGGACACAAATACACATGCAAGTTATTAGCGTTCCAATAGCACACATGCGGCGCATAAATACACAAGTCAGTGTGGCCCTCTCCTGTGCTCTTCACATGTGCTGACAGTCAAAATGAAATCATGAGCAGAAAATTGGGACAAATTAGGGGCATTTAAATAACAGTTGGACAGTAATATGTTCATTTTTTGTCTTCTAACAGGACACAGAGACAGGAGACAGAGAGAGATAAATATAATGAAATGCAGGCAGGAGGGATGCAACAATGGAGTGGAGCATGTTGGTCAAATAAATGGAAGAATTATAGATGCACATGAGAATAAAAACAACAAAGCATCTTCTTAGAAACAAATGAATGCAGGTATTGGTATACATTTAAAAAGAGTGGAAGTTAGCCAGCTAGTCACTCAGACAGGCAGACAGTCAATAAGTCAGGCGGACACACAAAGAGGCAATTTGAGTTTGCTCCTCTTATCTCACATCAGTCAGAGATGGGAGAGCACCACTGACCTCAATCACAAACCTGTGCATGTTTGTCTTTGGGCCTGTTGACAGTGCTTATGTGTTTATGCATTTGTGTGAGTTACTGTATTATATTGTGAATCTCATCTGATTTGTGTCTCTGAATTGTTGTTTTCTAGATCCTCACTTTGGGATTTCACTTGTTCTTTTTGCTTCTTCATCCCACTTTCTTTTCGACTGCCTCCTGAACAAGGCCACACTCTTAAAGACAAAGAAAAAAAAATGCTTGTAGGAAATCCTAAGCAGAAACGTAGAGGTTAACAAAGTGGGGGTGGGGATGAGAGTTGACACATAAATGGAGGAGAGAGAACAAGAGAGGAGAGGAGCGCTTTTTGACAGCAGAGGCGAGGGGTCAGATGTAATCAGCACCTCTGTAATTCTTCTCAGCAAGTCAATTCTCTGTTTGTTTGTTTTTAATATTCTCTCTCCTCCCAACCAGGGTGTGTGTTTTTGTGCGTGTTGTCATCATTGCAGTTGTGAGGGATGAGGGGGTTGAGGAATGAGGAGATGAGAGGCTGACTATCAGATGGCATGTGAGTGTGTGGTTATCCGTCTTGCAGCTCACATTTTGGCTCTTCGATTATATTTTTTGCGGGGTTGAGGTTGGTTGGTTGGCGGGTGGGGGGGTGGTGGCGTTGGGGGTGACTAAGGAACAAATTGTTGCATTTTTATCTTTGTGCATGGGCGTGTATTTGTGGGGTAGATGGGTAACAAAAAATTTGGTATGAAACATGTCAACTCTTCTCTTTCTGTCCCGTCCCCTTCAACCCATCCTGTACTGTCACTCATTTTGGTTGCCATAGTGATGGAGAGGATTGCATTTACATGAAAATGACACATTAGGTATGCTTGAGTTTGTATGTTTGCCATATGGCATATGTTATGGCTCATCCTCATCCAGTGTCTGTAGTTTTTGATTTATGAGTTAACCCCATTCTTCTATCACCCTCTCTGTGTCTGTGTGTGTGTGTGTGTGTGTGTGTGTGTGCGCGTGCATGTGTGAGAGACACAAGGCCAAGAAACCCTGTCATCTAGGTCAATGCTAACCTACACGCAGATGCACACATACACACACAGCTGTTTCTAAACCTGTCATATGACATATGACCCCTGTGTTCTCAAGTAGCCCACAATACAGTAACCAGCTCAGCTCACTCTCCCGTCACAGCTGGTTCACATGGATGTTTGTGTATGCGTCTGTGTAGCCTCATGTTGAACATTCAGAGAGTGTTTTGTCGAGGACACAACAGGGTTGATAATTGGACATGTCCGTTGAATGCACGCATACAAGCTCTGTCCCCTCCCCACTGAGGAGCTATAAATATGTAAATGAGAACAACCCTGTTTTCCTCCTTTTTTGACTTCTTTGTCCATCCCCTCCATACCAACACTCACCCCTACGTCCGTACTGCAATCAATGTGTGTGGGTGACGGGGAAATATTGTTTAGAAGGTCCTAGCCGGGACACTGGCTGAATACATATTCAAGAGGCTCTGCTTGGTGATTGACATGTCAAGCAGGGGGAAAGAAACAAATCTTTGATAGGACAGAAACATTATGAAGTTGTCTGTAGAGTTCTAACAAACACAGAGTTGTTCTTTAATTACAGCAACCTCTGTATAGATAGTAGTGCAAGACATTTCTGTGTTGTGAGGTTGGTAACAAAAGCACTTAAAGGTCAAGTGTGTAAAATGTAGGAGGCAGAAATTAAATGTACTACGCATAAGTATGTCTGTATAATCGTATCATTGTATCATAATGAAAATGGTTTAGTTTTTATATAAGAACAAGCCTCGCAAGTTCAACTCCACCCCTGGCAGGTTGTACTCCATTCCCTTGTAAGTCGCTTTGGATAAAAACGTCTGCTAAATGACATGTAATGTAATGTCTTAAATGTACGTGCTTATGAAGGCCACCATCTTGTGCCGTCACATTGCCAGAGCTCTCTTAATTGAGAAAACCAAGGTGTATTTTGAACTACACAAATGAAGAAGAATTTTTTCACAAAAGAAAAGCGATATTTCTAAAATTCCGACAAAGTACAGTTGCCACTTGCAGGTGTTTCCATTAAAGGGTGTTTTGCGTATGAACCTAGTCTCGCGACATTCCATTTTGCTCTTAAAATCTCGTCTCATGGAACTCCACTTTGAGGAAGATGGCTGAAAGCAATTTGCGTTTCCATGATTTTGGAAGGTCGATCTAGATTGCCGCTACTGCTGTTGCTATGATTGTCTTCACCAGAAGAGCGGGTGAACGACATACTGCTCCATCTCGTCTGAAGTGAACTCGTCATTTGACCCCAAAAAAGTGTTTCCATTACAATTTTGTGATACATTTTTTGCCAATATTTGATTGATTTATTTTTTAATTTAGGGGGATGCAATTTGTGCATTTCTAAGGATAAGGGAAACCCAACTAATCCGATTGTGAAAGCTCACTGTAGTTCCCTGATGTGCTAATGAGAGGTAGAGTTGAGCGAAAGAGTCTTCTATGTCTCAACATTAGCTGTCACTTTATTTTCACACACTTCAACATTAAGTTGCGTACAGTCATAAGTTGAGTAATATTAAATGGTGTTACCTGGATTTTATTCAGTATTCATCCAAGTCAATACTTTCTCCAACACGAAACATGTTGAATTGCCTTATCTTAGCAATAAGATATCATCAGATGTCACAATAAAAAAAACGTATTGTGATTAGTTATTGGTGAGCAGCAGTTCATCTCTTTTAAATCATTTTACATATATAAAAAAAAAAAAATCAGTTGAAGTTTTTCCTTTGAATGCCCCTCCTATGTCACAGGGGTGCACGGCTGTTGTGTTTTGTATCGTGTGTACATATTCGCACATTGAGTAATTTTTCATTCAGTGATGGAGAGTGAAAACAGCCAGTAACGGTCAGTCACTGGCTCATACTCCAATCCATTCAGTCAGGCATATTTCTCTTTGTTGTCTCTGTGTTCCTCTGCAGTCTTTGAGCCAGTCAATTGAGAGTCAGTCATTTATCTTCCTACTCCTTTGTAATAGGCAGTATTAGACTAAGTAGTGCAGACTAGCTGTGCTGCAAGCAGTGTTGCATTTACACAAAAAAAGCTTCCATCAGTATCCATACAACACTAGCAATTGTGGCATCTGGGAGGCCACGGCAAAGGTAATTTGAGCAAAAGAAAATGACACCTTGGGAAAAAAGGAAGATTGAGCGTTGAAAAAGAGAAAGCAAAAAGGAAGAGAAAAATACATGGTGATTTACGCAAAAGTCCAAATGACAGGGAATTGGCCACAAACACCTGACTGTGTTATTATATCACCATCAACAACGGCATGCTCCTCTGCAAGTAGGAAAGAAGACGAGAGGCTGGAAAGAAAGGAACATAAAAGAAATTAAAAGAAGATCTCCCCAACACAAACAAAATCCCTCAAACAAGCGTGTTTTCTTTTGCTTCGTGCAGTGAGTCCAAGGCTATCAATTCAACCCCCCTGGGGTTTTTTAAACGCAGCCATTGCTTGGCTCTCTCTCTCTCTCTCTCTCTCTCTCTCTCTCTCTCTCCCTCTCTTTTTCTTTCTCTCTTTCTTGTTGTTGTATTGTTTGTCATGGTCCAGGCGGGGCCGGCAGAGGAGGTGGTATCAAGAAGAAGAAGGGACAATTTGATGGATGTTTGTTGATATCTAGACCACTAGGGCTCTGATTGCCTAACATTAAACCAGCAATAACAGGCCAATCATCCCACTTGCACATCCACACGCCAACCAGCCGAATTGGATCAAACTGGCTTTTTCTCTGTCACTTTCTCACTCATCCCCCCTCTCTCTCCATCTCTCTCTCTCTCAGTCGATTCCTTGCTCTTTTCTCCTCTCTCCTGACATGCTTATTAGCTGATATTGATCCAGGCTGGTCAATTGTCAGCTCCTCTCATCCGCACCATATTGACGGCATAATCAGTGAGAGAGGAATGGAGAGAGAGAGAGAGAGAGACGGATGAAATTTTCTGACAGTGGGTAAATTATTTGCTGCTGGCTTGTTGACCCACACAAGTACCTATACCTCACAGACACATTAACACACATAATCTGTCATTCATACGAGCATTTATATGTAAGGACTATTTGTAAAAAAAAAAAAATATGATGACATGCACTTTTCGACCAAACCGTCATTATATAAAGGGTCATTTAAATTCAGTGGCACATGAATTTATTTCAGTGTGAGAGTGGATGGTTGTTTGTCTCTATATGTGGCCCTGTAATGGACTGGCCAACTGTCCAGGGTGTACCACGCCTTTCGCCCTGTGTCAGCTGAGATTGGCACCAGCGCCTCTCGCGACCCTCATGTGGAGGATAGAGCGGTAGGAGATGGATGGATGGATGAATTTATTTCACATTCAATGTTTA